>NC_073312.1:35337218-35682218 GCF_027595985.1 Sorex araneus
GTTTTTTAAATCAAAATATGTATGTAACTCTTGTCTAATAAAATATTTGTATACCTATTTTCTTCAAAAAACTAAGCAAAACAACAAACCAAAACAAACATGGTACATAGATGGGAAACTTAGGTATTTGTATTCAGTTTGCAAACATGGAGATGGTCCCCTGACAATTAAGAGTATGGAGATTTCAATAGCAGTAAGTAGATCATAAAAATGTTTCTTTCCATTCTCATCACCTAAAATAAGCCAGTTAACTTTATTTGCATGAAACAATCAAAGAAACTCAAATTACTACAGTGAGAATTTCAATGATGAAGGGCAAAGATTATTGCTAGAATTGACCACTTCGTGTGTTTGACACTAATAAGAGTGGATTTTTTTTGTTTGTTTGTTTTTGGGTCACACCCAGCAATGCACAGGGGTTACTCCTGGTTCATGCACTCAGGAATTACTCCTGGCGGTGCTCAGGGGACCATATGGGATGCTGGGATTCGAACCCGGGTCAGCCACATGTAAGGCAAATGCCCTACCCACTGTGCTATTGCTCCAGCCCCCAAGAGTGGATGCTTTTATTCCACTTGCTTGTGCAAAAATTCTTGGTCTCAACTCTTTTGAGAGCTATATGTAGTGACTTCTTTAGTCCTGAGGATCGCCCTAGGTGAAGGATACCTTTGTGATGAAGTTTGGGATACCTGTAGCACTGTTGTCCCATTGTTCATTGGTTTGCTCGAGTGGGCACCAGTAACGTCTCGATTGTGAGACTGATTGTTACTGTTTTTGGTATATTGAATATGCCATGGGTAGCTTGCCAGGGTCTGTCGTGTGGGCGGGATACTCTTGGTAGCCAGGCTCTTCGAGAGGGATGGAGGAATCGAATCCAGGTTGGCGACATGCAAGGCTAATGCTCTACCTGCTGTGCTATTGCTCCAGTTCATTTTTTGGAATAAAATAAATGTTGATTTGATATTTTTATCATTGATTTATCTACAGATATTATGAATTTTTATGTGTTTTTTTTTGGGCTATATACCTAGTAGTTCTTGGGAACTATTCCCAGCTCTTTGTTTTGGGGTTTCCTCTCAACAATGCTCAGTAACCATGTGAAACCAGGGATTGAACCCAGGCCTCCTACATGCAAAGTATGTCCTCAGGCAGTTAAGCTACGATTCCAGACTTCTTATTTAAAACTTGTATACCAACCCTCTAAATGTCCCTTTTTTTAAAAAAATTAAGGGATCCACATTTCATTTTATTGCAAAAATTGTCAATTAATTAAATGTTTTTTTTCCCTTTTCTACCTGGAAAAGTTCCTCCATTTCCCCTTCCCCCCAACTTTGACACTTTTTAGGTAATAATTTTAGTAGAATTGCTTAGATTCTACTAAAACTCTTCCAGTTTAGATTGCTCTAAATTTTTCCCTTGAGGCTAACTATTTTGGAAATATTGAGACCCCATTTTTAGAAAGACTATTACGGATGAATATTTGCTTAAACTTTTGTATTGAAAAATTAAAGTTTCCAACATACTAGATAGCAAATAGTATAGTTACAGTTTTTGAATGTCACTGGAATTTCAAACTACTTAATAGTATTTTTGAATAGATTTTTACATTTTTATACACACAAACAATTTGAATTTATATATATTACAAGGACTGGAGTGATATTACAGCGGGTGTGGCACTTGCCATGCACGAGTCCGACCTGGGTTCCATTCCTCAGTCCCTCTCGGAAAGTCCAGCAAGCTACCAAGAGTATCCCACCAGCACAGCAGAGCTGGGCAAGCAACCTGTGGCATATTTGATATGCCAAAACAGTAACAACAAGTCTCACAATGGAGACGTTACTGATGCCCTCTTGAGCAAATCGATGAACAACGGGACAGCAGTGCTACAGTGCTACTGTTGAGTGCATAGATTACAAATTTGAAAACACAGGATTTCTTTTAGATTGTAGTTTAGCTTTGACTAGTATAGGGAGGACCTGATATGGGATGAGTGAAGAGAATCTGTTTTGCTCCACCTATCTCTCAACCTCTGAGACTTCTCAAGGCATGTCTCACAGCAATGGCAGAGGAGCACCTGAAAATGTGCTAGTTTCTGTGGTCCTGGTTTCAGAAAGGAAGAGAGGCATTTCCTGTATTCTGTGAGATAAAAGCAAGTTTCAAAATCAACACAGATTTAAAGGATGGAAAACTGATTCTACCTCTTTAATGAGATGAAGCAGAAAGCTACAAGGCAAAGGGCATGATGCATACATTGGTATGTATAGAGAGATGTGAGGAATTAGAGCCACCTGAACACTTACTTTACATTTGTTGAACCTTTGCTTCCATTAAAAGTATAATTCATGGCTGGAGCAATAGTACAGCAGGTAGGTTTTTGCCTTGCATGCGATCAACTGGAGTTTGATCCCCTGCCCCCCATATCGCCCCTAGAGCATCATAGGAGTGATTCCTGAGTTCAGAGTCATATTACTAAGCCCTGATCAACCACCAGGTCTGGCCACACATAAACCAACAACAGACACACAAAAACAAACCAATAATTCATATACCATACAGTCCACCCATTTAAAATTCAGTGAACCATATCATAATCACTCTAATAACATTTTAATCTTCCTATAAAGAAACCCCATACTTTCTCTAAGGGTTTTTCTCTTATTCCCATGTAAATACTTTACTCCTCTGTGTGGCCTAGTATATTTTTCTATTGTAGATTCCTATTATAATTAATTTTATTGAAACTAATAATTATATATTATTCATTTGTATACTCCCAGTGTCTAGCAGTGTCTGCAACACAGTAGGTGCTCAATAAATATATGTCTAAAAGAAATAAACACCATTAGCTTTTTGCTTATTAAACACTGCAGTTTACCCATAAACATTTCTGACTTTCCACATATATTTAAAAGTATTTGCCATATCAGTAGAAATTTGCTATTGTCTATATAAAGCAATTGGTGGGAAACTGGTGGGCAATTGTCTACCAATTAAAGTTTGATACCCACTGTCCTTTTTCCCTCACTGTTCCTTTCTTTCTTGTAATAATAGCAACAGCTACATTTTCTCTTTCTTAGGTACTACGGACATATTATCATTAGTGCTTTCTAATTAAACCAAATGAAACATTTAAGATTGACTTTTGTCATAACAAGAGAACTCACCCTATGCTGCTTCAAAAGGGCAGCTTTGTGAGATGAGAGGCCATGCTTTCTTTTTCATAATCTACTATGGATGTATAGGGCTGGAGTGATAGCACAGTGGTAGGGTGTTAGCCTTTCACTTGGCCGACCTGTGTTAGATTCCTCTGCCCCTCTCGAAGAGCCCGGCAAGCTACTGAGAATATCGAGCCTGCACGGCAGAGCCTGGCAAGCTATCTGTGGCGTATTGGATATGCCAAAAAACAGTAACAAGTCTCACAATGAGAGACGTTACTGGTGCCCGCTCAAACAAATCGATGAGCAATGGGGTGACAGTGACAGTGACTATGGATGTATATGTAGTTGATAGGATCCTGGATAAAATTAATTCTAAAACAAATTTTCTCTCTTATTGTTAACTTATTATTAACTTATTTGCATTTAAAGAAATAAAATACAAATAAAATTGATTTAGTTTAATGACTATGAGCTTTATAATACTAACATTTATATGTGGCAGTACGCTTTCTAGGTGAGAAAAATAGAGCCTTTTGAGAGTTCTTGGAAATTTCTTATTGTACACACTTAAAAATGGAAGATTGTCAAACACGGATGCTAAGAAATTCACATTTCAGTGTGGAATATTTTGCTCCTGGATTTGTCACTTACTAGCTGTAGAAAACTTGTGCAAGTTGCATCATTTCTCCAAATTTCCTTGTGGTTGATAGTTCTAAGTGTTAAATTGACAGCTATGTGCAACACTTTTATATGTATGTCATTGGAGAGAGTGGATAGACTTCCACATTTACAAATATTATACATTTATAAGAAGCAACCTTTTCCAAACAGAGATGAGGAGAAACTTGAATTTTGCTTTACTCTAATGCTATTTAAGAACATTTTAAGAAAATTGGTGTTTAGTTATCTATTTCTTCTTTGCAATAATATCACAAATGTATGACTTAAATCAACATAGATTAATTATCTTAAAGTGTCAGTGGATCAGGAGTCTGAGCATGGTTTAGCTGATTTAGGGTATCACAAGACCACAATCAAGATATTGGCTGGGGATGCTGAAATTTGATTGAGGAAGGGTCTGTTTTCAACTTCATGAAGTTGTTGGCAACATTGAATTGCTTTCAAACAATTGCTACAAGGACCACAGCTTCTTACTATAACCAGGTGCTGTTCTCATGGATTATCACTTGGTCCTTTTTTTAGGTCGGCTCATTACATGATAGTTTCCCACCTAAAAGCCAATAAGGGAGAGTTCCTTCCCAAAATGGGTTACAGTGTTCTGTAATGTGAGAATGTGCAAGTATTAATGTCACATTGTTATATACAATTATCTAGAAGCAAGTCATGGGTTCCATTAATACTCAGAGGGAGGGGTCCTACAGGCCTGGACAGCAGTGAAATTGAAACCCTGGGGAGTACTGTTAAATTCATCTACCACAGTTGGATAATTACAAAATTATTTTACACAGAGTAGGGTAAAATTTTAAATGCAACCTCTCCCTACAACACACACATATAAATTCTTGTAACAAGGAAAGCATCTTGATTCTCCTTTATTCCCCATTTCAGAAAACACTGCCCCGGGACTCCTTGTTCTTTCTAGCCAGCCTATGCCCAAATCCAATCAAACAATAATATAGAAGATATGACCCTTTTAATTCTGCTGTTCCCAGTTACCATGGTCTACTCCTCACCATATATTTGTTTGTTCAAACCTATCAACTGGCTTTTCTGATCTTATTTTCATTCTTTTTTGTTCCACTCTCTGTTCAGCAACCACAGTGCATTTCTGAAGACATAGGTTAGATCATGCTGTTCTCTTCCTTAATGTCTTCCCTACGAATATAAGTTCTAATTCCTTTAGCTGACCTATAGGACCTTGTACCAACTGACCTCTGCCTGTTTCTTGAAATCCATCTGTTCTGTTAAACATCTGTTTACACACAATTATATTGTGTGATTTGATATCATGACATACATATGCATTTTCAATTTCACAATGTAAAAATAACTTAAAGTGAATAAAATTAGGATTGTTGAATAACCCAGAAAAGAAGGCATGGTCTTACATTATGTGAGCAGGTTAAAGTCATTTTAATAAAGCTAAGCATTTATAAAACTTAAAATAAATAGTTATTAGGATGAGAGGGTGTGGGACCACACTTGACTGTGCTCAGGGCTTACTCCTGGCTCTGTGTTCAGAGATTACTCCTGGTGGTGCTCAGGGGACCAAATGTGGTATTGGGGATTGAAGTGAGACTGGTTGAGTACAAGACAATCACCTTAACCCCTGTACTGTCTCTTTGACTTAAAATTTTTTTTAAATAGAAAAAAAATTGTTTAGCAAATGTGACTGATCCATTACATCAAATATTAGATATTTATAAAAATGCAAAGAAAAGATATTCTAAGAGGAGATGTTTGATTATATATGAGCTTTGAAATAATATAAAATCTGAACCTTAAATATCAGTATACATTGGAGCTAAATCAAGAGAATAAATTTACCTACAAATCGTTAAGTTTTATTATTTTGATAGAGGGATGGCCAAAATGTATTACATATGTGGCTTATAGTTGAGATTGGTCAAATTTAACTTATAAAATTATGTCCATAATAAAAGTTAAAGTTGCATTTGAACATTTATACAAAACAAATTTGTTACACTCCTTATGAGTTAAAATTTAAAAATTACTTTAGAATGATGTGGCTTCAAATTATTAACTTAGCAGAGTCTACTCAAGTCAACTGAATATGTTCACCCAGATAAAATAAAGTGGAAAAATATTGAACAAGGCTACTTGTTTAACAGTAAATTTTCAGTATTTGGTATATGTTATTTCCTCTTTCTGTTTTTTTTTTTATCACTGCTTGGCCGAACAATCCCAAAGTACTGTAACTTGATCTATAACTTGATCTGTTTTTTACTTTCCCTTCATATTATGTGGGGCTAGGTTCAATTGCAGCAGAAGAAAATAAACAGAAGGTAGTAATAAAGGCAGGATCATCAAGACTTGTCTCACATAGAGGAGGAATGTGACCAAAGTCTTGACTGAGATTAGTAATTCACTTGAGGTGATAAGTTACATATGTTACATAATGCTAAAGAATTATATTTATTTTTGGATAAGTAATGTGGAAAATGATGGGATGCCTTTTCATAAATAATACTATTTATGTTGAGTAATATGTGTCATTATTCCCTTCCCCTAAATTTTGAACATAGTGAATATTAGTTTGAAATGGAAAATCTGTGTAGGTTGTATTTTAGGGGTATTTTAGAAATATTAGGGGTATTTTAGAAAAATTTCAGGGGTATTTTAGAAAATTTAATTGTGAGGTGTTGAATATAGTTCAAATTCATTACTTATATCACTCACCAAATAAATATATTGCACATAATCATATTTTATGATGTATCTATTTTGTTTTAGAAAAATTAATTGTGAGGTGTTGAATATAGTTCAAATTCATTACTTATATCACTCACCAAATAAATATATTGCATATAATCATATTTTATGATGTATCTATTTTGTTTTATTTTTTTTTATTGAATCACCATGTTACAAAGCTTTCAAGTTTAAGTCTCAGTTATACAATGATCAAACACCTTCACCAGTGCACATGTTCCACCAACAAGAACCCCAATATATGCCTCATCTCACCCCCCCTACCCTGCCTGTGTGGAAGATAATTTTCCCTTTACTCTCTCTTTACTTCGATTACATTCAATGTTTGGACAGAAAACCCACTATTATTATTTGGAATCTCCCCCCAACAATCAGACCTGACAAAAAGGCATCATGTGATAATTTGTTTTCTGTTGCAAAAAATGAAGAGTATATTATTTTGGATTTCTGGTATTTTAGTAATTAATTCCAGGGTGATTTCTGCCAGAAGCCACTGGGTTCTGAAAATGGTTTGGTGCCTCTGGGAATGTGGCTGTTCAGGAGCGGAGGAGCCGCTTGTGGGTGGTCATCTGGAGTCTCATCTGGGCAGGGGGCCCCCCCATGCCGTGATTTCCTGCGTGCCCCGTCACTGCAAACTTATACCTCCATCCAATGGGCTTTGAATAATGGTGGTCACCATGCCACCACGAGAAGGAAAGGTCGAGGGACAAAACCTTTCCCCTCCCAGGGCTGCATGAGGCCATAGCTTATTTCATAGTCTAGAAGCATTTCTGCAAGAAGTTGCTGTGTTCTGAAATTGGTTTGTGTGCCTCTAGGATCATGGCCATTCAGGAGCAGAGGAGCCATTTGTGGGCGGCCGCTTGGGGTCTCGTCTGGGTGGGGAGCAGTATGGCATATCTGTTTTATTAGTCAAATATTATTTTATTATTTTTTAATTTTAACCGTGATAGGGCCTTTTGGTTTTCTTTTCAGATTACTTTGGGGAGAAAAGAGTGTAAAGCTCCATTATGAAGAAAATTTTTTCATGGCTTCTCACTTTGGGATGCTGTTAGACTGTTTTTGGCAAGAAGTAGGGATACTCATATTTATAGGTTCTACAAAATCCTGGTGGTTTTTAATGTTGTTGTAGACTCTAAAATATCACTATATAATTTTTATTATGGTGAGGCATATTTTAAATTAACTTAGGCTGATTTTATTAGTATACTACTACAACAAACAGAATAAAAACTCTTTCATCTTTGGGGGAAACTTTATTTTTTTTATTTTTTTTTAATTTTTATTTTTTAAAAAATTTTATCACCATGTGGAAAGTTACAGAGTTCTCAGGTTTATGTCTCAGTTTTACCGTATTCAAACACCATCCCTTCACCAGTGCCCATATTCCACCACCAAAATCCCCGGTATACCCCCCGCCCCCCACCCCAACTGTATAACTGATGAATTTCACTTTATTTTCTCTTCACCTTGATTACGTTCCATATTTCAACACAAAACTCACTATTGTTGTGGGAGTTATATCCCCAAACAAGATAACCCTAATAAGGAGGCATTTGATAATTAGTTTTCCATTAAAAGATTGTATGTTTTCAGGTTTTAGAAAAGGTCGTGCGGCCGCGTTAGCGGCCGCGCGGCTCAGATGTGTCCCAGTCCCGAATCCTGGAGCCGTGTTAGTTGCTGCTCAGTGTTGCCAGGGTTCCATCCGGAGGTGTGCTGGCGGAACCTCCTCCTTCCGGCCCCCCGGTGTTGCTGGCCCCGATTCGGGTCCGGAGCATTGTCCTGGCCGCGTTGCTCACCAGAATGCCTGCCGCTTCTCTTTGGATTGTGGCAGCAAGATCATTTGGGGGAAACTTTAAAATGAAGCTTATTTACTGGTTATGCATAGACATTCAAAATCTCTTTCATTCATTTGGGCTTATTGATGAGTGTGGTCAGCTCTCCTAGTTAGTTCAGGATGAAACAGATTTTAGCTGTGACAGTTCTATGTCTTAGAAAATCTCTCAGTTTGGACAAGCCAGGAAAGTTGATCACAAGATTTATTAATCAACACTCCTGGCCCCAGAATATAGGGAGTAGAAGTAAAGAAATATATTGAAGAGGAAGGGGAGAGAGATAGATGAAAAGCACCTGGGGTAGGGGGTCAAAGGTACCCAGGTAAATTCGGTGGTGTTAAGGAATGATAGAATGAACAGAAGTGTTTTCCTCAAAAAAGAAATACAAATGATCAAAAGGCATGTGAAAAAATGCTCTACATCGCTAATCATCAGGGAGATGCAAATCAAAACAACAATGAGATGTCATCTTACACCACAAATTCTGGCATACATCAAAAAGAACAAAAACAACCAGTGCTGGTGAGGGTACAGAGAGAAAGGGACTCTGATTCATTTGTTGGTGGGAGTGCTGACTAGTCCAGTCATTTTGGAAAATAATATGACATGCCTCAAAAAAACTAGAAATTGAGCTTCCATGTTACTCAGCAATACGATTTCTAGGAATAGATTCCAGAAGCGCAAAAAAGCCCCGTAGCAAAAATAACACTTGTATATTCATTGCATCACTGTTCACAGTAGCCAGAATTTGGAAACAACGCGAGTGCCCGAGAACAGATGGCTATTTAAGGAAGCTATGGTACATATATACAATGGGATACTATACAGCTGTTAGGAAAGATGAAGTCATGAAATTTGCTTATAAGTGAATGGACACGGAGGGTATCATACTAAGTCAAATGAGTCAGAAAGAGAAGGACTGACACAGAATGACCGCATTCAATTGTGGAGTATAAAAGAACATAGTTTGAGACTAACACCCAAGGATAGTCAAGACAAGGGCCAAGAGAATTGCTCCATGGTTGGAAGCCTGCCCTACGTGCTGAGGGAGAAGGCAGTTGGATAGAGAAGGGACCACTAAGTCATTGATGGGTCGCTGGATCGCTTGGGATGGGAGATGTGTGCTGAAAGTAGACAAGGGACCAAACATGATGACCTCTCAGTATCGGTGCTGCAAACCATAATGTCCCAAAGTAGAAAGAGAGAGTAAGAAGAAAAGTGCCTGCCATACAGGTAGGGGGTGGTGTGAGGTGCGGGTGACAGAAGTAATACCAGGGACATTATTGGTAGAAAATGTACATTGGTAGAGGAATGGGTGTTTGATCACTGTATGACAAAATCTTAATCATGAAAGCTTTGTAACTATCTCATGGTGATTCAAAAAAAAAAAGAAATAATAGAGCTAAAAATACCAACCACAGAGTCAACAACACTTAGGTCATAAGACCCAAATTTTAATAACCAAAGCTAAAATATGTCTGTGAAGATGGCAAGCTGAGGCTGGTGTGGGGGTAGGACAGGGAATCTCCGAACACTGGTGGATGAAAGTTGATATTGGTGGTGGCATTGGTGATGAAACACAGTATGTCAAAAAACCCAACCATGAATAACTTTGTAATTCATGGTGTTTTAATAAAATAAAATTTTGAAAAAGATATTAAGCAATAAGAAATATTATTGAGCATGCATTATGAGTCAAGAATTAGAGCTACAACAATTAACAAAAATGTTTATTGTCGCTGCCCTCATGGAACTTAGAAATATGCAACTAGTTTATCCACATCACCTGGAGGCACAAAAAGGTGAGTAAGGAGATGTGTATTATAGTCTTATATTCTTTGCAGCATTATTTACAATAGCAGAGGTTTGGAAATAACTCACGCCCAATGATGGATAAATATGTAAAAAATTCCACATATACAAATTGGAGTGCCAGTCAGTCATTAAAAACAATGAAGTGTTGCCTTTTGTAACAATATGGATGGAATTAGAGGGATTACATAAGCAGAAATGAGTCATAAGGGATAAGTGCTGGACTTTCTCAATAATATGTGGGATATAGTAAATTGAAGCAAGGGAACAGATAAAATCAAATAAAAGCAAACCCATGGGCTCTGAACACAGAACTGAATTTATCAGACAGGAACTGGATATAGATGAACCAAAGTGGGGGGAAGTTTTATGAACTGTGGTAAGGCACTATTAGAACCTTGGGAAGTGGTTGTGAATGGTCAACACATACTTCGAAGAAGCGTGAAATTGTGTCCCCAAAACATAAAGTTGCATAAATTTATGTTTATACAACATTATGCATTAAATAAAGTAGATTAAAATGAGAACTTTTTTTTCCTTTCTGGGTCATACCCGGCGATGCTCAGTGGTTACTCCTGGCTTTGCACTCAGGAATTACTCCTGGTGGTGCTCAGAGGACCATATGGGATGCTGGGAATAGAACCCGGGTTGGCTGCGGGCAAGGCAAAAGCCCTACCTGCTGTGCTAGCGCTCCAGCCCCAGAAAGTAAAAAATTCTAAAGTGAAAAAAGAGAATAAATAAAACATATCTGAGGAGCAGCGAGTTTGACAAGAATTTTAAAAACTTACTACATTTACATTAACTTTAAAGGGTAAATGTGGAATGTACACAATTGATATAGATGTTAATCTATTGATTGAAATATATTATTGACTGAAAAAGAAGACAGATAAGTATATATGTGCAAATGAATGATTATAAGTTGTATATCTGTACTATGGAATACTATGAAGCTGATAAAAAGGAATTATAGGAATTCATGTAAGTAGTTCATTGGTAAAAGGTGAGTTTTAGAACATTCTGTGTAGTATACTACTTTGTATACATAATAGCATTTGTCATTTTAATAATATACAGCAAATATTAAAATTGATAAAAACAATGTGTTTATATTCATAGAAAAACATAAAATACAACAAATTTGAAGTAACTATCTCTGAAGTCTGAGATTAGTAAAGGGCATGATAAGAATTAATTTTTTAGCTTTATGTATATCTTTTAACATACACTTTTTAAAAGAATGTTATTAGAGTTTCCCAATCTTCAGCTCAGTAAGGCTCTAGGAAGGTTAAACTTTCGCTAAAAGGAGAAAAATATATCTAGGAGTTCTCAGTATATGAATGCTGGAGACCAATAAGAAGCTCCTTCCATCTCCCTCCTACCTCTGCAGATCTTTGACCAAATGCTTTTCCTAAGTGCACTCAGTGAAAGAGAAAAACTAGCTTAAGAGCTAAAAAATAATTACAATAGATGGCGTTCTCGGATCTAAAATATTGGATGAAAATACTGCCTCAACTTCTAGGACTTAAGTGATGGCAATGAGGGCAATAAAGTTTAGCTTCAAAGACAATAAATGGTTTGGCCATAGTATTAGGGGTAGTAGGCTTCTACGCATGAGTTTGATGAAGCAGTGAAAAATGACAGCCAAATAACTCACTACAATAATACAAGTTTTCATGAAGGTGTCAAATAGGGCCTCTTTAGGTGAATTAAAAAAAAACAACTTGTATTTATTCCCCGTGCTTCCTATAGGCCAAGAAGAATGTTTCCAAAGACTTTGTTAATGTCAGAGTTGCTGGTGTTAGCTACTATCTCTCATGACACTGATTCCTGGGAGGTCAGAGCCTGGAGAGTCTAGTCTTATATATTGCCTTTCATGTTTAAATCCCAATGTCATTTATAACCATTTGTGTTAATACATTTTACCAAAATAAATGATGAGTTTGAACTGACACTATATAGAAAAGAGGAAAGCAACAAAATTAAACCAGATGATAAAAGCCAGTGACCTACCCCAACAAAGACTTTGTGAATTTTTAACAGCTCTTTTTTTTAATCAGGGCTAAATAATAGAAAGAAATTTTGTGCTATAGAAATTATTTCTCTAAAGAGTTTTGTGTAAAATAAATTATTTCTTTAAAGAGTTAAAATCCACAAGAAAATAAATATGTTGTATTTTTTCCTGATCAGAAATACTACAGAGAATAATTTTGGTTGAACTGTTACATAACAGTGACAACATGATTGAATTCCAAATCTAGAGGGAGTGGAAAAGTAAAGTGAAAACCCATTAAGATATTTAATTTAAAAAGAAATAAGACTAAATTGCTAGATTGAAATAAATGCTTGTAGTTCATTCTTTAAAAAAGACTTTAAATATACCTTCATGAAAAATGAATGTCACCAATTTCACAAATTAGATGTTGTGGAAAAATCATAGGTTGTTCACTAGAGCAGTAAATGAAATCATAAGAGGTAAAGGGTTTCATGGGAGAAGGGAAACATTCCATAAATGACATACACAGGAGAGCATGTAACTTCTGTCAGATCAAATTCACATCAGAAATTAGCCCAAAATTTAAGGGACATGTAGAACAGGGAATGCAATTTGACCATGAACTATCACTGACTGTACTAGGACCCATTTGAAATTGGTCAAGGTGAGCTGCAAGATCAAGTCATATTGATCAAAGAATATACTGTTATGGAAACTGTTCTGTAAGGTAAAATAATGTATAAAAATTTTTCCAAGAGCCCTAAATGGGGTATGTAGAGAACTGACACATAAGAAGTTGTCAGTTTTGACTATCATCAGTCTTTCAATACTAGCAATTATAATTGTTGTAATGTAACTGTAAACACTATAAGCAATACAATAGGCAAAGTGTAGGCAAACACTATAAGCTGTCTTTCAAAACTATAGGCAATTATAATGTTAATATTTTATAACATTGAGAGAAATAGCCAAAGGAATAATTTTCCTTGAGAGATATTATATAAAGCTAAAGAAGATGCTTTTCAGGATAATAAGTACAGGGGGCAATTATTTTGCTACACATTTATAAAGTGAGTAGCAAAGACCCTTCAGATTTTCAAATAATTATGTTCTCCTAAGAAGAGAAATTCAAGATGTTCTTCAATCATTCTATGTGAGGAATCAAACCACTGTTATACTATCACCAGGAACTTTTATGTAGACACAGATCTAAGATAACACAGATAAGAAACTAATCTGATTTATATTTTTTAAAGTATTGAATTTAAAATTTAAAGATGCCTTTTGTCAATAAGTTATGATCAAAGAAGATTTATGAGTGACTTTTCTAGTTTTTTTTAAAATAATTTCTTTATTTTTTAATTAGTGAGTCACAGTGAGGGTACAGTTACAGATTCACACATTTTCGTGCTTGTTTTTCCCTCATGCAATGTTCAAGAGCCCATCCCTCCACCAGTGTCCATTCTCCACCACTTATGAACCCAGTTTCTCTCCCACCCCCTAACCCATCCCCCCTACCTCACTCCGCCTCTGTGGCAGAGCATTCCAATTTGTTCTCTCTCTCTCTCTCCTTTTGGATGTTGTGGTTTGCAATAGGGGTATTGAGTGGCCATCATGTTTAGTCTCTAGTCTACTTTCAGCTTGCATCTCCCTCCCCGCTCGGGATTTCCAATCACATTTTACTTGGTGTTCCCTTCTCTGTCTGGGTGACTTTTCCCCAGCATGTGAGGCTAGCTTCCAAGCCATGGAGCCAACCTCCTGGTAGTATATACTACTATTCTTGGGTATTAGTTTCCTACTCTGCCATTTTATATTCCACAGATGAGTCCAATCTTTCTATGTCTGTCCCTCTCTCTGTGGCTCATTTCACTTAGCATGATACTTTCCATGTTGATCCACTTATATGCAAAGTTCATGACTTCATTTTTTTCTAACAGCTGCATAGTATAGATGTACCAAAGTTTCTTTAACCAGTCATCTGTTCTTGAGCACTCAGGTTTTTTCCAGATTCTGGCTATTGTAAACAGTGCCGCGATGAACATATAAGTGCAGATGCACCCCAAATGTATGATCATCTAATCTTTTGATAAGGGGGCAAGAAAAGTGAAGTGGAGCAAGAAAAGCCTCTTTAACAAATGGTGCTGGCATAACTGGAAAACCACATGCAAAAGAATAGGCTTAGACCTCGACTTGACACCATGCACAAAAATCAGATAAAAATGGATTAAAGACCTCAACATCAGACCACAATCCATAAGGTACATTGAAGACAAGGTCGGCAAAACCCTTCACGATATTGAAGCTAAAGGTATCTTCAAAGATGACACAGAACTAAGCAATCAAGTAAAAACAGAGATAAACAAATGGGACTACATTAAACTAAGAAGTTTCTGCACCGCAAAAGACACAGAGACCAGAATACAAAGGCAACCTACAGAGTGGGAAAGGATATTCACCCAATACCCATCCGATAAAGGATTGATATCAAAGGTATACAAAGCACTAGTTGAACTCTACAAGAAGAAAACATCCAACCCCATCAGAAAATGGGCCGAAGAAATGAACAGAAACTTTTCCAAGAAAGAGATACGAATGGCTAAAAGGTACATGAACAAATGCTCTGCATCACTCATCATCAGGGAGATGCAGATCAAAACAACTATGAGATACCACCTCACACCACAGAGAATGGTACACATCCAAAAGAACAAAAGCAACCACTGTTGGAGAGGATGTGGAGAGAAAGGGACCTTTCTACACTGCTGGTGGGAATGTTGACTGGCCCAGCCTCTTTGGAAAACAATATGGACGATTCTAAAAAAATTAGAAATTGAGCTTCCATTTGATCCAGCAATACCACTTTTGGGAATATATCCTCGAGAGGCAAAAAAGTACAGTCAAAATGACTTTTTCTAGGTTATTGGACCTTAAACTTTTTGGTCCCAGGATGAAAAGCTAAAATTTATTGTTAAAGTCTCCAAAAAGTTATTTATCAGTTGTTTATAATTATAATAAACCTATCACACGCTAACATAAGATATTTTTCTAAATTAAACAATGTGAGAATAGAATTGGGTTTTTTAAAAAATATCTTTGATGTATGATTTACTAGAAAGGGTGGATGATTACATTTATTCTGTTTTCAAGCTGCTGTGATGTTATTCTGACTGAAGTAATTGAGGAAAATCTGGCATCATATGGACATATAACTGGAATAGAAATATGTTTTCACAATCTCTGTAAATACTTATGAGTACACTTTGATAGTACACTAAAACTCACCAAGTAGTGATATTTTAGAGATTAGTTTCAGTATGAAGTCTGAAACCATATTATCTTTTCTTATTCTGTTAGATTACAATCCATTGGTTTACATTGCACTTTGAATTTTTTAAAAATAAAAACCTCGCATAATTTGTGTAACAACAAATTTTTCACCCAGAAATTGCTGATTAAGTTCTGTAGATTTTTCAGGTGTTGCCTTCATTCTATAATATAAAATATATATTTGTAATACCATCATTAATCTCATCAAAAATACTTTCTTTAGGCATTGAAGCTGTCAGTTCATAGCTAGGCATGTAATATTTCCAAGATGCTAAACTTTTCTTGAACACTCAAATTTTATCTATGGCAACAAAGGCTGTCAGTTTTTTGTCTTTGAAGTGACAGACCTGCTTTATTCATTCTCGAGAAAATAGTTGCCAAACACTATAGCTATAGTCTGTCAGGGAAGTTTTCAACTAAAACTGGTGCTTCATGAAAAAAAATGTAACACATATAGGTCTAAATTTGATTGTATAAGACCTTTTTTCTAAGGATAACTTTCTCATTTACCATGCTGAAGATGTGATTCGTGTAGTTCTAGTTTTACCGCATTTTCTCGAGTCAAACTCTTAATACAATGAACAATTTTTACTGCTTCACCAAGGATATTCCTTTTTAAATTTTTCTGGGGTGTAGAGTCAAAGCAATAGTAGAGCTAGCTGGGCTCTGGCCTTGCTTGTGACTGACCCAGGTTCAATCCCCAGCACCTAATATGGTCCTTTGAGCTCCTCCAGGAGTGATACCTGAGTGCAGAGCTAGAAGTAAGCTTGAACACCACCAAATGTAGTCCCAAAACAACAATGATTCTGGGTTTTTGATTACACTGGGTAGTTCACAGTTAACTTCTCCCAGCTCTGTGCACCAGGGTTTTACTCACTAGTATTGGGCACAATAAAATTTAGACCAATATATTTTGCTTTTTTTATGAATAAATGGGCACTGTGCTGGCAGCCATGTCTCTAGACTGTGAACTAAGCCATAGCCCCACACCGGCCGAGGACGGGAAATATCCTTCTTGCTCATTTTTTTTTCCCTTGTTGGGTGGCATGGCATTAGTCATATTATCAGGACTATTAAGCAGGCATGAACTTGGTGGCGCGGGAAGGAGGAAAAAAAAAGAGTTATGTACTTGGAACAGCGGGGCTTCATATCTCTTCATTCTCAGCAATGGAAAACTATCAAATGCTTCCTTGGCAGTAGGGCTGTCTTTTTTGGAAGGAAACTCCAACAACAATAGTGAGTTTTGTGTTGAAATATGGGATGTAATCAAGGTAAAGAGAAAATGAAGTGAAATTTATCAGTTATGCAGGCGGGGGTGTGGGGGTGTGGGGTGGGAGGTATACTGGGGGTTTTGGTGGTAGAATATGGGCACTGGTGAAGGGATGGGTGTTTGAATATTGTATAACTGAGACATAAGCCTGAGAACTTTGTAACTTTCCACATGGTGATTCAATTAAAAAAAAAAAGGCAGCAACACTAAATTGCCTCTGAAATTATATAGCCTTTTAGCACCATCAGGCCTAAAGGTGGAAAGGGGAGAGACCAATAACCAAATCTGGAGAAGAAAACAGAAGATACTGGCACATTTCTAGGTGAACTAATCTGACTTTGTTCTTCTCCAGCTCAAACTCAGAATAGTCACAGGATGAAGATGGCTCAGAAATGGTGATGAGTGTGGTCAATATTTATTTTTGAGTATGTGAAAGACAGTGACAAAGAGAAAAATAGTTTATCCTATATCCCTCTGATTTCTTAGTTGAGATCCCTATAATAAAAATCATATTAGTAAGAAAAAAACAGACCAAGTTTATTAACATGTATACCTTATCTATATATGGACTACATTTGGGAATAAAGTTATAATTTCCCTAGGTGATTTTGAATTCAGGCTTAAATACCATTTTAATAGAAAAGAGAAAATGGAAGAATAGGACTCATGGGGAGAAAAAATGATCTTAAGAAAATATGACCAACCTCTTATAAAAATAAATATGAAGTGTGATAGTTTGTGACAAAGATTGTATGGTTATGATTTAGATTTCTAGTCTTCTCTCTTGTGATGAGTCCATCTTTTTTGATAGGTAAAATCTCTGCCTGGGGAGGGGACCTATAGCAATTTAGTACCTATTGGAGTATCTCTCATTGTTCAGGTAAAGGGAATGGAGAGTAAGACTACCCTTCCATTTGCTGTTTTCCAAGTGTATACAGCTCAAAATCAATATGTCAAGGCAGAATATTATATTTTGGGATGGTGTGTCCTGATTTCCTACAATCATACTCTGCTATCTTCTATACTAATTATTTAAAACTAGCACTTGATATTTATTATTAAAAACATATGTGTTTGGATCAGAGAAATAGATAGTACAGCTAGTAGGGCACTTGACTTATTAATGGTCAATCCAGGTTCAATGCCAGTTTCAATCACATATGGTTCCCCAAGCACTGTCAGGAGTAATCCCTGAGAAAAGTTTGAATTGCAACCCCTGAGCACCATGGGTATAACCAAAAAATCAAAATAAAAAGCTGTATTATTGAAGAAGAGCTCCAAAACATTAAAAAATATAAAGAAAGAAACAAATCACAAGATCATACCCATGTTTGCCCTTAAAGTGTGTGTGTGTGTGTGTGTGTGTGTGTGTGTGTGTGTGCGCGCGCGCGCTATTCATGGGCAGAAGTGTATACATGTGTTTGTGGCAATTCTGCGGGTTGGGTAAAACAGTATTGAAAAAATTATAGCATTCATTATACCATAAACTTTTATTTACCATAAAACTTTTAACTTAAGACATATCAAAAACCTTATGCATGTACCATTTTATTTGTAACCTTAAGGAGATAGAAAAACAAATTTTGTTACTTATCAATATAAACAGCATGCTAATATGAATTAGATTTTAGATTGATAGATGCAACATGGCATTAGGGGCTTTGTGTTTTAAAAAGATGATTCAATTTATGTAGAGTTATATCCTGAGTACTTCTAGTATTATTTTATTATGACTATTTCAGAGCTGGAGCGATAGCACAGCGGGTAGGGCATTTGTCTTGCACACGGCCGACCCAGGTTTGATTCCTCCGACCTGGATTCTATTCCTCTGCCCCTCGGAGAGCCCGGCAAGCTACTGAGAGTATCTCGCCTGCACAACAGAGCCTGGCAAGATACCCATGGCGTATTTGATATGCCAAAAACAGTAACAATAAGTCTCACAATGGAGACATTGCTGGTGCCCACTTGAGCAAATCAATGAACAATGGGATGACAGTGCTACAGTGCTGCAACTATTTCAATATATCATTGAATAGTGAATGAAAAGCACAGCTTTTCTATCCATTATTCCTGGATGGGCATCATTATTACCATAGGACTCTGATCATCTCTGACCTCTTTTGGTCAAAGCTGGTTGTACTAAAGGTAGGCATCTGATATAAGGGAAAACTATGGATCCAACTCTGGCAATTAACTTGTCTTTGTCACGAATTTTATTCTGCAGGGTATGTTGTGATAAATATTTTGTTTATCAATTTTTGTGTATGTGTTATAGCTCCATTAGTTTATGTACTTAAAATATTAATTTGTTAGTCAAAAGTATTGGTAATATTACAAAAGTATTGGTAATATTACAATCTTGATAGATATTGCTATTTATCTAGAAAATAATTTACTCTCCAGGAAAGTTGTAGTATGAACATCTTCATGCACTATAAAATTATTTGCTGATGCCTCATTTTCTATTTGAGTCAAGAGAGAAATGTTAATATATTTAAGAAGTCATCATGAACATGGATTTTTCTAAAAAAATGATAATAGACTATAAAGAGATTTAGTCATGTTGCATTTCCCTATATTTATCTGTACATATCGCCCAAATTTTAATAGAGCTAAGTTTCTAGAAAGGTCTTTTTGAAGTTGCTGCCTTGATATCTGAGATGGGAAAGGAATCTGGCACTAGAAAGAAAGAAATGGAGTGCAAAGATCCTAATAAGAATGCAGAGGACAGATTTTGATGGATATATTGGGAAAGTAAGGAGACAGTGACCATCAGTTTTCTAGGAATTTACTTATTCCCTATCCACCAGAGATACTAAAGGATAGTCTGTTTCCATTGTACAATTTAGCACAGAGGTTCTTTTAGCAAAGTTTTTCTCTTCTCTCAATGTGAGAGGAAATAGTATTCTTCCATTAACAAGGTCTTAACCATAGTGTATCAACCAACAACAAAAAATTGAAAATAAAACAAAACAAGGTCTTAAGCTTTTGCTATACAATGACTCCATTTGAAAATTGGGAAAGTACTTGGGATAGGGTATGCCTCTGAGAAGGCGTTTGATAAATGTTAGCTATTATTATGAAAATATATGCAATGATTAATAAGAGTTCAAATATGTATGTAGCTTATTTTAACCTAGATTTGCTACTTGATAAACTGTAAATTAGTAAACTTTTCTCTAGTTTACATTCTCATTTCCTTTGTGTACACACACAAATACACAAATACGTACATATGCATATATACTCGTATCTCCAAGAGCTATAATCTTCGCCACTGTTTTTGGTGTTGAAGAGGAGGGACTGTTTGATTCATGTCTCCTTTCAGATGTCTCTTCCTCTGATTCCTATTGTGACTCTAATTTCTCTCACTATTGCTGAAACTCCTTTTCTCTCTCTCCTGTCTCCACCATGTCCCTAGTCCATCTTTCTTATAATTCTTTTTGGAAAATCCATAGAGCTTTCTGTCTCAGGAAAAATAAAGGTTTAACATGTCCATGATCCAGTAAGTGAGTAATACAATCACTGCACTAGGTTTGGACATGTCGATGTCTTGTATGAGTCATCTTACATGATGAGTTCTGTTGTCTGTAATCTCTATAATCAGAGATTCTAAAAGGTTAAAGAGCATTTAGAAATCACTAAAGTCAGTGTTGTGACTATTATTAAAGTCCTTCTAGTACATCTCTGACAGATAGGTTCTCTTGGACACTTTCCGTGACAAGGGTCCAACACTCTAGGGAATCTACTCCCTTGTGAGAAATCCAGTGGTTAGAAATAGCTTACTCCTAGAAACAATAGACTCTTATAGTAAAGTTGCAGGCTATAAAATAATACCCAAAAGTCCATGGCTTTCTTATATGCAAATAGTGAGAGAGAAGAAAGCAACATGATAAAAGCAATCCCGTTCACAATTGTGCCTCAAAAAATCAAATACCTTGGAATCAACTTAACTAAGGAGGTAAAGGACTTGTATAATGAAAACTACAAAATGCTACTTCAGGAAATAAAAGAAGACACGAGGAAATGTAAAAATATCCCCTGCTCATGGATTGGAAGAATTAATATTGTCAAAATGGCAATTCTCTCCAAAGCATTGTACAAATTCAATGCGATCCCTATAGGGATACCCTTGTCATTCTTCAAAGAAATGGAGCAGGCGCTCCTAAAATTCATATGGAACAATAAGCCCCCACGAATAGCTAAAGCAATTCTTGGGAAAAAGAAAATGGGAGGAATCAACCTCCCCAACTTCCAACTCTACTACAAAGCGGTAGTCATTAAAACAGCTTGGTACTGGAACAAAGGCAGAGCGGCGGACCAATGAAACAGGGTTGAATACTCTGACACATCCCCCCAAATATATGACCATATAATCTTTGATAAGGGAGCAAGAAATGTGAAGTGGAGCAAGTAAAGCATGTTTAACAAATTGTGCTTGCAAAACTGGACAGCTACATGCAAAAAAAAAAATGGGCTTAGACTTCCACCTATCACCATGTACAAAAGTCAGATCAGACCAGAATCCCTAAGGTACATTGAAGACAAGCTCGGCAAAAGCCTCCACGAGATTGAAGACACTGGTATCTTCAAAGCTGATACGCCACTGGCCAAGCAAGTGAAAACAAAGATAAATAAATGGGATTATCTCAAACTAAGAAGCTTCTGCACCTCAAGAGAAACAGTGACCAAAGTACAAAGACAATCAACAGAATGGGAAAGGATATTTACGCAGTACCCATCCGATAAACGGTTATAACAAGGATATAAAATGCACTGCTTGAACTCCACAAGAAGAAAACTGCCAACCCGATCAAAAGATGGGGTGATGAAATGAACAGAAACTTTCCCAAAGAAGAAATCCGAATGGCTGAGAGGCACATGAGAAAATGTTCAACATCACTAATCATCAGGGAGATGCAGATCAAAACAACCATGAGATATCATATCACACCACAGAGACTGGCCCACATCCCCCAAAACAAAAACAACCAGTGTTGGCGTGGATGTGGGGAGAAAGAGACTCTTCTTCACTGCTGGTGGGAATGCCGACTGGTTCAGCCCTTTTGGAAAACAATATGGACGATTCTCAAAAAATTAGAAATTGAGCTTCCATTTGACCCAGCAATACCACTCCTGGGAATATATCCCGGAGAGGCAAAAATGTATAGTAGAGATGGCATCTGCATTTCTATGTTCATTGCAGCATTGTTTACAATAGCCAGAATCTGGAAAAAACCAGAGTGCCCCAAAACAGATGACTGGTTAAAGAAACTCTGGCACATCTACACAATGGAATACTATGTAACTGTCAGAAAACATGAAGTCATGAAATTTGCATATAAATGGATCAACATGGAAAGTATCATGTTGAGTGAAATGAGTCAGAAAGAAAGAGACAGACATAGAAAGATTGCACTCATATGTGGAATATAATGTAACTGAGAAGTACAAGTTGGCAGTGATGCAACTTCTGGCAGATATTTCTCTGGACTTAGTTACTAAAATACTAAAATACAGAAAACCAAAACCATGAGGCCGCTAAGTGCGGTCACTCGACCTCATACCTCTTCATTCTCAGCAATGGAAAACAAATTATCTAATGCTTCCTTTTCAGCACGTCCGACTTTAGGGGAAAGACTCTCCAAACAATAATAGTGAGTTTTGTTGAAATATTGAATGCAATCAAAGTGAAAGTAAAGTGAAATTTATTAGTTACACAGGTGGGGGGGCTAGGGGTGTGGAGGGGGCTAGGGGCGTGGGGGGGGCTAGGGGTTGAGGGTGCGGGGTGGAGCTATACTGTAATTCTTGGTGGTGGAATATGTGCACTGGTGAAGGAATGGGTGTTCGAGCATTGTATAACTGAGACTTAAACCTGAAAGCTTTGTAACTTTCCACATGGTGAGTCAATAAAAAAAATTTTAAAAAATCTAAAAAAAAAAAGAAATAGCTTACTCAGTATAGAATCGAGTTTTTAACTTTTTAAAATAGTTATCTAGGGGTTTCAGAAAACATATGAAAGATGTCTATTATTTCTTCTTGCATCGAATAGTAATTCACACACTAGCAAATAATCATCAGTTCTCCTAAACTCTCCCCTCTATCTGCTAGTATCAACTAGGTCTTCCTTCCTCTATGTTCTAGACATTGGTATCACTGTATCACTGTATCATTGTCATCCCGTTGCTCATCGATTTGTCCGAGCAGGCATCAGTAACGTCTCTAATTGTGAGACTTGTTACTGTTTTTGGCATATCCAATATGCCACAGGTAGCTTGCCAGGCTCTACCGTGTGGGCGCGATACTCTCGGTAGCTTGCCAGGCATTCCGAGATTGGACATTGGTAAAATATTAAAACTTCCTTGACATTATGTCCTTTTTAATTAATTTTTCATTGAGGTAACAATAGTTTTCAAGCATGTAAAAGTTTCTATTATTTGGGGGTACAATGAAATCATTCTATTCCCTTCACCAAAGTGAAAATATACCTCACCACAGCCCATCTGACCCTTCTGATCATTCCCTGAGTCCCAACTTAATAGAACAGAATTGAGTCCCTCATTTCTTAATCTGGGTTCAAAGAATTGTTGGTTATTTTCTATTTCCTTGTTTACTTCTTTATATATCACATATGAGTGATATCATCTGTTATTGATAGTTCTATTTCTTATTTTGTTTAATATGACACCCTTTAGTTATATTCATATTTTAGCAAAAGGCAAGATTTCATATGTTTTTCCTTGCCTTTTGTAATAATTCTGCAATGAACATAGGTGTTCATATATCTTTTTGAATTAGTAATTTGATGGTGAGCATGACTTTTAATCTTTAACTCCTACTATTCTTTTCTTTCTTACTCCCCCATAACCAGTGTGGTCCACTAGTCACGTTGTCCTTTAGTAGTAGGTTACTGCATTGACTTAAGTTTCCCTGGCAATCATCAGGTCCTGGAAGACAAGGGCTTTGGTTTATCTGCTTTATCTTTACAGAGCAAAGGGAGAGAGAAGGAAAGTGTCTACTATAGAAGCAGGCAGGGGATGAGGCTGGGATGGTAACTGGGAACACTGGTGGTGAGAAATGTTCACTGGTGAGGGGACAGATGTTGGAACATTATATGACTGAAATCCAATCATGAACAACTTTGTAAAAGAAAAAAATAAATAGTCCACTATAAAAAAAAAGGAGCAAAGAGAATTTTCTAAAATCTCAGGGTCAGGACGAATGGAGACGTTACTGAAACCACTTGAGAAATTCGATGATCAATGGGATGATGATGATGATGATGATAAAAAATAAATAAATTAATTAAAATTTCTTAGCTTACTGTGCAAAAACAGAAACCTACATTTAAAAAGAGCAATAAAAGAAGTATCATGGGAAATAAGCAAAAGAAATTTTGAAAGAATTAGGGCTCTATGAAGCACAGGACAACCAGTATTTTGGAACAGCATTTCTATGTAAGCCTTCATTACATTTCTAGGCTAATTGTCTAAAAAATAAAAATTTAAAAGGCATATTCATAATCCTAAACTAGTTAGTAATAGAGCTAAGAAAGAATCAAGATATTTACTCATAGAAGTAAATTCTAAACTAGGGATTTATTGAGAAAGTGTAAGTAGTAATAACAGAAAGGAGTGGAGAGGAAGTTTCAATCAGGAGAAGGGCACGGTGGAAGGCTAGAGGCAGAAATGGGCATGCCCTTTGCTATATTTTTTGTTTTGTTTTATTTTTGCTTCTTGGGTCACACCCAGCGATGCACAGGGGTCACTCCTGGCTCTGCACTCAGGAATTACCCCTGGCGGTGCTCAGGGGACTGTATGGGATGCTGGGAATCAAACTCGGGTTGGCCTGTGCAAGGCAAATGCCCTACCCACTGTGCTATCTCTCCAGCCCAAGGAAAATGTAATTTTATAATATTACAACTAACTTCCAACTTAAAAGACTTATTTTTGTTCCTTTTTATTGAAATAACATTGCTTTATCACAGTTTTACACAGCTTTAAGTATGCATCATTTTAAATGAACATCTATGCATACCACATTGACTATTAGGTCTTTTGAATTGACATTTTACTCATTTACACAGACAATGTGGAAATGCCACTATTTGTGGCATTTACTCATCTACACAGACAATGTGGAAATGCACTATAAATGCTTTGTCAATTTTTCTAGTTTCTATATCTCTTTTCAATGGAGATCTTAAAGTGTCCAAGAGGCCATTGCAATAATGTAAAGGTGACATAAAAGTGTTTTGACTCGATAGAGGCTACAGGACTGGAAAGAAAGATCAGGGCTGAACAAGATTGCAAAGGGAAAAAAATCAATGGGACTCTGGATTAGATATTGAAGGCTGGTTAAACATGGCACCTAAGTTCTGAACCTTGTGGTTTAAAAGCATGGAGGTACTCTACTGGTTCTGATAGGGAGCTGGTGGAGAGACAGGAGTATTTTCTCTTTTATTAATTCATAAAAATCCATTTTACAAGGATTTATTGAATATGCCAGTCACTGTACTGGTGAAGAAAACAAGATTTTGTTTCTTATCCTTGTGCAGCTTAGCCCAGGAATAGGAAAAGAATAGTAAGTAACATGCAGATTGCACCTGAAGATTATCATGGAAACAAAATGTCTGAGTAATAGAGACTAACAAGGAGAAAGTATTCAAGTTCGATTCAAATTAGAGCCTGTGGTAAGGTCAAACCTTTTATTCTGGTGACACTTATGAAGGATAAGAAATGACTTAAGGATAAATTAGTTTCATATTTTCTGTACTATGATGAAAAAAGAAGGTAATGTTTGTTGATCACTTAATACCAAGAGGTTTGTAGTGTATTGTAATTTACATTTTACTAAAAAAGAAAACAGAACCTCAGAAGGTTAAACAATCCAAATAAAAACAAAAAGGATTCCATCCATAACCCCAGAGCATGTAGTCATACTAACACCTTTGAAGAACTCCTGAGGAAAAGGAATGATCAAAGAGCATCTCTTCCACAAAGAACTTGTAAATAATACTAGAAGTATTATAGAAAACATTATGAGGAGGTCCTGTAGCAATTTTCAGATGAATTCTTCAATATTGGGGTTGTAATTCAGAGTCATTATCAGAAACATCTGAGAAAGCATAGGGAATGCATTAGAGGCACCCTTTTAAAAATAGAGCTGGGAGCAGTGGTTCCTGGAAAGTACAGTGATATAACTGATACTAATCTCCCGGCAAAATTCTGGGTTAGCATGCCAACAGAGAAGTTTAGAACCCAAATTTTTCATTTGACTTTGAAGAAATATATCTCAGTTTTCTTTTCTTTTCTACCTTTGTCTATCTCCCTTAAACTCTGTGAACTTCAGTTTCTTTATCTGCAAACAGGCTGATAATGATCACTTTACTGGGTTATGGTGAAGATGCAATAAACTCATTCATGTACATAAACTTGTACTGCAGGCCACTACACAGGCTGAGAAGCAGGTTCTCATTTCCAAGATTAAAAACTATAGTTAGTGGAATAGTGCTAAAGTGATTTTACCTTTTGGGGGTTGTGAAGTATATTCTAGGCAATGCAATGCTTCAGTACAGTGTAAAATTAGAAAAATAGATGCAAAGCATTCAACAACTGTAATAATTATAAGACAATTTCTAAAATATATTATAGATCAGATGACTGGCCAATGCTTGGCAGACTCAGTTGTTCATTCAACAAATATTTATTGACTGCCTACTGGGGATCTCTCTGGAAGAAAAGAAAAGATACAAAGAGGAATCGTGATTTATATTCTATCTGAAAAAGATTTGGCTTATTCATTAACTATCCTGAGTTTCCATTACTGGTTACACTGTATACAGTTCTTTCTGCTTGATCTGACAGGGAGGTTGTAATTCTGCATTTTTGTGTGTGGCGTTGCAATCTATCTGTTGCCATGGAGAGATAAAGTGAAAAGAAGGCAAGCTCTGGCTTCAATACAAACAATGTCAAAGAACAAATATAGAAAAAAAGTAATGAAAACAAATGGAAAAAGCAAAATGGCTTTCTGCTTGAACGTGTATGTTCAAAGCATGAAATCTCCTTTGTCATAATCTAAGGTGGGAAATACCCTACATTTTAAATACATGCTTAAATTTTCTATTTTTTAAATGCATGAAACTAGCCATGAGGCTATTATTAATTAGAATGCAGAATATATTAATTGTATATCAGTTCTAATCTTTGCTTTCCCAAATGGAGATCCTTAATTTGGCAGCCATTTTCTTACTCTGGTAAACTGACACCCAAATTGTTTGAATTGCAAAAAAGGGCACAAGGATGGTCAGGTCCTTTTCCATTAGATTAAAGGAAACATTAAGAAATTTTAGTTTTTTTCATTAATTTTTATATGTCCTTGATCCAAAACCCTGCTTCTCCCTAAGAGTCACAGACTAGGGGACGTCATTAGAGATAAAGGAGCAGTCAGTACTTCTTAAACACTTAGTTTTCAAATATATTGTTCATGTGTCATTTCTACTTAATGCAGACAATACTCCAGAGGCTCCTATTAGACAAGGACACTAAGTCTCATAGATTCCATGTGATTTGCCAAAAAAAAAAAAAACCAACAAAAAACTTACTGCTGGTAAGATGCAGATCAAATGTTTTAATTCAAATCTTCTGACTCTAAACTGAGGGGTTCCTACTTTTATTTCAGCCACACCCAGAGGTGTTCAGGGGCTACTCTTGACTAGCAGGCAACTCAGCAGCCCCCAGGCTTCTCCATCCACTCCACCCCCCACCACGCAAAGCATATCGTCAGTGCTTTGAAATTTATGGCCTTGATGATTCTAACTCTTATGATGCCACCTCCTATCAGACAATGCAACGTGGAGAGCAGAACACAGCTGGAACAGAAAATGTGATTTTTATTCACAATGCTAAAAACTCCAGGACACTGACAATATTACTTCATCTTTCTGGGCTCATTTGCCCTACTTGTGAAAGAAAAACTGAAAGGTCATCCTACTAATTTACCAGCCCTATTGTGTGTTCTATGGTCTGAAGCGGGAGCAGAGGAGGGAGGGGTGGCTAATAAACCTTGAGCTTCTCAATGGGGGAGTGGGCATTAGGATTTCAATTATACCAGTGATATGAGTGAGAGGTATAGCTATATATCCAAAATACAAACTCAACAACACTGAGAACATGAGATCTAAGCTGCAACCACTGGAACTGTAATGTGCCTGTCGAGCTGCCAGGCAGGGGCTTGGGGGGGGGTGGTCAGGTATGGTGCCACCAGCAGGTCAACCTGTCTCTGAGGGGCAAGTTCATCAGGTACAGCGCATCAACCTGATGGTGCCTTCAGGCTTCCTGATGCCCTCAAATTGTTGCTGTGCCATTGGCTGGACCCTAACAAGTTGGGACCAAGTTTACCAAGAAATCAGAAGACCAAAAATTAGGTATGTGGGAGTTACACCCACAAACCATCTCCAGCTCAGCTATACAAGCTCATTTATTGGCCTTATTTTAGAGGCCGATGGATAAATCTCGAAAGAGATCAAAAGCTGCAGTTAATCTCAGACCTGTGGATGGCTGAACAGACCAGGGTAAAGTTGGAGGGGAGATGGGGCCCGCTCAAGCAGAGCCCCTGGCAGCCGCTTGCTTCCACAATCCAAAATCATTGCCATACCCCTGGCCTGCCTCCACCATCTCAGGACAGATCTCAACAAGATAAAATCTGTTGAAAATTCTGGCATGTGGGTTTTGTGACTGAAATCTCAAGGCTTTCTTGGTATCGGGATAGGCTCCCGACCTCTCCCCACCTCCCCATACTTCCAGAAGCCTTGGCAGTCACATCCACAACCCAAAGGTGCCACCCAATTGAAAAGCTATTCCAGCCTTACGGTCCTGATAAAAAACACCGAATGCTCTGAACAGACATCATGGCTTCTTAGCACCTGTATTGCAAACTATAATGCACAGAAAGAAAAGAAGAAAGAGGAAAAGAAGAAAAGTGCCTCCCATAGAGGGAGGCTAGGGGTGGGGCTGGGGGTTGGGGCATGGTGTAGGGAAACAAGGGACATTGGTGGTGGGAAATGTACACTGGTGGAGGGATGAGTGTTAGATCATTGTATGACTGAAACCCAATTATGAGCAGATTTGTAATGGTCTATCTCATGGATATCCACTGTCACTGTCACTGTCATTCCATTGCTCATAGATTTGCTCAAGTGGGCACAGTAACATCTCCATTGTGAGACTTGTTGTTACTGTTTTTGGCATATCGAATATGCCACGAGTAGCTTGCTGGGCTCTGCTGTGCGGGCGATATACTCTCAGTAGCTTGCCAGGATCTCTGAGAGGGGTGGAGGAATCGAACCTGGGTTGGCCGCATGCAAGGCAAATGGCCTACCCGCTGTGCTATTGCTCCAGCCCATGGATGTCCAATTAAAAACATATTTTTTAAAGTAATGTGGACTTTATGCCCAATTCAACCAGCTTAATCAGTGGCTGAAAAAAATAGCAGTACTCCTACATTAAAAAAAAAAGTTGACAGGCGGATATGGAGTAAGGGTTGTGGTGGGGGAGGAGCCTGGAAACACTGGTGGAAGGAAGTTGACATTGGTAATGGGATTCATGTTGAATTACTGTATGCCTAAAATGCATCTATCAGTAACTTTGTACATCATGGATCTTTAGTAAAAATTAAAAATAAATAAAGCTTGAGCTTCAGATATCCTCACTTGTATGACTCTATGGGAAGCTGGTACTGCAAGGAGCTAGAAAATGTTCTGGGTAACAAGGAAATGCGATTGGAGGCATTTTTATATAAACATCTCTGTTCAATTATCTAAAATATATCTCAGAAGAACTACCCCAAATTTCTAGGATTTCAGGAATCTAAAGTTTAAGTACCTGGTGCGCTATAGCACAGTGGGTAGGGCATTTTCCTTGCACGCAGCCGACCTGGGTTCAATTCTTCTGCTCCTCTCGGAGAGCCCAGCAAGCTACCGAGAGTATCTGGCCTGCACGGCAGAGCCTGGAAAGCTACCTGTGGCGTATTCGGTATGCCAAAAACAGTAACAAGTCTCACAATGGAGACGTTACCGGTGCCCGCTCGAGCAAAGTTGAAATAATATATGCTTCAGGAGCCAATGAGCTACTGGCCTACATTTTACCCCCCAGGTTCTGCCTGGCATCCCCCAACTCCCTTTCCCTCAGACACATGATGACTTGGTCAGTTGCTGTCCTTACTTTGAAGTAGTCTGTGAGGTCACCTGTGCCCTTAGATTAAGGTATTCCCTGAATAGAAGTACGATGAGAACCTTCATGTAGGGCAGGGGAGAATGTTTTAAGGGCTGGGGCACAGACTGTGCGGTGAGTGTGGCTGCCAGCATGACATGGTGCCCTGTGCATAGAGCTGGGACTAGCCTCTGAGTGGAGCACCACTGGGTGTTGTCCCCAAAGCAAAACAAACTGCCCTGTCAAAAAAGGCTGTGAAATCCTTCTTGTCATCTCTGTCTGCTAAAACTTCAAAAGAGAGCAACAAAGAAAGGCCCATAGACAAGAAGCTGGAAGGGAAAGAACATTTGTGAGAATCAACATTTTGGCAGCCCGGCAAGCTCTCGAGAGTATCTCGCCTGCACAGCAGAGCCTGGCAAGCTACCCATGGCGTGTTCGATATGTCCAAAACATTAACAATAAGTCTTACAATGGAGATGTTACTGGTGCTTGCTAGAGCAAATCGATGAACAATGAGATGAAAGTGTCAGTGACATTTTCCTTATAGAAATTAAAAAAAATATTTTAAGTAAGAAACAAAATTCCTATGCACCATGAATATCTCATTCTGCCTGCCAAGCTACCCATGGTGTATTTGATATGCCAAAAACACTAACACCAAGTCTCAAAACGGAGACGTTACTGGTGCCCGCTCGAGCAAATTGATGAGCAACGGGATGACAATGAAAGTGACAGTGACCTTGATGACAGTTAATTTCAGACATTTTTCTGGTTGAAATGTACTGATTATCACTCTCAATTTCTCTTTTAGTTCAAAAGGCAAAAAAAAAAAAAGCTCAGAATCCCCTTTTCAAGTGATTTGGTTAATGAAAAGATTAGTTATGTAAGAACGAATCTCTTTCTCGTCTGCTGCCTTCTTCCCCCCTGGGGAGACTTATCTTACCCTAATTCAACTAGGGCTTGTAGAATTTAGATGTAAGGCCAGAGTCAGTTACCTTTTCCTTCTTACATGCTGCCATCCACTGCTGTCTCTGCCCAAGCATGCATTTCCAATGGTCTCGAAAAGGTTCTCTTTCTCTGACAGTGAGATTTCAGAAAGGACAAAAAGGGCTCTATGAAAGCTCATCTCTTTTTGGATAGGACTGACATTGGAAACAGCCCATGGCTATGCTATCTTATGTAGTAGCCACTTATCCTATCTGGTTATTGGGCATTGGAAATGTATTTAGTGCGGCTGAGGAATTGTATTTAACTTCAGTTTAATGAATTGAACTGAAATGTGTCCCTGTGTTTGGTGGCTTCTATGTAGGTCCACACAACTTGAGATGATAAGATATGCCCCAAACCTGTGGGTCAGTTTATGGTCCTGGTTTTCAGAATCCAAGTGATCAAGTAAAAGTATTAGCACTACAAATAAGATTAGCTGGTTGCATGAGCATGCAAAATGGATTATTTTGCCCTTGTTATTGAGATTTAAGTGAGAAGGAAACACATTTTTGAGTAACCATAATATGTAAAACATTATAGAGATGTGTAGATGTATGTGTGTGTGTGTGAGAGAGAGAGAGAGAAAGTGAAAGAGAGGAAAGATTAAAAATTCTGCAGCCTTCTCTTCCCCAGGGTTTTGACAAAATCTGCTACATTGATGAAAATAAGAAGAGGTGATATTAAATTTATGAAATAACAGAAGTGCAGAAAAGTGTCAACACATTGCCAATGAAAGTACTTGAACCTCCAAAGATGGAGGAATATGAAGATATTGGAGAGGTAGGCAGAGGGCGTTAGCTAAGGAGGCAGGAGTGTTTGAAGAGAAACAGATGGAACCCTGGTTGTTGCTACCCACTGTGAAATCATGGGAATTTAGTTAAATCAAAGACTAAGAAAAGTTTTTCTCTGTGTTACATGCTGCAATAGTAATTACCATGGCAAATACTTTCTAGTCTATGACAGACCCTGTTCTCTACACTTAATAATATATTAATTCCAAATGGTTAGGCTGTTGCAGAACCAAAACCAGAAGTTCAAGACCATGGGTCTAGATATTAAGACAGGCAGATGTGGCAGTTCATATTTGGTTGGGAGGGAAAAGGGGATAGACACTAAATCCAGCAAGACATAAGAAACAGGGCATCAGGTCTCAACAAGACTTAATTTACCTTGGCTCTTGTAAATCAGAGTTTCAAGTCCTCTGAAGTAGGTACTATACTTACCTCTGTATACTTACCTCTGTTATACAGATGATGACACTAAAGCCTAGAAATATCTCAATAATCTTTCTGAGAACACATAACCAAGAAAGGAACGGAGGAGCATATGTTGGAACTTATATATTTGATAACTCTTCTTGTCATCTTCATGTGTGTCTTTGTTTCCTTTTTTTCTTTCAGATGCATTTTACTGAAGTGCTGTGATTTACAGTAACACTTATGGTAGTCTCATGCCATAACATACAAGTTTTGATTATTACACTTACCACCAGAGTATATGCTTGTCTTAATGACACCTGTCACATACCCCATCCCCCTGTCTCAGTTCTGTGGGTTAAAAGGTCAGAGTTGGTGGTGCTAAGGGGTTACTCCCAGACCTGTATTTGGGGAACTCTGCCAGCAGTACCCAGGGAACCATGTGATCCTGGGTATAGAATCTGGCCATAAATTATCTTTAAAGATAATTCTATAAACTTTCGGGACTTTTCTTTTTTATTTATTTATTTATTTATTTATTTATTTATTTATTTTATTTATTTTATTGAATCACCAAGTGGAAAGTTACAAAGTTCTCAGGCTTATATCTCAGTTATACAATGCTCAAACACCCATCCTTTCACCAGTGCCTATATTCCACCACCAATAAAAACAAAAACAAAACAAAAACAAAAACAAAAACAAAACAGTATACATCCCACACCTCACCCCCCAACCCCCCCCGTGCGTGAGTGATAATTTCACTTCCTTTTCTCTTTACCTTGATTACATTCCAGATTTCAACACACAACTCACTATTGTTGTTAGAGTTTCAAAACAGACTCACTATTTTTGTTGGAATTTATCCCTCAAGAATACAGCTCTATTAAGAAGGAAATATTTGATAATAAGTTTTCCACTGATGAGAATGAAGAGATAAAATGTTGCGCAGCCGCAGTAGCGGCTGCGCAGTTTACAATTTCTGTATTATAGTAATTAGGTCCGCGGAGATTTAAGTTGGAAAATGAATCATTTCCCTTCCTGGAACAGCATGTAGCAAAAGCTTAGTTCACAGTCTCCATACATGGGTGCAAGCACTTGCTGGAACCCCAAATCCTAAAGCTGTCTCTGGTTCCCGCTCATTCCACATCCACCGGCTGTGCAGAGGCATGGGCACCCGGGCCGAAACTCGGCCGGAGCCGAGCACCGGCCCCAGCTGGGACTCTAAACTTTGGATTTTTCAAGATATTTTATTTAATTACTTAAAAATTATTTTATTTGTGGTGAGGGTGCCCCCCAGCTATGATGCAGGAGCACAATAGCCACTCCCAGCAATCACTGTATCACTGTTTCACTGTCATCCCAGTGGTCATCGATTTGCTTGAGCGGGCCCAGTAATGTCACCATTTCTCCTAGCCCTAAGATTTTAGCAGCCTCTCTTTACTCGTCCTTCTCAACAGTGCTGCATTGGAGGCTGTTCAGGGTCAGGGGTATGAGACCCATCATTGTTACTGTATTTGGCATATAAATATGTCATGGGGAGCTTGCAGGCTCTCTCGTGCGGAACTCCCAGCAATACTTGGTCTCAATGTGGTGCTATTCTGACTCTGCAGTGCTGGGGGCTATCATGGATAATCTCAGTGGTGCTAGGGTGGGAGATGAAGTGTCTCTCCCATGCAAGGCATGGTCCCCACTTCCTTTGTTTCAAGATATATACTTTTATTTTTTTAATTATTTTTCTTAACATTTTTAGGCTCTAATGCAGTGCTCATAGGATCTACTCACAAAGTGGTTTATTGTTTTTGTTTTTTTTTTCTACTAGTTGGGCCTGATGGTTCAATTATAGGGGCAGTGATTTTGCTTGAGCTCAGTGGTGCTTGGGGACTTCTAGGTTTCTACACTGTGGTCTCAGGAACCATGTGTTGCACAGGATCAAAATCAAAGCCTTATGCATGCAAGGCATATATGCTTTTAATCTCTTAGTTCTGAACCACTCAAAATTTTTTAGAATTTGTTTTGCTTCTCCTGAGCCAGACACTTTAGCCAGACAGAGCGAGAAGTGGAAGGCCATTTTGTCTGAGACTTAAATATGATCTCCAAACAACTCCATTAATAAGTCCTCTGATGAGGATATCAATGTACAGGTTGTGAGCAAGTAAATGACTCAACCAGATAGATCACTTTACCAGGATTTGAAGAAAATGTTATTGAAATTTCTCTATATAGTTTTTCAATTTCAAGACAGATATTTTGCTTCCACATCTATACCTACAAAACCTTACTTTTACTTGAAAGTTGAGGCAGCCATGTCTCCATACTGTGAACTAAGCTTTTGCCCCACGCCGGCTAAGGGGAGAAATATCCTTCCTTGGTTTTTCTTCCCTCCAGGAGGAAGCGGCGTGGCGTCCGCCATATTATGGAACTTTTAAACAGGTATGAACTTGGTGGCATGGGAAAAAAAAATGTGTTTTGAACTTGAAACAGAGGGACACTTGGGCAGTCTCAGGCCGGGGCTGGTGCCGGCTCGAGCTCGTCGAGATTCGACCCAGGTGGCCATGCCTTTGCACAGCCGCTTTGCTGCTGAACGACCAGGATCCAGAGCCAGCTATATTACTTGGGTAAAAAAAAAAAAAAAGCGAGTGCTTGCAGCCATGTCTCCAGACTGTGAACTAAGGTTTTGCTACATGCTGCTCCAGGAAGGGAAATGATGCAATTTCCAACTTAAATCTCCCTGACTTAATTACTAAAATACAGAAATCCTAAACTTTATATCTCTTCATTCTCATCAGTGGAAACTAATTGTCAAATGTTTCCTTTTCAATAGGGCCCTATTCTTGGGGGATAAACTCCAACAAGAATAGTGAGTTCTGTGTTGAAACTCCAATGACAATAGTGAGTTTTGTGTTGAAATATGGAATGCAATCAAGGTAAAGAGAAAAGGAAGTGAAATTTATCAGTTATGGGGGCGGTTGAGGGAGTGGGAGGTATACTGTTTTTTTTTTCTTTTTTTGGTGGTGGAATATGGGCACTGGTGAAAGGACAGGTGTTTGAGCATTGTATAACTGAGACATAAGCCTGAGAACTTTGTAACTTTCCACATGGTGATTCAATAAAATAAATTAAAAAAAAGAAAGTTGAATTAGTGAATGAAAACAAGGAGGCTTGATCAAAAGGAACTAGGTGATACATTTTTTAAAATACATATCTCCTAAAGCTAGTAGTTTCTTATGAGATATTACACTTTAATTATGAAGGACAAATTACAAAGGAACAAAGACAAAATGAAAAAGGTTTCTGGAAAATTAGAGTTGTGAGCAGAAGCAAAAAATAATTGGATTCATAGATTTTAGACTGGTGTCTCAACTATTCCTACCTGAAAGTGACATAGAAGGATGGAAGAAATAAAACTGCCCAAGGTCTATATAAAGAATATGAATTGGTAGGTCTGGAAAGTGGCTGATGGACAAGGACAAGAGTAGGAAGATATGTGTAAGTAAATGAGGGTTCTGTTTCCCCCCTCTCACACCCAGCCCTCGGCAAAGCAGGCACAGGGAGTGAGCACTGGGGGCTGAAGACTTGGGTTCAAATTCCAACTGTGGCTCTTAGGATTTTGAATTACAGTCACAAAACTCTGTACTTAGTAACTTTACAGTTACAAAACTGTAAGAGTCTTGTGTCTATGATCAGGTCAATTGATTTTCCCAAACTTTGATACCACGGTGTAGAAGATGGGGGTATATTATTAGTTTACTACTACTTGATATGTGTAATTGATTTTGAGGACTATTTAAAATAATTCTTTCCACATTAAATTGGCATACAGCAGGTACTCAATGATTTAAAGCTGATTTAAGAATAAATGAAGACTATTTGAAATGAAAATTTATGTCAAACACAGGAAATAATTTCCCTTGGGTATTTTAAGTGATCTGTAATCTTCTTGGCATGGAATACTGACCTATACTTTAAAGAAGTGTTCTTATAATTATACAAATTGGTCATGATATTATCTTTGGATGAATAAAAAATCAATTATAGGACATACCTTTCATTTTGAAAGGAAATTTTTTATCAACAGTACACTTTAATCAATGAGTAATTATATTTCTTAATTGCATAAATGTCCATCAAACATAATTTCTTTCAAATGTTACAAAGCTTCCTGAGAAATCTGTTATCTTTAAATGACTGCCCTGGAGATTCTTTTAAAGACTGAGTGAAAACCAGACCTGCATTAAAGTGCTTTAGAAATATCAACAGAAAAGATAATTAATTCTCTTCAAAGGCATTAACAAATTTTAGAATTGAGGCTGTAGCACTCTCTTTCTGGAAGAAAACTGAGCAACATGCATACTAAAGGTAAAAATTATAGAGTGCTAATCTCCTAGCCCTTCTAGCATAAATAGCATAATTTGAACATGGGAACATGTCCTTGGATTCATCCTCTCTGAAGAGAAAGGAGCTCCTACATGAAATAACTCTCTCAGAATATGTCAGTGTCCACAGGTGATCAAAGAGAAATTTGCTTGTTTGGGGAAGGTGTTTTTTGGTAGTTAGTTGTGTTACTCACACCTGATGGTGCTCAGGTTCAGTGTGATGTTGAACTCAGGGCCTCACACATGTAAGTATACTATGTTCCTAGGTACTACTTGAGCTATAATCGTGGCAAGAGAAATTCTCCTGACTTATTCTTGATCTTTACAAGAAATAGAACAAGGTATCGCTTTCCAAGTAGAAATTGAATTTAATAGACCTGGAGCCCACTTCACAGCTGATAGTGATAGTCAACTCTGGTCAGGAGAGCCCCCTACCCCAGTCCATTGATGCTAACATCTGCCTACTTTTCTTTATCCCAAGAGGTGGAAGATGGTTCTGCCTCTGAATGGATCTGCCCAGCTGATTCAGGTTTCTTGGCAAGCTTAAGAGAAGGCCATTGGTGGAGCTGAGATTGATCTTTTGTGAGGGCTTTTATCAACTAGAGCTGGCACCTAAGACCCTGTGGGAATTGTGAATACTCTCTATTTATCACAGTCTATGTCACATGATCACCACTGCTATCCATTTTTCCCTGCCCATAGCAAGTCAAGTTTTATTCTGTTGACAGATCGGGGATTTGGAAAATTCTTGATTTTAGGTCAGAGAGACTTAATTAGATCTCTTATATGAGCCCAGGAGAGTTAACAAGTCTCTCTAAACCCAAGTTTAATAATACACCCAATGTGAGTAATAGAACTAGCTTAATATAAGGATTAAATGAGATGAAGCTTTATAGCATCTAGCAATAATAGTTGAATCTCAAATCTAAAATATATATATATATACATATATGTATTTACTTTTTGCTTCTGACCCACTTTTAGCACTTGGTTTGTTAAATGATGCTTTAAATTATAATATGTTAGTATAATATTGGGAAAATGTTGGATTAAGCTAAATCCATTGTGAAGGTGGGCAGGAGGGGTAGGGAGACTGGATGACGCCCCAAAATGCTCAGGGGCTATTCTAAGTGGTAGGGAGATCATGTGGTCCCAGAAATCCAATCCAGGTTGACAGCATGCAAGGCAAGTGCCTTAATCTCTATCTCTCCAGCCCCAATAAACAATTCCTTAGAGAGCAGCTGATAAAACTGTTTGTTATAAAAACACATATTAATGGTTGAAGTCTTGCAGGTATGTAATAGGAGAGTTTTAATAATTCCTTGCAGGTCTAGTGAAATTATCTCATTTTGCATTGATTCTCTAATTTTTATTCAAGGAATACATATTACTAGTAAAATTAAAGTCTGTTTCTAGAAACCACCCTGCAACACTTAACTTTCACTGTTCATTTAAAATACATTTTAGGGACTGGAGAGATAGCACAGTGGGTAGGGCGTTTGCCTTGCACGAAGCCGACCTGGGTTTGATTCTTAGCATCCTGTATGGTCCCCCGAGCACCATCGGGAGTAATTCCTGAGTGCATGAGCCAGGAGTAACCCCTGTGCATTATAAGGTATGACCCAAAAAGAAAAAAATAAAATACATCTTAATCTTAGTCATTCTTTTGCATTAGAAACATTGTCATTCCTGGTGTCTGAAAGAAGTTGTCTTTTTGTACCCAATACCCATCTGATAAGGGATTAATATTCAGGATATACAAGACACTAGTAGAATTATATAAGAAAAAAACTCCGACCCCACCAAAAAATGGCGAAAATAAATGGACAGAAGCTTCCTCAAAAAAAATACAAATGGTCACATCACCAGTCAGCAGGAACATGCAAATCAAAGCAACAATGAGATATCATTTCACACCACAGAGACTGGCATGCATTCACAAGAACAAAAGCAACCAATCCTGGCGTGGATGTGGGGATGCTCTTTCACTGTTGGTGGGAATGCCGACTGGTCCAGCCTTTTTGGAAAACAATATGAACTTTCCTTCAAAAACTAGAAATTGAGCTTTCGTGTGACCCACAATGTCACTTCTGGGACTATATCCCGAGGGTGCAAAAGAGCACAGTAGAAATGACATCTGTACCTATATGTTTATTGCAGCACTGTTCACAATAGCCAAAATCTGGAAACAGCCCAAGTGCCCGAGAACAGACGATTGGTTAAAGAAACTTCAGTACATCTACACAATAGAATACTATGCAGCTATTAGGAGAGATGAAGTCATGAAATTTGCTTATAAGTAGATAGACATGGAGAGTATCATGCTATGTGAAATGAGTCAGAAAGAGAGGGACAGATATAGAAGGACTGCACTCATTTGTAGAATATAAAATAACATAACAGGAGACCAACACCCAAGGACAGTAGATATAAGGGTCAGGAAGATTGCTCCATAGTTCAAAGCCTGTCTCATGGGTGGGTGAGGAGAAGGCAGCTGGAAGAGAGAAGGGATCACTAAGAAAATGAAAGTTGGAGGAATCTGTCAGGAGGGGAGTTGTGTGCCGAAAGTATATAAAGGATCAAACATGATAATCTTTAAGTACCTGCATTGCAAACCATAATGCCCCAAAGTAGAGAGTACGAGGAATATTGTATGCCATGGAGGTAGTGGGAAGGTGGGAAAGGTGGGGGTATACTGAGGATATTGGTGGTGGGGAATGTGCACTGGTGGAGGGATGGGTGTTTGATCATTGTGTGATTGTAACACAAACATGAAAGCTTGTAACTATACCTCATGGTGAATCAATAAAATAAAAAAATAAACAAAAGATTAAAAAAGAAGTTGTCTTTTTTTTTTTTTTTTTTTGCTTTTTGGGTCACACCTGGCGTTGCACAGGGGTCACTCCTGGCTCTGCACTCAGGAATCACCCCTGGCGGTGCTCAGGGGACCATATGGGATGCTGGGATTCGAACCCGGGTCAGCCGCGTGCAAGGCAAACGCCCTACCCGCTGTGCTATCGCTCCAGCCCCCAAGAAGTTGTCTTTTTGACATGGTAGCACAAAAAATGGCAGATGCCCATATCTGTGTCCCAATGCCTGAATCTGAGACACAAGCATGAGAGACCATAGTGAAGTATCAACCATGAATAGCTCTTGATTACCTGCTAATGGGGAGAATTGCTTTGCTGTATTGAGTGCTAATGAAATATTCAGGATCATATAAAGGTTTAGGGAAGAGCATTAGACAGGTAAAGAAAATACTCAAATATTGGTCTTCAAACAATATAGACATTCCTCAAAATGATCCATCAATACTTCTTTTGGGAATATACCACTTCTAGGAGCCCAAAAACACAATACAGGAAAGTCATCTGCCCTATGTTCATTGCAGCACTACTCATAATTGCCAGAATCTGGAAACAAAAGTAGAGCCCCAGAACAGATTACTGGATAAAGAAACTATGGTACATGTATGCAGTAGAATGCTAGGCAGTGATCAGAAAAATGAAATCATGAGATTTGCTTATAAATGATGGACATGGAGAGTATCATGCTGAATGAAATGAGTGAGAGAGAGGAACATAGAATTATTATGCTCATTTTCAGGATATACAAAAGCATAGTATAAAAATAATATCCAAAGATAATAGAAATGAGGGCCAAGAGGACTGGTCCTTGGTAGAAAGCATGCCACAAGAGTGTAGGGAGGAGTGCAGTTAGGGCAGATTAGGGGTCCTATGATAACGATAGTTGGAAATGATCACCCTGGACAAGAACTCAGTGCTGAAAAGAGATAAAGTAATATGCATGATATCCGTTCAGTAACAGTAATGCAAACTGCCCCTCATATGTCCCCCCGAGTCTTCCAGGAGTGATCACTGAGCTCAGAGCCAAGAGTGGCTCCTGAGTACCCACCAAGTATGCCTCCTTCCCATAACACCCTCCCCACCATAAAAAGAAAATCTATAGATCTATGGAAGGAACATAATGTGAAGCAGTTGAGAGATTCAGTCAACTCTTCAATTTGTTTCTGTATCTTTACCTACTTACAAAAGGACTATCCCCATCTCATTATGAATCTCCATGCTGTTCCTTACCTCTGTGCTGTCTCCTTTTCACAGAAACACACACACAGACACACACACAGACACACAGACGCACTCTTACCAAATTATGTAAATCTTGTTCATAAGAGAGGATTAAACCTACAACCACCTCTGAAGACCTGACTTTATTGTAAAAGGGTGCCCTGATGTTCTGACAATAGGCCAACCAAGATAAAAATAAACTGTAGAATACTATCTCGAGGCAGACAAGACCTGGAGCTTGACCAGAAAGAAAGTAAGTACCCTTTATTATGGCGTACTTGTGAGTTTTGGAAAGTCATCTCACCTCCCTGAGCCTCAATTCTTCCTCCCCAAACTGAGCATGATTAAATAACCTCACAGGGCTATTGGCAGGATTGTATTAGATAAGAAATGTGAATTAGTGAGACCTAGTTAATAGGCACACACTCTATACTGCATGGCTCTAAGCTGGTGTTTGAGTTGAAAGGCAAAGGAGGCATAGAACAATGGCATATAGAGGAAGGGACAGCTGTGGGCATGCCACTCTGGAGATAAAAACTAAAAGTGTGTCTTTTCTGTTGACAATCTAAAAACAGCAGAATAAAGGCTATTGCCAAAACTGACCAAATGCTGAATTGTACTCGTTTCCATACATATCAATGATAAATGCGTGGGAGATATGCTCCGTTACTGTCTGGTCCCACTCCATCCTCCCTGGAAGTACACTCCGGGCTAGAGAACTAGGAAGGAAACTGCCACCCACTATCCTCACTTCTGTCCCAGATATGCTTCAATTTTGTTTCTTGGCGTGGAAAGAAACATGACTGCCCATTTCCTGGGGTAGATTACCTTTATCTTCCCAGAAAATTTGAACAAGAAGGAAGAACTATTCATGAACAAATACTAGTTCCCTTAGTTGATGTTCCTCACAGTGAGGTCGGGTCTAGACTGCATCTGTGTGTTAGCCACAAGGGAAGGGGAAGGGAGGGGCACCTGAAACAAGATGATTTCCTCTTGGATCAGAATTTTTCAACCAAACGTCCCCTGGTATTTCTGTCTGTGGCTTCTTGCTACACATGTGGAGTTCCCCAGATTTCTGGGAAAGATTTCCCTGGAATATCTGTAGCTGGGCTTCCAGATGAGGCTTGGAGGCTCAGTTTGGGAGAGTGAGTGGAGAGACTGGGAAGAATAGGCCAACTGGACTAACTGTGGGACTGAGTCTGCAGAACATTTAAATCAGGGAACACCAAGTCAGATGTGTACATCAAATGAAAGAAGTGACTGGTGTCAGACAGAAGCCATTATATAGTTTTTCTAGAAACTCTGACCCTCTCAACACTCATTTCCCCACTTTGGATAGGAATAGAGATGTATAACCATGTCTTTGACTGTGTTAGGAAAGGTGGGGGGGTGGACAGTGTGGACAGCAGCAGGCACGGCCCATGTGAAAGTGTGTGTGTGTGTTTGTGTTTGTGTGTGTGTGTGTGTGTGTTGGGTGGGGCACCACACTACAGTGGGGAATTGAAACCAGCCTCCAGATTTGACAAGAACCTGGAAAATTGGACTGGTATATAAACTCTTCTAATATTTGAAAGTTGATTCAATTACCAACAACAACAGGAGTTGTAGACCAAAGAAAATACACCAGATGTGACTCTAAGGCCACTTAAAAAAAAGTCTGCATCAAAGCTTCCTCTTTGTTCCCAAGGGAGGAAAGATAACAATTTCCTGTGTAGGCTGGGCTTTTCCTAGAGTGGGTGCTGACATCTCCCCTCCTGGGGGCTGGCCAAATCTTCTCACAGCTGCTCTCCTGAGATAACAACCCCATGTATTCCCATCCTCATTCACCCAGCCACCAATCTCCCCACCCGACCAGTAGTCCAAGGTTGCAGATGGTTGTGACATTTTCTGCAACACTTCTACTTTTCCCCGAAGGCCACAATTAATAACAGCTCCAGAATGTCTGCTTAGAGGGATTTGGGTTTGCTCATCTGGCTGGAAGAAAAGTGGAACTTTATTATATATTTTTATAATCTATGTTTTATATAAAGATTGAGAAAGGCCGTACATTTTCCTTACCAAATTTTAAAGAGATGCTCCCTGGGAGCTGAAGAGATAGTGCCTAGAGTTTACCTTGCACATGACTTATCCAAGTTCGATCCCTGGAACTGCCAAGAGTGATCCTGTGTGCAGAGGCAGAAGTAAGATGTACCATTATGACAAACATAGTTGGAAATGATCACTCTGGATAGGAACTGTGTGCTGAAAGTAGGTAAAAGAACAAATATGATAGCCCTCAGTATCTGTGTTGCAGGCCATAGTGCCTAGAAGGGATGGGGGAGAGAGAGAGAGAGAGAGAGAGAGAGAGAGAGAGAGAGAGAGAGAGACAGAGAGACAGAGAGACAGAGAGACAGAGAGAGACAGAGACAGACAGACAGACAGACAGACAGGCAGGCAGACAGACAGAGACAGAGAGATAGAGAGACAGAGAGAGAGAAAAGGAAAGTGCCTGTCCTAGAGTCATAGAGACAGGCTGGGGTAGGGGGTGGCAGGAGGGAAACTGGGGTCATTGTTGTGGGAAATGGACACTGGTGGAGGTATGGGTGTTGGACCGTTTATGACTAAAACATGATCACGATTGGCTTTGTAACTGTGTACCTCACGGTGACTCAACTAAAAAAAAAGTAAAAAAACAAAATGAAGCAATCACTGAGAATAGCAAGGTGTGACCCAAAATTCAGAAAGAGAGAGAGAGAGAAAGAGAGAGAGAGAGAGAGAGAGAGAGAGAGAGAGGAGACTGCCTGCATCTATCCATGTCTCCATCTCCTCAGAGAAGAATGTCTTAGCACAGGATTGGATTCATCTGATCATACAGTGGCTTCCATTAACATGAGGTTTTCTTGTGGTATCTTTCTCAGAGCAGACTTAGAGATCTCAGCCCCAGGTCCCGCACACCTGGGTTCCTCTGCCAGTTACTTCATGTGTGACGCTCTTCCAAACGTGTGAAGAGTGACCTTGAGTGAGCATGATTGTAGCTGGGTTTCAGAGGTCTTTGACTGCCAAAGAGTTTGTTTATACTCTACTTACTGCTACTCTATCCCTATCTGGTGGTTTTCATAATTATTTTTTCTTTTACTTTTATTTCTTCCAATTCATTTGAATAGTTTTTTTTGTTAATCTTGTGGGTTTTTTCCTTTAGATGTTTCTGTGTTGGTGTTGGTGTGTGTGTGTGTGTGTGTGTGTGTGTGTGTGTGTGTTTACCACTAAGGTTTCTGTATCAAAAATCTTTTTGGAGGTTAAAGAGATATCACAGGTGTTAAGGAACATAAGCACTGGGCCTCCTCCTCCCAGTTCCCCCATTTTCCAGTAGCTTGGCAGCCACACCCACAAACTGCCCCTACTTGCTGTGTAATTCCATCAATGGCCAAGATCCAGAGACTATAAAACAAAGCTCCCAAAAGCACATGGCTGCATTCATGGCTGTATGACCTCTTATAGCCTAGTTCTCCCTCCTGGAGAACCTGTCAAGGTACCAAGAGCATCCTGCCTGCATGGCAGAGCCTGAAAAGGTCTTCATGCCATATTTAATATGTCAAATACAGTAACAATGATGGGGCTCATTCCCTTTACCCTGAAAGAGCATTCAATGTGGCACCATGGGAAGAACGAATAAAGAGAGGCTGCTAAAATCTCAGGGCTAGGATGAATGGAGATATTACTGGTGCCCGCTTGAGCAAATTGATGATCAACGGAATGACAGTGATACAGTGATCTTTCTCAGAAATTCTGGAAATTCTTTAAAGCCAAAGGAAATAAATCTTTATCAGTGAATGACTGATTGTGACACCCTTTGTTTAAAATCACTTTATGGGGACCCTCTGCGCCTAAAGACTTTGATTCCAGAGACCTAACACATTTGGGCATCCAGCGCAGCTTCTAATAGCAATGCACTAGGACTGTGAACTGGGCTACAACTCCGTGCTGCCCGGGGGTGGATCTTTCCTCCCCATCCTGTCTTCCTGCATGGAAAATGGCGGCGGCAGCAGCATCCACATGGCAGGAACCATCTTCTAAGACTCCTAACCCAGAGGTATAAGATTTTTACACTTGGGGCTCCTAGGGAATCATGGGAAGTGGGTGTAACTGGCACGCCCTTGACCCAGATAAATTCGGAGCTGCTGAGAGTGAAACGGACCCTCTGCGCCTAAAGACTTTGATTCCAGAGACTTCTTAGAGCAATGCACTGGGACTGTGAGCTGGGCTATGCAATTTCTGGCAGAATTTTCCCTGGACTTTATACATAAATTCAAAACCGCGACTTAACATCTATAATTGTCAGCAATGTGAAACGGTTCCTTTTCAACAGGTCTGACTTGGGGGGGAAATCTCCAAATGATAACAATGAGTTTTTGTTGAAATATTGAAGGCTATTAAAGTAGCAGCCACTTCTCTGGACTGTGAACTAAGCAACAGCCCCACGCAGGCCGAGAAGAGGAAATATCCCTCTTTCCTGGTTGTTTCCCATTTTCAGGGAGAAACGCGGCGTGGCATCCACCATACTATGAGGCGCGGGAAGGGGGATGAGGGGGGGGGGAAAGGAAAAGGAAAAAGGAAAAAAAAAGAGTTATGTACTTGGAGCAGTGGGGCTACATATCTCTTCATTCTCAGCAATGGAAAACTAATTATCAAATGCTTCCTTGGTAGCAGAGCTGTCTTTCTTGGGGGGAAACTCCAACAACAATAGTGAGTTCTGTGTTGAAATATGGAACGTAATCAAGGTAAAGAGAAAATGAAGTGAAATTCATCAGTTATACAGTTGGGGGTGGGGGCACGGAGGTGGGGGTATACTGGGGTTTTTGGTGGTGGAATATGGGCACTGGTGAAGGGATGGGTGTTTGAATATTGTATAACTGAGACATAAACCTGAGAACTTTGTAACTTTTCACAAGTGATTCAATAAAAATAAAAAAAATAAATAAAATAAAATCACTTTATGATTACCTCCAGATACATACATAGAATTACTTACTTACAAAGCCATATTTGAACTGGCTTCTGCTTGTTTATCTGTCCTTATCCCACTCAACTAGTCATTTTGCTACTTGATGTCCTTGGGTTTTTTTGAGTATGTTATCTCTAGTATGTCTTTATTTGGCTGACTCTACTCATCTTTAATGCCACTTGAGATATTCACTGTATCACTGTCATCCTGTTGCTCATCGATTTATTTGAGTGGGTGCCAGTAACGTCTCCATTCATCCCAGCCCTGAGATTTTAGCAGTCTCTACTTACTCGTTTTTCCCAATGATTGGAAGCTCTTTTTAGGGTCAGGGGAATGAGACCTGTTATTGTTACTGTATTTGGCATATCGAATACACCACGGGGAGCTTGCCAGTCTCTTCCGTGCAGGAGGGATACTCTCAGTAGCTTGAGGGCTCTCCAGGAGGCATATGTGTGTGTGTGTGTGTGTGTGTGCGCGCGCGCTTCTGTGTGTGCTTGTATATGTATATATATATATATATATATATATATAGTGTGTGTGTGTATGTGTATATACATATATTTCCCTTTATGATAATGTGTCACACACAGCCACTTTGTGGCTTCGTGGCCCAGGAATATGTTCACTCATGTGTGAGGGTTGGCCTGAGCGTGTGGAAAGCAGCCTGGAGCATGATGGCAGTAGGGTGGTGGAGGTCGGCTGCCGGGCTGGGTCCCTTGGGGCGGGGAGGGCTCTCGCCCGTCCTCCTCTGGGGCGCCCCTGGTGCGGAGTCCGGTGGCATGGTTATGAGGGCCTCATTTTATGCTCCCTTCTAGGAGAATCAGCCGTGAGTTCTGGAGGGTGGCTGATGAGGAGATTATCTGGCGCTGGCAGGATGTGGTTTATGGGTGTGACTGCTGGGTCACCGGAGATTGGGGGAAGCAGGCAGAGGATCTCTGCTCCCAGGTCCCATTGAGCTCAGAATTCAAGATCACAAAGCTCCGAATTACCTGTGTTCCGTGGGCCTTTGCTCATGCGTGAGGCTCAGTCCGAGTGTGTGGAAAGCGACCTGAAGTGTGGCAGCAATGGGGTAGTGGAGGTTGGCTGCCAGAGCTAGGTCTCTTGGGGAGGGGAGGGCTCTCACCCTCTCCACTCTGGGGCACCCCTGTGTGGAGTCCGGTGGCATGGTTATGGGAGCCTCGTTTTATGCTCCCTTCCAGGAAAAGCAGCCATGAGTTTTTCTGTCCTTATCTCACTCAACTAGTCATTTTTCTACTTGGTCCTTGTTCTTTGGGTTTTTGAGTATGTTATCTTTAGTATGTCTTTATTTCGCTGACACTACTCATCTTTAGTGCCATTTGAGATATTAACTTCTTTTAAAAGAATTCCTCCCTCACTCTTCCAAGACTCAGCGAGGTATCTCTCTTGTATGCTCTTCCCAATCACACAATTCCATACTATGAACCTCTGTGGAGTGGCATGGGCTGGACTCCATGATCAGAAAACTAAAGTCCACATCTGGAATTGATATGTTTTCCTGTACAAAGAAATCCACTTGTGCTTCCAGAAAAGAAAGAGCCAATACAGTCACATTGCCAATAAAAACAGCCTGCTTCAGGGGCTGGAGAGACAGTATAGGAGGTATGACACTTGCCCTGCACACAGCCAACCTGAGTTCAATCCCCAGAATCCCATATTGTCCCCCAACTACTTCCAGGAATAATTCCTGCAGAGCTAGGAGTAACCCCTGAGCATCACTATGTGTGGTCCATAAACAACAGAAAATAAAACAGCCTATCAGATTCCTCAAAAAAGAGTGCTCTGTATGGAGCACAGATTTTGCCTGTTTGCAGATTGGAAATTCACAGACAGCAGTAGCTAGATCCGCCTTGCTTGAAGGGGATCCATGCTGTTTGGCCCATTCACCACTTGGAAGACAGACTTCTAACAAAGCTAGTAATGATCTGATCCTTGCCTTCTGCTATGGACACCCTTGTGCAATCTCCTCTCTCTGGGTTTGGGCTGGGTCCAGTGACTAACAAACATAGTGGTGGAAAGCCACTTCAGAGTTTTGATTATAAAACTTTCATGATCTATCTTGCATTTTGCTGTCTCTGCCTCTCTTTATTCTCCCTCTCCCTTCTCCCACTCATTTTTTGTATTCTCTCTCTCTCTTTCTCTCTCTCTTTCAGCCTCCATCTTTCACCTGGTCTCTCAATGAATCTATCATACCAACAGGTCCATGTAGTAATAAATCTAGAGTGGATTGAGGCTGGAGAGATAGACAGGACAGTGAGTAGGGCAATTGTCTTGCATGCGGCTAAACTGGATTCACTCCCCAGCTCCCCATATGGTCCCCAAGTAGCACTAGGAGTAATACCTGAGTGCAGAGCCAGGAGTAAGCCCTGAGCACTGTTTGATGTACCCAAAAGTACTTAGGGTGAATGGACTGAGATCCTTAGTACCCCCATCCTGTGAGAAACTTAATCCTGCCAATAACCATATAAACTGAAATGAGAAGATCCTTTCCCTGACCAAGATGAGACCACATCCCAAACTAGCAGCTTGATTATAACCTATGAAACACCCTGAATTAAAAAATTCAGATAAGTTATTCTAGGATGCTGGATCTACTGAAACTGCAATAGAAAATCCTATTGTTTCAAGTCACTTAGGTTTAAGCTACTTTGTTTCTGTGCCCATTGTACTAACACAAGGATGTCCAGAAGGACTAAGATCAATGACTGGGTCATTTTGTCCAAAGTGGGTATTCTTTGATAGATAATGACATGTGATACAAGGATGTTCACACTTTTTGTCTTTTTCCATATGTTCATATATCTTTCTTTACCTCAGATATCCTGTCTTCAGTCTACCAATATTTTTTTCTTCCCTTTCTCTGATTAAGCAATCTGAGCTACTTCTCCTTGAGTCCATATACCTTCTAATCTGAGGCCAGCTCTTCATCCAAGGGAAGTGGATGAACAGTTGACCTGTTTGCAGCAATTTCTCTATTGTCTTTAGAAGTTACTATTGAGTGAACATGTAAAGTAGTACCCTTCATGTTTAGTCTGTACCACAACAGAGGTAGGAGGGGTACCAGAGGTCAGGTCTTCCCCTCCCCCTTCAGCTGGTCTCATCTGATCACCTTCATTGTCATACATTTGAGCAGAAGTAGGTGCATTTACTCAGCTACAGCTGGTAATATGAGTTAAGATAGAAAACCTGTTTAATCTTGCTTCTGAAATTAACTTTTGGGTAAATAAGTTATTTATACATGCTCTGGCTGCATAGCTCCTTACCAGTCATTGTTTGACCAGAGAACTATTTCTATGTTGCCCTCAGACTCTGAAGATAGAAGAGTATATCAGACAACATTGTGTTTAATTGTTTAGCAAGGAGATAAAATACAGAATTTATAATTCATTTTGGAGTATCTAGCATAATCTTTCTTTAGGATCCTAAAGACTTTACTGAAAAGAAATGTTTCTAAATCTTGGATGATATATCAGTGGATCTCTGAAACATATATATATATATATATATATATACATACATATGATAGGGTGGTGGGGAGGTAGTGGGCATACCTTGCAGTGCTTAAGGTTTAGTGGCTCCGCACTCAGAAATCAGTCCTGGCCAGGGATTGAACCTGAGGCAGCTGTGTGCAAAGCAAACACCGTCTTCTTTTTGTCCAGCTCTTGAAACATGTTTTGCCAAGGTTTTCTATGGAATAATAACCTTATGCACATTACTTCTTCAATGAAATGGGTCAATGTAATGATGTTATGTCATATAATATCAATGACATATTTTATCTAGTATCCAAATAAGTAGTCTTCACTGCAAGTCCACAGAACAGTGCCAGTCTGCATAAACCTCTTGTTGGTCTTCAAAAAAGTTATTGGACTTAACTATCTTTGTTGCCATCAGTGAACCTAGTTCTATGACATACTCTTCTATTATAAGCCCTAACCCCAAAGGAGAACCATAATTGAGCAACTTAACAATGCAAAACATCCCTGTCTTCCCGCCCACTCGGGGTCCTGGCTGTCATGCCCACAATCTGCCTCTGGGCACCCTCTCAGTATACCAACTGCCCATCCAGAGAAGAAGTAGTGATTCTCAGAAAACAGCAGGGTACCAGAGATCTCTCCGGACCCCACACCCAGCCACTTTCACCAGGGCCCCTCAGATAAACATGTGTGCCCTCTCTGCTTGTTACAGATGAAACCCAGGTAACGAAGAGCTCCCAGAAGCAAAGCAAAGCCCAGTTATATGGGTTCCAGGACTAAGACTCCAGGCCTCATGGCAGCAGCAGAGGAGTTGGGCCATCCCTCCCCATTTTCCTGCCCCCTCGGGTCCTGGCTGTCAAGCCCACAATCTGCCTCCAGGTGCCATCTCAGCACACCAACGAGCCTGATCCAGAGAAGCAGCAGTGACTCCCAAATGAATCCCAAAAATGGACTAGTACTCTACAGAGATGTCTCTGGACCCCAACCATTCACAATTTTAGAATTCCAGAAGTTCATGGCCACTTTTGCAGCCATGCAACCTCTCATGATATTCAAAGTGAGCAATAGAAAATAAATTATCTAGTGTTTGTCCCTGGCAGGCAGACTTGAATGGTGGGAAAATTCAAGCAAACTATAATGCCCAAAAGTAGAGAGGGAATAAGGGGGAAACTATCTGCCAGAGAGGCAGGGGGAGGGTTGTTGTGGGGTGGGGGAGAGACTGGGGATATTGGTGGTGGAAAATGTGCACTGGTGGAGGGATGGATGTTTGATCATTCTATGAATGAAGCTCAAACATAAAAGCTTTGTAACTGTATCTCACAGTGATTCAATTAAAAAAAAAACAACAATGATGCAAAGCATAGCTTCTTCCAGAATATTCTCAATGGCCTTAGAAAATAGTATGTTTTCTGATTAGTCTTCTGGTCCCACATAATATACTCATTCCTTCAAGCCCACTTCCATTAGCCTTTTAATTTTTTATATATATGTCATAACAACCGAAGACCTCCGGAACCCAGCTACAGCCATGCTCAAGGCCACTCTCCAAATGTTTGGATGAGCCTCACGCATGAAGGAACTGGCACAGGAACCCAGGTGTGCGGGACCAGGGGCTGAAATCTCCAAGCCTGTTTTGATCAGGACTGGGCCTCTTCCTCCCAGATCCCCCATTTTCCATAGCTAGGCGGTCACACCCAGAAACTGCCCCAGGCGCCGTGTAATTCAATCAATGGCCAACATCCAAAGACTATAAAACCAAGCTCCTGGAACTTATAGTTCTCCCTCTCGGGGAACCTGGCAAGCTACTGAGAGTTTTCCTGCCCGCACTGGAGAGCCTGGCAAGCTCCTGGTGACGAATTCATATGCCAAATACAGTAACAATGATGGGTCTCATTCTCCTGACCCTGAAAGAGTCTCTAAAGTGGCACCTTTGGGAGTGACGAGTAAAGAGAGGCTGTTAAAATCTCAGGGCAGAGACATTACTGGGCCCACTCGAGCAAATTGAGGATCAACGGGATGATAGTGATAGTGATAGTGATGTCACAACTATCATCACTTTAGCCTGGGCAACCCCAACAGCAAAATTGTATTATTTTTGGTATATCAAGAAGGTGACCAAAGCAAAATTCTCTTTCAAAATTCAGACTTTTGTTCTAACTCCTTGATTGAGCACCTTGATTTTATCTAGAATTTTTTTGTGTGTGATGGCCAATTTCTTCTCTTTTCAACCCCAGACTATCTCTGACTGGGTTATGCTGTGGCTTAATGTTGGCTATAGGCCAGATATCCAGGAGAGGAAGATGAAATCATTTGTTCTCTTTTAGGACAAAGTCTTCTGTGCCAACTCTTAATTGAAAGGAGTTAGTTATTCCTGTATGCTCAGAGATTCAGAGTTAGAGAGTATCCACCCAAAAGTTCCAATCCCATAAGTATGTGGTTTCCAACTAGGACCTGATTTTGGCATAGCAAGTCTGCTTTGGTTAGCATTTGATTGTCTTTGAAATTCAATAACTATTAAATCCTATGCTTCCTCTTCAACTTTTATCTTTAGTCACAGTAATAGAGCACTTTTCTGGATAGAGACTCGTTTCATACTTAAAGTTATTAACTATTGTTAGCATTTCACTCTCTTCCTGCAGGGTATCAATGCAACTTAGTGATAATCATTTAATCCTATCATCTTTATACTTAAAAATATAATGCACATTTTAAATTCTTGAATATAAGCTTTCTTCTCTGCATACTTGGCTTCTCAGCTCACTATTGGTAAAAAGATTTAACAGCTGGATGGTCATTTTATAACAAAGATTATTTCTATACCACCTACCACAAGGGATTGGAGCATGGTGTCCTCATACCAATTGTGTGGTCAGTGACCCAGTGTTAACATCTTTACCACTTGTTTTTCAGATTATTAATGATACCAACTATTGAATTTGGATTCTTTGGGAAGCAGATGCTGAAATGGTGTTAGAAGTCCAAAAGATTTATTGAGAACTAAGAACTGTGAAAATAAAAAGGTGACAAATCAGGATTATATAGAGAAAATAATCAGACCAGAGTAAAGATAAGATGAAATCTCTGCTAGCCCAATAAAAGCTCTGGAGCAAGAATTTTATCAATATAGTCTGGGTTGAGTGGACATAGGGAGGCTTTTTTATTACTGTAGTAATGACTTGATTAGCAATTGATTGCAATTGGGGTAATGCATCCTGATAAACTATTGGATGTTTGGTTAAATTTGCATTTAAGACTAATATTTAAAAATCATAAATAAAAGTATATCCCTTGGGGGCTGGAATGATAATGCAGCAGGTAGGACTCTTGCTTTGCATGCGACTGACCTAGGTTTGATCCCTGGTATCCCACACGGTCCCCTGACCACTGCCAGGAGTAATTCCTCAATACAAAGCCAGGAGTAAACTGAGCATTGCCTGGTATGGCTCAAAACCCAAAAAAGAAATGTACAGAAGTATGTCCCATGCAATGGGCATACTATATTAAATATTAATTTTGTTTTTGTCTGAAGTGCAAATTTAACAGGGTGCCCTGTATTTTTATATTTGCTAAGTTTGGTAAGTTTTTCTGGGGGTGCACTGCAATAATTGCATGCTTTTAGCAGCCATTGCTTGCTCAGTCAAGCTGGGACTTACTTTAGTAATAAAATGACCTTGAACTCAAAGGAGAAAATTTTGAAGGTGATAAGTGCTGGAGGCTGTCAGTCACCATTACTCCAAATAGCTAGGTAGAAATCATTTTTGAAGAGAGGACTGAGCAGAAGACCTCTGTATCTTTTTTCAACTTAGCTATTGTTTCTTGCTGCCTGAAAACTCAGTGAAAGCAAGAAAACCAAACACCTTGTTTATTATTGTATACTTCAAAGCTAACACAGTGCTTTGTTTATAGTATATGCTCAATTATTACTTGCTAAATCAACTTGTGCTTGGTAGTCAGAGATCTTGGAATATTTGGGGAGGACAGAAAGTAGTCTTCTGGTCTGTCCCCAGAATCCCACAGTTTGGCTGATCCTTCAGCAACTTTCCATGCTGTGTGTGCAGGAAGCAATGGGGACAGGTGGGAGATGAGCTTTACACTGTAGAGTCTCAATTCACAAATACTGAATTAAACACTAGAAGCAATTATTTATGGAAGTAATTAAATTATTTCAAAACAAAGAACATACTAATTAAGGAATTTCAGGACAGAATTTGTACATAAAAGCTTGTATTGGCTGTTAATGTGTCACGGTTGTTTATATCCATGTGTATCCTCATGCCTGAACACATAGAGGTTTAGATGTTGCACACAACTTAGATTCTTTAATTCCAGAACAACTCCTAGTTTAGAGAAGTTTCTATATTCTCTCTTCTACCCACATTTTATCATTTAACTCTCAAATTCTTGCCCACTAAACTCTACTTTGTAGTTTACAACTATTGAGTAAATCTTCAGATTCAACCTCATTTTCTTTCAAATAATCTCTTCCTCCCTGCCCACATTCCTTTTTTTTTTGAGCAGGGGCCCACTGTGAGATATACAGCCACAAAGTTGTTCATCATTGGGTTTCATTCATACAATGTTCCATCACCAGTCCCTTCACCAGTGTACATATGCACATTTCCCACCACTATTGTCCCCTTCCCTCCTGCCCCTCTCCTCCAGCCTGCCTCTCTGGCAGGCAATTCTCCCTCCCTCCCTCCCTCTCTCTCTCTCTCTCTCTCTCACACACACACACACACACACACTCTCTCTCTCTCTCTCTCACTCTCTCTCTCATGCACACTCTATTTCTCTTTCCTTTTGGGCATTATGGCTTGTAATACAGGTACTGAAATTTCATCACCACATTCCTACTTTGATAGGTTATATCTTCATCATTTCTTATTGAGATAACAGTATGCCACTTGGCCCTCCTACTTTGGTGGTTCTCTCTCTCTCTCTTACCCATATACACACTACTGTCAGGCATTTAGCTCTATAACCAACCCTTAAAATAAATCATATTAAATCAATCAAATCATGTTATTCTCTTTCCATAAATCTCTCAGTGGCTCACCTTCTTTCAGGATTGTGTCCAAACATCATCTATTACTCTGCTTGCCAGGAAGGCTTCTAACTCCCCATATCAAACAAGTGTGTTGTTTGATAATGTCACTCTCTTAATTTACAGACTCAATGAACTCCCCATTGCTGAGGATAAAGTTTATCCCTCTCCGTGTGGATTTGCAAGACCCTCTGGGTGTGACATTATTTGTGTTACATCCTCACTCACACCCTCTCCCGTGATTTACAGCTTCAAGAACATATCATAATCTATATTATCTGCCAGCCCCTGTTAAAACTGTTCCCTCAGCTGGAGGCAAATCGGGCTGGACAGGTGGATTGGTGGAGGAAAGTGGGCACTGGTGAAAGGATTGGTGTTGGTACATTGTATGCCTGAAACTCAACCATGAATAACTTCAAAGTTTCACAGTGACTAAAAAAACAACTGGTCTCTCTGTCTGATGATTCCTTTTCTACCCTTCCTCTAGCCTAGATGAGTATATTTCAAATGTTCATGTGACACCATAAACATTTGAAATCTGGTTTTATTTAAAATCTGGATCTAACTCATTAGGTTAAGAATGAGACCCCAGACTTTGTATGTGTGACTAATGATTGGATAGTGCTGGTTCAAGAACTGCAGTTTGAATAGTCAGGCCTAGCTCACGCCAGTATTTTAAACAGCTGTGAAGGGTTATGATAGTTCTTCAGGAACTAACTACTTTTTTCTTAATTTACCACAGCTCCCTACATCCTTATCAAAGACATTGGTGACAATTGCTTTTTTTTTTTTTTTTGCACTTCTGCTAATTCCCTTTCTTTCTTTCTCTTCTAGACTTTAAGCTTTTTTTAGGGCAGGAATTAAGGGAATGGACTCCATTCTTTTCACATTTCTAAGACTGACTTTACACTAAACAATGGTTGAATAGTTGAGTACAAAGTCAGCCTCAGAAATATGAAAAGTATATTTACATTTAAGATTCTCTTTGTCCTCAACTTTCTGATGTGAGAGATGAGCATACTAAAATAGAACTTGTCTGCCTGCAAATGTCGGAGACCCAACTCAAATTTACTTCCTCTGCACTAACTTGGGTAGCTAAGAGGGGGAAGCTGACTGAGAAACTCGCAGAATTAAAGAAAGATGAATAACCAGATTTCAGATAGGCGATGACCAGCAAGTGAGAGCAGAGATCTCAGACCTTCCTTAGGCAACACCATGAGCTGGTTTGGCCTGAGCTGTCTCCTGTGTATCTTTCATTTCTGCTGTCTCTGCTTATTGTGAGGCTGGCCTCTGAGTTTCCTACAACAATCTTATTCCAAACAATTGGAGTCTAGACTCAGCCAACAAATTTGGATCGCTACAAAGAAAACCCTGTGCCCATCTGTGGCCATGGCAAAGAATGAGTTTGGAGAAATAGTGAAAAGTAGTTGTGTGTGTGTAGTGTGTGTATGTTTGCACGTGCACGTGTGCACGCAAGCATGCGCACACATACACACACTCACTAATTTGTGTGTATGTCCTTGTGAATGTGTGTGGTGGAGGAAGAGCAGCGAAGTCTGTTAATAGAAATAATGAGATGTAAATCTTATCTTGCTGCTTTAAAAGGAATAGCTACTCTACCAAACTATATTAGCCACACTTCAGAAAATTGTTATCAACAGAGTGGGGGGAGTGGGGAAAAGGAAGGGGGCAAATAGGCTGCAAGGAGGGCAGATGCTGGGAAGCAGTGTTCATTTTCTCTCTCTGCCTCCCACTAGTGGTAAGTTTTGGTGCAGTTTCTAGAGCCGCTGCATCAGCTTTTTGTACATGTCACTCTCCTATCCATGACAGCATTTTCTAGGGCACGTATAGCATTCACCAAAGGCACTACAGAAGCCTTATAGCAAGGAGGACAAAACATGACTTTGCATCACTGACCAGCTTTGATTTTTCTCAACTATAAAATATGCCTAATAATCACATCTACCTTGCAGAGTTGTTTCAAGGCTTAGACAAATGTGCTTGCAAAGTCTTTATATTTATTGAACTAAAAACAAGAAGCAGGGGCTGCTGCTGCTTATTGGAGATTCTGAAAAGTTAAATAATTTGGCCTGGGTCACACAGCTTGCCAATTGCAAAGTGGGACTTTCAACTCAGTCTCTCTGATACCTGGGTCTGTGTTCTTTTCCCTGAGTCCATTAGAACAAATCTCTTCATGCTGGGATTCAAGGCAAAGAGTACCAGGTCTTGCTGCTTGCCGCAGCCTGTTATTACGCAGGAGCAGTTTAACCACAGCTCCCCTGAGGGTCACAAGGAGGGAGAGAGCTATAGGGAGAGGTGTTTGCCAAGGAACATGCATTGTAATCCTATCATTAGACTCAAATCTTTGCCTGCGAAAGAAACCACAAATGAGGGAAACCTCCTGGGAATGTATATTTTTAATACTAAAAATAATTTTACCTAAAAGAAATGCCTCCTAGAAAAGAAATAATTGAGCAATAGTCCACATTTAAAGCATTTGCTTTGCAGTTGTTCTGTTGCCAGTCTTATAACTGAGCCAGCACCCTCCCCAAGTCACTATCTTGCACTGATCATTTGGCTGGCTCACGAAACGCAAACTAATATTAGCCTAAGCAAAACATAGCTAGCAGGATTAACTGGCTGTTGAAAAGAAATAACATGATATGTATGTAAATAAGAGAATTGGAAGGATTATTTTCCAGTTTATGTAAGTAGCATCAGGTAAACATCTAGAGAAAATTAATATGCTATTTTTACTTATCTCAGTATCAATGTCTTTCAGAGATCTTTGGAATAGAATAGCCAAATATCTAGTCCATTTTGACTAACAATTTCATCATACTCCTATTCTTGTAATTAAGTTTCTAAAAAGAACAAAACAAATCCCACCCAGAAACATTTAAAAGAGGGGAAGGGTAAGAAAAGAAAACAACCTAGAAATGTTTTCTTTGTTTCTTGAACTCTGTTCTAAGTTATTTTTAAGAGCATATCTCACATATTTTAAAGCCAATCTTTACTGTCATTAATTTAATCTGAATAGCCCAGAGGAAATAAGCAATTGAAAATGAGTATATATTTGTCCTCTGCTAGTCTGAATTTTGTTTCTGGAGCAGTCTAATTCGGACAGTCTGTTGGTGTGCCTGCTGACAGAAAAGCTTCTCAGCTCATGAAGAAACCATAGGGAGATTTTTACATCCTGGGCACCCACAGGGTCTAATCAAAAGCCAGGACCTTCCTACGTTTTAACACCTCATATCCCAAAAGCAATGCCATTGGGACTTCCACAGGCAGCAGAGGAAATCTACATTTTGGTTTTCCCAATGCTTAAACTTCTCTACTTGTACATAGGGTGCGGGGAGTGGGGGTAGGGGTGGGGGGAGGGATGTGATTTCAGTTTATAAAAATTAAAAAAACAACAACTAACACTTACTAAGCATTTCTCATCTTCTAGGAATTCTTCCAATGATTTCCATGTATTACCTCCTTTAAAGCATTAACTCATTAAGGGATCTGCCTTCATTGGGGGATAGGGGATGGGGTTTGGGGAGTTGGATCAAACCTCACAAATGCTTAGGGCTTATTCCTGCTCTGTGGTCATGGACCTCTCCTGGTTGTGTTCAGGGGACTGTATGTGGTTCCAGCAATCAGCAGTCAGACCAGGGTTAACAGTCACAGGGAAAGATCCTTAACTTCTATACTATCCAGCCACAGAAGCTATCTTCTTAACATTGTCTTTGCTGGGGATATTTCCTGCTTCAAAAGTGCAGATGTGGCAATGGCCACTCAATACCCCTACTGCAAGCCACAACACCCAATTGGACAGAGAGAGATCAAAAGGGAATACCCTGCCACAAAGGCAGAGTGGGGTGGGGGGAGATGGGATTGGGGGGTGGGAGGGATACTGGGTTTATTGGTGGTGGAGAATAGGCACTGGTGAAGGGATGTGTTTGCGAACATTGTATGAGGGAAAAACAAGCTCGAAAATGTGTGAATCTGTATCTGTACCCTCATGGTGATTCACTAACTAAAGAATAAAATAAATTTTAAAAAAGTGCAGGTGTGGGAGAGCTATTGCCACTGGCTTTTCCAAGTGGAAAGTGAGTATGATTTGTTGGGAGGAGGAAAACCTGAAGAGCCCAGGAAGTCCTGTTAATACTAAGGCCAAGTAGGCATGTCTTTGATTGTTATAAGATGTCATTGACCCTTGTTGAAGTTAAAGGTTAGTGCATACCAGGAAGGTTATATTTACACTGTGGGCTAAAATTAGCTTGCACACCCTCACAACAACCAGAAGACTATAAGCCTCCTAGTTTATCAAGCAATGCTAATTTTGGTAAAAACCAAAATGGTCCTTTGGCTGTTCTCAGTAGATAGGCATCCAACAATAATAACATCCATTTCCTTCTCTTTTCTTGTCTCTATGCTTTAGGAAATTACAAATATAAATCCAGGATGGGGCTGGAGCGATAGCACAGAGGTTGGGCGTTCACCTTTCACACAGCCGAAACCGTGTTCGATTCCTCTGCCCCTCTCAGAGAGCCCGGCAAACTACCGAGAGTATCGAGCCCGCATGGCAGAGCCTGGCAAGCTACCCGTGTGTATTGGATATTGAATATGCCAAACACAGTAACAATAAGTCTCTCAATGAGAGACGTTACTGGTGCCAGCTTGAACAAATCGATGAGCAATGGGATGACAGTGACAGTGAAATCCAGGATGACTTTGGTTCAGTAAAAATACCTACAAACATGGAATCTAATAAGGGTTCTAAAAGTGGTGAAATTTAGGAATTTCTCTGGATTAGAGGCAAAATGAAAATAAAGTAAAAACATGGTGAATATGAACTCAGAAGGGCGAGAGTTGAAGCACTGACATGGTATAGTGCAACTAGAACATTCAGAGACAAACTAAGATATTTAACTTTGTGATAAATATCACCTAAGGTGGAAGCAAATACAGGTCTCCCCTTGGCTTGTGCATGTCACCCTTCATGGAAGTGCCTGCAGTCTGTCTAGAAGAAAAATGAAGCTATCTATAAAAAAGTCCTATCAGAACACACATCAAGAATTTGCAATATGATCCAATAAACCGGCTAATTTGGAGAAGTGAAGTAATATAAGGAATCCAAATTCAGGTGTACAATAGTTCTGGGTTTAAACTTTATGGTCAACTGTATACTTGTTCCTATAGGATGCTGTGTTGAATTTGGTGCTCCCCCAAACTCATACATTGAAATCCCAGAACACACTGTGATGGTATTAGGAAGTAAGATTTTGAGAAGTGGGCAGGGTAGAACCCTCAGAAGTGGGATTATCTCTATTATAAGAGAAAACCAGAGATCTTGACCACTGCTCTGACTGTGTAAGGACACACTGTGAAGATACTCACTATGTGACCCAACTGCTCAGTTTTGGATTTTTCAGCCTCAGAACTGTGTGCAATTAATTTCTCTTGTTTATAAGCTACCGAGGCTGTGGTATTTTGCTATAGCAGCCGAAACAGACAAAGGTAATCAGGAAAGCTAGCGATGGTAAAAATTTAAGTTGCCTACTTGGTATGTGAGTTTAGGTAAGTGATGTACATTTAGCTGTACATAATACATCAGTGATGTATCTAAAACATGCTGGCCTGTTTTTCTGTTATTGGCTCCTTTGATTTGTGTTGGCTATTATTATATTAAGGCTTAGCTGAAATATGATATTCCACCCACCCATCAACCCACACACACACTTCACTTTATATTTTTGCTTTATAGTGTTGATTCTTAACTTGTAAATGTGTATGCATGTTTTTAAAGAGTCAACTTTATGAAACTTAGAGAGTCATCTACTTTTCTAGAACTTTCATGGGCTTCATTCAAATCTTTAACCTATCTGCAATTTTGATGTGTTGTCTGGTCCATGGACTATATTTTAATTTTTGTTAGTGGCCACTCATTTGAAAATTTTTTGTTGAGTAATATTTTGCTACTAATATGAGATCTTCATTAAATAAATTACTAAATTTCTATATTTGTTTGAACCTATATATCAACCTGTAAGTTTCAAACACTGTGCAATAAAATCCCTGGTAGAATCACTAAAAACTGAACAACCTAATTCTGAAGCTCATATGGTAATTATTTAAAATAACCATAGGTATTCTTTTAAAAAAGTGAGCATATATTAAAATATAGTATGTAGTTATTATAATGTAAACAGTGTGATATGTGAATAAATGTATAAATAAATAAATAGGTGAGACTTAGAAAGGCAGGCATAGATCTTATTTATTTCATTTAACATAGTCAACTTAAGATCATTCATCTAGGGCTGGAGCGATAGTACAGCGGGTAGGGCATTTGCTTTGCATGTGGCCAACCGGGGTTCGATTCCCATTATTCCATATGGTCCCCTGAGCACCGCCAGGAGTTAATTCCTGAGTACATGAGCCAGAAGTAACCCCTGTGCATCACCGGTTGTGGCTCAAAAAGCCAAAAAAAAAATCATTCATCCATTTTGTCCCAAATGGCACAATTTTACCTTTTTAATCGACAGTGACAGTGTGATATTCCATTAAGTGTAACACTATAGTTTTTTTTAAATTCTAAATACTTGTCAATGGGCATTTAGGTTGATTCCATATTTTGTCTACTGTGAATAATACTGCCATAAATATAGAGTTGCAAATATATTTTTGAATAGTATTTTTATATTCTACAGGTAAATGCCTAGGAGAGGTATTGATGGGTCAAATGGAGCTTCTGTTTTACATTCTTTTAAGAAAATCTCTTACCTAAGCAATTATCTTCCTTAAAGTCTTTAAATAATTACAACTTTAAAATATATTTATCCAACTGTTACCAGTTTTGAAGTTCTTTTTGTACATTCATATTTCCATCTGGTATAATTTTCTTTAGTGTTTTTTGTATGCTAGTGACGAATTCTTTTCTATTTCTGGAAAAAAGGTTATATTTCACCTTTGGTTTTGAGAGATGCTTTCTCTGAGTAAAGAATTCTAATGCAAAATGTTTTTTCCTGGTAACTGAAAAATAATGCTCTACTCTTCTGACTCTTCTGATAAGCATGTGCTGTTACTGTTTTCTTTATTCCTTGATGTTCTCCAACACAGGTCTTGAACAGTTTAATTATGATGACCTAAGTGCTTAAGGTCATTGGTAGATTGTTGGAAACTACTTTAAGCAAGATAATGAATGTGTAATGAAACCAGGTTGCTTAATTTCAGTAGCTGTTTTTTTTCCTTTTCAACATTTTAATAAAATGTTGTTGAGTGAAGTTACATTCTTCTGGACCTGCTGAAAAAATTATAAAAGGTTTATTCTGTGTGTGCTTGTGCATGTGTTTGCGTGCACATGTGTGTGTGTGTGTTTGTGTGTGTATGTGTATGTGTGTGCACCTCTGGTGTATATTTAATTTGGAGTTAGAATTTGAGTCAAATTTGTAAAACTTTAGTCATTATTTGTTTAGCGATAGCACAGCAGTAGGGCGTTCACCTTTCACGAGGCTGACTCGTGTTTGATTCCTCCACCCCTCTCGGAGAGCCCGGCAAGCTACCAAGAGTATGGAGCCCACATGGCAAAGCCTGGCAAGCTACCTGTGGCGTATTGGATATGCCAAAAACAGTAGCAATAAGTCTTACAATGAGAGATGTTACTGGTGTCTGCTCAAACAAATCGATGAGCAATGGGATGACAGTGACAGTGACAGATATCAGTTTGACATGCCCTTCCTCAGAAGCCTCTTTCATACTTTCATTAAACATTAAACTATTTGAAGTGCCCTGCTGATCATGGATATTCTGTCAATTTTTTTAGAAGTTCTCTTTTTGCTTTATGTTTCATTTTGATTTATCCAAATTCCCACACAACTCCCAACATTCAGAGGTTCACCCTCACCACCACTGACTTGTATCTCTGGCACCTTATATTATTTTGAATCATTTCTTTTGTTCTGTCTTCAAATTCTCTAATCTCTTCTTTAATATATGATCTACCCTTAATTACACCCAATGTATTTTTTTTATTTTACACACTATGCTTTTTAATCTTAAGAAATTGAATTAGTATCTTTTCTTTTTAGTATCTACACTAATTCTATTTTTGAGCATATGGAGTATAGTTATAGTAGCAATTTCAAGTCCTTGTCTACAAACTGTAGCACCTGTGTGAGCTCTATGATGATTTTAAATTATTGTTTTTTTCTCCTCAGTAAAAATTGTACTTTTTACTTCTTTTCAAGTTTGATATATTTTAATTGGATGCCAGACATTGACTGTTTACTTTCTTGGGGGCTGGATAATTTTGAAGACCTATGCATATTTTTGATCATTCTCTTTGGGATTTGGCATTTAGAAATAGTAACTTCTGGGATTTACTTTTTATCTTGGGGGGCTTCCCCTGGTAGTGATCAGGGGGGTTATTCCTGGCAGAGCTTGGGGGACCATATGTGGTTCTTGGGATGGAACCCAGGTCCACCAGGTACAAGGTAAACACCATACTCTGCTGTAGTATAACTCTGACTTTTGGGCTTTACTTTAAATTCTTTTAAAAAATTGTTTTTTATTTATTCACCTGAGATTACAAAGTTATACATGGTTGGGTTTCAGGATACAATGTTTCAACACTAATCCTTTGCAGTGTCCACATAACAACCCCAATACTTCTTGAACATCCTCCCACCTCCATTTCCCTCCCATCCATCCATCAGTCTGCTTTCATGAAGACAGGCACTTTTTAAAAAAATAACTTTTGGCACTGTGGTTTACGGTGTTCTTATTGGCATAGTTTTATTCATTCCCTTTACCCCCTTTAAAATATTTTTATTGTAGTTAAAGTAATATGGTTACAGTAGAGTTAATGTTTAGGGTTTTCATGTTCAATGTTACTGCACCTTTACCATGCTAAAGTGACCAAGAACTTCCATCACTGTCTTTGTGTCACTTCAATTCCTTCTCTCCCTTGCATTCCACCCAAATCCTCTCCTTCCTCTGTTTTATAACCCAGTTTTGTAGTTAAAGGTCAAGGGTTTGTCATAACTCAACGTCTACGTGTATTGTCTATACCTGTTTCAGTGCCTATTGACCATATGTATGTCTTGTTCAAGGAAGAGTCTGTTCAATTCCGCTCCCCATTTTTGATGTGGTTACTTGGTTTTATGTTGTTCAGCTCTGCAAGAATTTGTATATCTTGGATATTAGTTATCCTTTTATCTGATGTATGGTGTTCAAGGGCTGGAGCACTAGCACAGCAGGTAGGGCGTTTGCCTTGCACTCGGCCAACCCAGGGTACAATCCCTCCATCCCTCTCAGAAAGCCTGGCAAGCTACCTGTGGCGTATTCAATATGTCAAAAACAGTAACAACAAGTCTCACAGTAGAGATGTTACTGGTGCTCACTTGAGCAAATCAATGAACAATGGGACAACAGTGCTACAGTGCTACAGTGCTATGGTGTGCAAATATTTATTCCCATTAAGAAGGATTTTTTTTGTTTTATGATTTTATTTCAGTACTGTGATTTTCAATGATGTTTATGATAGGATTCCATGCATATAACATTCCAATAAAAACCCTCCACCAGTGGAATATGTGCACTGGTGAAGGGATGAGTGTTCGAGCATTGTGTAACTGAGACTTAAGCCTGAAAGCTTTGTAACTTTTCACATGGTGATTCAATTAAAAAAAAAAACAAACCCTCCACCAGCATCCATCTCTCTACTCTATTGTTCCAAGGTCCCCATCCTAGCCACCTCTTCTCATTGCCTACTCTTGATAAACTCAGTTGTCAGGTTCCATTACCTTTGTTCATTGTTATCCCCTTACTACATATAAGAGATGTCATTTTGTTTCTGTCCCTATTCTTTAATTAACTTCACTCAGCATTATGCCATCTAGTTCCATCTATGTAGCAGAAAATTGCATGATTTTTCTTCTTTTATAGCCAAGTAGCATTTCATGCAGATCTATACCACAATTTCTTTATCCAGTCGTCTGTCCTAGGTACTTGTGTTGTTTCCAGATTTTAGCAATTGTGAATGTTGCGATGAACACAGGGGGTGAAACATCCTTTCATAATAATATTTTTGGGTCCTTGCAGTAGATGCCAAAAATGGAATTAATGGGTTATATGGAAGCTCAATTACTAAATTGTTTCAGAAGAGTCAATATTGTTTGTTTTCCAAAAAGTTGGAGAATCTATTTTAGTTATAATATCTTTTATTATATAAACATTTTTAGCTTGATGCAGTTCCATTGGTTTATTTTTGGTTTTGTTATCTTTGACAATGGTGTCAGACTATTAAAGATACCTTTGATATCTGCTTAAATTCTATGTTTTTCTCAATATATTTTATGGATTCTGGCCTAATTTTGAGAACTGTAGTACATTACATTTTTATTTAACTTTTTCTATGGTATGTGATAGGGATACAGTTTTGTTTTATTTATTTATTTATTTATTTTAGGCTAGTGGGTGTTCTGTTTTCCCATGTTATTTTTTAGAGGACAAATCTTTGTCATAGGTTAATTGTTCATTTATCTGAGAGTTTACCTTTGGGCTTCAAATTCTATTTTATTAATCTGAGTGTTTCTTTTTTCTGTACCACAAAGTTTTGAGTACTATATTTTTATAGCATCATGTAAGGCCAGGAAATGCAATAACTCCCTTATATTTTCTTAGAACGCTTTTTGCTATTTGGGAAGATTTATAATTTCATACAAATTTTAGTAGAGTTTGTTCTAAGACTTGAAGATTACCATCAGAATATTGACAGGAATCTCATTGCATTTTTTTAGTGCTGTGTGTAGTATACTCATTTTGAAAATGAGTATACTTCTGATCTATGAACATGTAATAGTTTTCCATTTCTGAGTGTTCTCTTCCATTTCTTTCAACAGCGACTTAAAGAGTGAATAAAATAGTATTTGATGTATACATTTCCATCCTTTATTGATTCTCAGGTACTTGATGTTTTTAAACTATTTTAAATGGAATTGTCTTTTAACATTTTCAGAGTGTTCTCTGCCGCTTTCTTCTCCCCAGTATTCCGTCCTTCCAACTCACAATGCCATCATCTCTGGAAGTCTTAAACCCACCTCTCTTTGTTCTGGTCCATCATATTCTTTAATATGCTTTCCTCACCCCTGAACTTCAAACTATGGTCACTCAAGTCAGCAAGATGAGACAACCATGGCATTATTCTTGCTTATTTTATTGTTTTCAAAGATCTAATATGCAATGTTTCAATAGTTGTTATTTTCTATATTTTGTTCAGCTTCTGTTTAACATGAAATCGTAAATATGCTACTACCACTACGCTAGAATATCAGAAGCACAAATAAAATGTTAAATTTCTCTAAAACCAGTTAGATGGAATCTACATGGCTACGAATTGTAACCAGTAAAGATCTGAAGGAAACCTTTGGCAGTTTTCTTGGTAGAAGTGAACTCCAAACCTCTCTCTCAAAGGATTCAGTTTTCCTCTACAAACCACCACTTTGTCCTTTTCATTCTGAACTTGACTTGGATGAATGTGGTATCAAAGCTGAATTTCTGCTTTATTTAGAAATAAAAAATACTATAGATTTACCGACAATCTCTTCCATCCAAGTTGGGAATTTAAAATGAATGGTAACTTCCAAAGACAATCAGCTGACTTTAAGAAGCAAAGCTCCTTGTCATCTATGATGTGTTGAACTGTGGTTTGGACATTCATAGGCATCTGAGCCAAAATGAGATGGAGAGGCAATGTAAATAAGAATTAGTCTATAATTCTGCTGTTTTGTTCCTGACCTGGCACCTTCTGCAAAGATAGAAATGTCAGTGCCTGGTGGTGGTAGAACATGCCAACTGATATTGTGACCTAGAGGTCTGAGAAGGTGCTGGCTCCATTTTGTCAGCTGGCAGACTGCCATTGCCAATGGGAAAAATCATTCCTCTGTGATAAGACAGTGACAAATGCTTTCCCTGTGCTGTGATTAAAGTAGGCTCTGCATTATGACAACAGGGCTTCAAGCTTAGCGTAGCATTCATTTTTTGCTAAATATTCATATGATTATTTATACTCTCTCAGGCCTTGTCTGAAACCAGAGAGTTTAGAATTTTAGACACGAATAATTTTCCTTTTTGGGAAGAAAAATTAGTGGAGCAGGAAGGAAGGAGTACATTTAGGAGTTGAGAAGAGGATGTGGAAAGGGGTTGATGATTTTATAATCAGTACTTAGAAAAACTATGTATTTCCTCGGCATGCTTGGTAGAAGTAAATAAGTAATTAATTGAGAAGGGTATGTATTAGTGTAAGCTCCAGTCCTAAGGGGCTGTGTTTTCTCTAACCCAGAAGCTCATAAATGTGTGTTGAGTGAATGAATAATGAATGAATAATCCATAAAAATTGCTGCATCATCTAGGAAAGAGACCAAAGTTTGTCTTTGTAACCAAAGCACCTAAGTATAGTTCTAAACAATTTGAAAGAACTCATACAAGGTTTTTTATTTGTTAATGAGTAATAAAAGGAAGGGAGATAGGAGAAAAAAGGAAGAAGGGTAAACGGATGGAGGAGATGGATTCAGATTCCCAAGAGGAGACAGTCAGATTTGTTATCCTATTTCTTAGGGCAGCAAACATGAAAACCAAGAATTGCTCTGTTTGTCTTTTCCAGCTATTTGTTACACTTGTTTTAGGGCCATTATATCCCAAGCGCTTATGGCGAACCTCTGGACAATGTGTTAGCCTTTTGTAGCTTACAGAGCATCTCAAAGCTTTCCAGATGGTTCTGGATACAATAAAAATTTAGTATTTTAGCTGAGGTTGTGTTTTCCACCCTCTGAGATGACTTTCTCAGTATTGCATACATAGTTCCCCTGTTTGCTCCCTTAACTGGGGGTGGTATGTGTATATATGTGAGAATGGGACTGGGTTGGGTGGAGTGTGTGGAGGGAGATTGAAGAAGTCAGTGCCCACCCCTGTGAGTCCATGTCTTAGCACACAAAAGTCCACCTCTCAGCATCTTTTGGTTTCTATGTTGCACAGAATTCTGTTTCTGCTCATGTCATCTTTAAAAGGTGATGGTTGTACAGTTCTGTAAATATACTCCCCCAAACTAGTTGTAAGCTTTAAGGTGGAATAGAATAGTTTGTGAATTTTGTCTTTACAATTTAAATCTTTAAGTTTTAAGGGATATTTGTTTATTTATCGGGTAGGGTGTTTGCCTTGCAGGTGGCCGACCCAAGTTCGACTCCTCCATCCCTCTCGGAGAGCCCGACAAGCTACCAAGAGTATCTCACCCGCACGGCAGAACCTGGCAAGCTACCTGTGGTGTATTTGATATGCCAAAAACAGTAACAACTAGTCTCACAGTGGAGACGTTACTGGTGCCCTCTTGAGCAAATCGATGAGCAATGGGATGACAGTGATTTAAAAATGAGAGATAATGGGTTCAAGACCCCAAGAACTGAAATAATAATTAACATTACAGTACCTTGGAAAGGATCTTAGAGAGGAGATATGAGTATTTAACCCTCCTTTGCACTGTTTCCAATAAATGGATGGAGAAACTTCTGGGTTATCTTCATGCATTATCATGAGAAACTTGTCTAAAAATCAAGAGGTTAAGCTTATCTCATATCAGTTTCCAACAAGCTGAGTGTGGACCACCTCTCTGTTTGGACCTCAATTTGCTCATCTGACTGTTAGGAAGCTTGTGTATTAGAGCCATTATTGACTGTGACTCTTCTGTAATTCTTTTTGGGGAAGTTGGGGAGGGGAGATCCACATGTGGTAGCTAAGTCCATCCCTGTGCTCTGAATGACGCAAGAGGTCAAACCCAAGCGTCCTGCATGTAAAACAGTCTTTTGAGCTCTCTTCCCATCCCTGCTTTCATAACTCTGAGGACCTTGACCACTTCCACCCCTTTTACCCTGGAGCTCCCTAATCCTAGAAAAGCTTGAGGTAAAGAATGCTCTGATTAACCATTGGTCCCATGCTGCCTAACTGCTCTGACAAACTCAGCACTTGGACAAATAAAGATAACTTGGTAGACAGCAGAAACATGAGAACTGACATACAGATGACTTAACCCTAGAGCCACAGTCTTTTGAGCCTTAAAAAATTCAAATGAATAAAATATAAGATAATATTGACTTTATTTGGCAAATGACAAATCAGAAAAACAGACATAAAAGAGTTTTGAAAAACTGTACAAGGCAAGAGATTTTCTAGCAGGATGGAGTATAAACAAAGACACCATGCTAGTCAAAAAGTCAAAAAATGGATTGGTTGGTGTAAAGTTATTTACATTCCTGCTCAGCCCAGATGAGATCCGGAGCAGCCTCGTATGACACGGTCCCCCTGCTCCTTAAAGACTATGATCCGGAAGGTCTACTAACCCATTTTGGCACCCAGAGACTTCTTATAGAAATGCATCTAGACTGTGAACCTAGCTACAACCCTATGTTGCCCTGGGAGGGGGAAGGATTTTCTTTCCCAATGCTTTCTTTCTACAGGGGAGATAGCAGCAGCGGCAGCAGAGCCCAAATGGTGTCCCCCATCTTCTAGAACTCACAACCCAGAGGTACGAGTTTGTAGTGACGTGGCGCACAAGAGATCATGGGATGGAGGTGTTATCGGCACACTCTTTACCCAGATGAGATCCAGAGCAGCCGTGCACGATATGGCCCCTATGATCCGGGAGGTCTACTAAACCATTTTGGCACCCAGAGACTTTTTATAGAAATTCATCTAGACTGTGAACTGGGCTAAAATAACAGAAATTCAAAACCGCGTGGCCGCTATTGCAGCCGCATGAGCTCATATAATTTTCATTCTCAACAATGGAAAACAAATTATCAAATGATGCCTTTTCAGCAGGTTTAATTGTTGGGGGAAAATTCCAAATAATAATAGTCAGTTCTCTGTTGAAATATTGAATATATTCAAAGTATAGAGAGAATAAAGTGAAGATCATTAGCCACTCTGGTGGGGGTAGGGTGGGAGGGGGGTATATTGGGGTTCTTGGTGAGGGAACAGGTGCACTGGTGAAGGGATGGGGGTTTGATCATTATATGACTGAGACTTAAACCTGAAAGCTTTGTAACTTTTGTCACAGTGATTCAATAAAATAAAAAAATTTTTAAAAAGTTATTTATATTCCTTATAGGGAATGGTAGGAGTCTATCTGGATAATTACTTAAATGTTGTAGATCAGGAAATTACTGATTGAGTAATAAAAGATTTCATTTTCTGGGAGAGCTGAACCAACAATTTAAATTAAAAGTTAAATTTCAGTTTGGTGACAGTTAAATTCATTTTGGTGACATTGGGACTTAGCACAACTGACCAGATTTTGGGCTTACTGTGTCTTCACAAAGAACTTAGGGTGTCACCTGCTCTCCCTCTCCCAGTCCTCAAAGAAAACACTAACACCTTTAATTAAGAAGATCAGTCTTAGCTATTTTCTGGAGGAGACACAAAATCTGGCCTAATTTTTGGATAATAATTAAAATCAATGATAAATTTGATTGAATTTGTTATAAAACAAACTCAGGAGTGTTGGGAAAAATCATATTTACATAAGGATATATGCACCCTTCTGTTTATCATAGTGTTATTTATAGTAATGGGCTGGAGCAATAGCACAGTGGGTAGGGCTTTTGCCTTGCATGCAGCCAATCCAGGTTTGATTCCTCTGACCCTCTTGGAGAGCCTGTAAAGCTACTGAAAGTATATAGCCCGCAAGGCAGAGCCTGGCAAGGTACCCACGGTATATTTGATATGTCAAAAATAACCAGTAACAAGTCTCACTATGGAGACTTTACTGGTGCCCACTCGAGCAAATAGATGAGCAATGGGATGGCAGTGACAGTGATACAGTGATACAATGATTTATAGTAACCACAATCTTTAAACAACTCAAGTGCCCAATAAGAGATGAGTGGCACATCTATATCTATATATTATATCAAGTGGGTATAAGAATGATATCGAATACTATGATGGAATACACTTCAGTATATACAATGGAATACTACTCATCTATTAACAAAAGACAAATTCTTTCCTTTTGCTATAAGACAGAGCTAGAAGGTGTTATGTTTTTTAAAAATTTTAGTCAAAGGAGAAATTTAGATACTTTTTAATCTCTCTCTTATACATGTGATATGGAGAAAAAAGCAGGGATATAGATAATGTCCAATGAAAACAAACCCTTACACTCTGACAATCCTGAGACCATGTGAAATGTGTGGGGAGGCAAAGAGAAGATTAAGAGATGGGGAGGAAGAGACAAAGAGAAGAGAGCTATGGATAGCAGTAGAAGGATTTTAGCACTTTGGTGGTGATGCAGTAATATTGTACTTAAAGCATGAATGTGAGCTCTATTGTGAACTGTTACCGCACTAATAATAATAACTATTACTACTTCTGCCCCCACGCCTGACTGTCTTCACCAGGGCCCTTGGTGAGGGTGGGTTGAGTTTCCCTTCCTGCCCTGAGCAGAGCCCCGGCAGCCAAAGACCTCTGGAACCCAGCCACAGCCATGTTCAAGAACCCTCTCCACACATTCGGACAAGCCTCACGCATGAAGGAACCGGCAGAGGAACCCAGGTGTTCAGAATCTGGGGCTGAGATCTCCAAGCCTGCTTGGATCAGGTCTGGGCCTCCTTCACCCAGATCCCCCATTTTCCAGTAGCTTGGCAGCCACACCCACAAGCTGTCCCCGGTGCCGTGTAATCCCTCAACAGCCACGATCCAGAGATTATAAAACAACACTCCTGGAAGCATGTGGCCACATTTACAGCCTAGTTTATAGCCTATAGCCCATAGACCTCTAACAGCCTAGTTCTTCCTCTCAGAGAACCTGGCAAGGTACCGAGAGCAACCTGCCCACATGGCAGAGCCTGACAAGCTCTCTGTGGCATATTTGATATGCCAAATACAGTAAAAATGATGGGTCTTTTCCCTCTGACCCTGAAAGAACCTCCAATGTGGCACTGCTGGGAAGAACGAGTAAAGAGAGGCTGCTAAAATCTCAGGGCTAGGATGAACAGAAATGTTACTGGTGCCTGCTCGAGCAAATCAATGATCAATGGGATGATAGTGATACAGTGATACAGTTATACTGCTGCTGCTGCTGCTGCTACTGCTGCTGCTGCTGCTACTACTACTACTACTACTACTACCACTACTACCTCAACAACTACTTAATCAAATTTAGCATTTTTGTCCTGATAAACAAATGGGTAAATCCTTCTGCTTCATCCAATGGCAAAAGATTAGTATCAATCTTCTGCTAACTGACCGGATTGTTACTGTTATGTTTTTTTTAACCCAAATTGAAATTATTCCTTATGTCTGGTGTCTCTGTTGTACCCACCACCATGGTGATTTATTGATGAGGCTTGGCGCGGTATACTCGGACCAAGCCTCCATAGGGACACCATATAGCCATTCTCTGTAATACTTGCCACCTTCTGGGACTGTGCCAGATAGTGGGATAAGGGTTACTATTGTTCATGGGCTCTGAACGCCAATCCTCTTTGGAAGAAAGCTTGTTTTTCTCTTGTCCTCGAGTTATCTTCATTCTCTCTTCACCTTCCAGAAACACCTATTCAATGGGAGTAGTTAAGCCTTCAAGTAATTTTTTTCTTTAAGCCTCCAAAGGGGAAAAAGAGAGATGATAGGAAATGGCTTGTTTTCTAGTTAGTATATAGGCTTAGTTACTATTAACTATGATAAGATTTAAATCAACTATGACTTGAACAGGAGGAAGCTGGGATTTAGCGCCTCCAAGAGGTCTTGTAGAGATGATGGCTCAATCTCTCTTCTTTGTGCTAGTTCCCCAGGTATTATCCACATCTTCACAGGCCAAAGCTGGGTCATCTCCTTATCTGTGGCCCATACTGTCACAGGAGAAGGAGGAGTTCAGAACCTGTAACTTGTCTTAAAGACAACCTTTAAATTCTCTGTCACTTTTATTCCCCAACTGTTGAGTGAACTAATGCACAAGAACACATTTGGCTGCACACACACACACACACACACACACACACACACACGGACACACACACACAGAGCACTGGAGGGAATCCTAGTAGTTAGAATGAGGAGACATATAAAATAATGGACAATTAAAACTTAAAATAAATGGGAAATCTGAGAAATATAGACCAAAAATTAACATTTCAACAAATTAGTATTATTGCCCTCATCTCATCATTGAGGACCAGTTACATGTGCTGCCATTCTGTTAGATTTGCATGTATTATCTTTAGCTCTTTACAATAATTCTGCAAGGAAATGAGAGCCTGTGTATTATCTGAGGCTCTGTGGTGGCTTTTTACTGTGTACATTTAGAGAAGTGAAATTACTTCTCTGTATGATTTAGGATTTAGGGTTAGCCACAGGAGAAATTTGAATGAGATTTGGAAGGCAAATGGAGCAGCTGCCATTTCTACACCAGGCACTCTGGCAGCACCTGCACTTATCTCTAGTCTGCATGTCTCCACCTGCCCCTGTTGGCATGGGGCAGCACAAAGGCCATGGGCTTCTCTATTCCACTCCTCCCCCACTGTATATCTTCTTCAGCTTCTCCGATGCCAAGCAAGGTATGTATGCAACTCATAGTGAAGCATCCCAGTTTTCCTCATTACTGAAGTCACCAAGTTTGACATAGTTTGTCCTTGAAATTTTCAGTTAGTCTTAATAAATTCTATTTGTCTTCATGGGCTCTAATTTATCTTTGCCCTTTGCCATTCCATAACCCCTCCTTCCCTTATCCTCTCTTCCTTCCTTCCTTCCTTCCTTCCTTCCTTCCTTCCTTCCTTCCTTCCTTCCTTCCTTCCTTCCTTCCTTCCTTCCTTCCTTCCTTCCTTCCTTCCTTCCTTCCTTCCTTCCTTCCTTCCCTTATCCTCTCTTCCTTCCCTCATCCTCTCTTCCTTCCCTTATCCTCTCTTCCTCCCTCCCTTCCTTCCTCCCTCCCTTCCTTCCTTCCTTCCTTCCTTCCTTCCTTCCTTCCTTCCTTCCTTCCTTCCTTCCTTCCTTCCTTCCTTTCTTCCTTCCTTCTTTTCTTCCTTCCTTTCTTCCTTCCTTCCCTCATCCTCTCTTCCTTCCCTTATCCTCTCTTCCTTCCTTCCTTCCTTCCTTCCTTCCTTCCTTCCTTCCTTCCTTCCTTCCTTCCTTCCTTCCTTCCTTCCTTCCTTCCTTCCTTCCCTTATCCTCTCTTCCTTCCTTCCTTCCTTCCTTCCTTCCTTCCTTCCTTCCTTCCTTCCTTCCTTCCTTCCTTCCTTCCTTCCTTCCTTCCCTTATCCTCTCTTCCTTCCTTCCTTCCTTCCTTCCTTCCTTCCTTCCTTCCTTCCTTCCTTCCTTCCTTCCTTCCTTCCTTCCCTTATCCTCTCTTCCTTCCCTCATCCTCTCTTCCTTCCCTTATCCTCTCTTCCTCCCATCCTTCCTTTCTTCCTTCCTTCCTTCCTTCCTTCCCTCATCCTCTCTTCCTTCCCTTATCCTCTCTTCCTTCCTTCCTTCCTTCCTTCCTTCCTTCCTTCCTTCCTTCCTTCCTTCCTTCCTTCCTTCCTTCCTTCCTTCCTTCCTTCCATCCTTCCTTCCTTCCTTCCCTTATCCTCTCTTCCTTCCCTCATCCTCTCTTCCTTCCCTTATCCTCTCTTCCTCCCATCCTTCCTTTCTTCCTTCCTTCCTTCCTTCCTTCCTTCCTTCCTTCCTTCCTTCCTTCCTTCCTTCCTTCCTTCCTTCCTTCCTTCCTTCCTTCCTTCCTTCCTTCCTTCCTTCCTTCCTTCCCTCATCCTCTCTTCCTTCCCTTATCCTCTCTTCCTTCCTTCCTTCCTTCCTTCCTTCCTTCCTTCCTTCCTTCCTTCCTTCCTTCCTTCCTTCCTTCCTTCCTTCCTTCCTTCCTTCCTTCCTTCCTTCCTTCCTTCCTTCCTTCCTTCTTTCCTTCCTTCTCTACCCTGATTCAGTTTCACTATAACATTTTGAGGCAACATTCTTACATATACCTCTGCCATACAGCTCACTTTTGTATAAAATCACAATCCTATAATAAATTATTATTCTTTACCACTCATAGAAGTAATTCTTTGATCAAATTCTAATTTACAGAAATACTTTGGCTGCAAATTATAATGAATCATTTTTACATAGCCTGAGCATATTACAGGTAATTTATTTTAAGGATGTGGGAAGTTTTTTTGGAACCCAAAAGTGAGCAGATAGTTATATTTTAAAGACGGAGAATGTCTTCCATATTAAAACCAACAAGAAGATTAAATGAAAAATTAAAACTGACAGAGACCAGGCAGATAGTTTGTCTTCACATGACTGACCTGGATTTGAACCCTGACACCCTGTATGGTCCCCAATATCCTCCAGAAGTAATTCCATGAGCATAGTTAGAAGCTCTGAGCATTGCCAGGCATGACCCTCCCCCCACCAAAAAAAAAATGGAAACCACCACCAAAATTATTTTTTTTTAAATTTATTTATTTAATTTTTTTGTTTTTTTTACAGTTACAGATTTATACACCTTTGTGCTCATACTTCCCTCATACAAAGTTCGGGAACCCATTCCTTCACCAGTGCCCATTCTCAAAATTATTTTTTATCTTGTGTTTCAATGATAAAAATAATTCATCTTTTATTTAGTTACTTATTTTTTGATACCAGGAAGAGATCATACATTAAAGGCAAATACTGTACCACTGAGCTATATTCCTGGCCCTCAAAAGCACTCTTTCTTTCCCTTGTCTCATTCTCTATCTTTTACTTATGAGCTCAACCTTCAAACACAAAGTTTTCTGCACTTCTTCCTGCATGAGCTCACTTTCAGTAATTTTCCAACGTTTAGAAAACCAGTTTCTTTTATTTAACTTTTTTTTAATCACCGTGAGATAGAGCATTACAAAATTGTTCACTATTGCATTTCAGTCATACAATGTTCAACATTTATCCCTCCCCAGTGAAATTTCCCAGCACCAGTGTCCCCAGTTTCCCTCCCACCCCTTCAAGCCACTCTCCCACCAAACCCCAGACTGCCTCTGTGGCAGGCACCTCTATTCTCTCTTTCTCTTCCTTTCTCTCATTTTAGGCGTTATGGTTTGCGATACAGATGCTTTTTGAAAGGTTATTGTGTATACCTTTTACCTGTATTCAAGACTTAGTTCTTGTCCAGAATGATCATTTCCAACTAATATTGTCTAATATACTCTATCTAACTACCTTCCATCTCCCACTCCATTGACCAACCATTGACCAGTCCTCCTGGCCTGTTTACTCTGGCATCGGATATTAGTTTTATACTGGTAGAAAACCAGATTCTAACCCATAGCCACCAAAAGAAAACATGGTCAAGAACCTGATAGTCTTCACATCCACAGCTCACTTAAATCTTTAAGACTCTTGGTTGCTTGTTTATGGGTAGATGATGTGATTACACAGTCCTGAGCTTTTCATGACAGACTCATTGTCCCAGCTGCTGGGAGTAAGTAAAGCAGAACACGTTGGCTGTGAGTCTGCTCAAGAATGACCTCAGCTGCAGATTGTCTCTTGGCCAAGATCACACTCCTCCAGTGGCCCCTGTCCAACATGACAGATGTTGGGGAGAGAAAAGGCCTGGCTGCCCCGTCTGGATGCTGAACAGCCCATCTAGCACCAGAGGCACCTGTGGAATTGTCAATGTCCCTTTGATTCTGGGTTACAGCTCAACTTCTCTTTTTTCCCAGTTCTATTTTTTTCCAATGGTGTTGAACTCAGAGACCCCTCGATAATGACTCTTCTCTTCTAATGTGCCTCCCAAGAAAACTAGCCCAAGTCATCTTTAAATGTTTTTTTGTTGTCTTCCATGCATCTACTTTTTTCCTGGCATTTTTCTCATTTTTTTGTTAGTTTACAACTTCTTGTTGGGCTTGCACTCTTCTGACTGCCTTTTCTCATTAATCTTTTTCATCTCCCTATCTAGGTGGATAGTTCTACTTGTTTTCAAATGTAATCTATGTGTTCAGTGCCTCAGGCTTTTCATCTCCAGCTCCTGCTTCTCTTTGGGACGCTAGGTTCTCAGCTCAAATTTTCTTTTTGATGATAGAATTCATCTCAGAATTTAGAATTTAGAATTTATCTCAGAATTTAGGATTTTCCTCAGATTTGATATTTCCCAAAATAGACTATTTTTCCTCCTCTGGGACTTGTTTTACTTTTTTTTGTTTGTTTTTCTTTTTAATTTTTTAAAATTTTATTTTCAAGGACATGGTCACAGTCATTGATTACATTCAATATTTCAACACCAATGCCACCACCATTATACCTTACCACCACCATTATTTCAAGTTTTCCCACCACCACCCAAGCCTGCTGAAAAGGCAGATGCTAAGTAATTTATTTTGTATTGCTTGCTATAAATAATTGACCAAAAATGATCAAAAAGTTTTTCTTAGAGGGAAGTGTGTGAAAATTGTTGTACCTCATCTTGGAGTCATTAAGTTCCTGTATTAGAGATCATTAATATGCTGTTAGAGTTTGAGTCTTGTGTGCTAATATATATATATATATGTAGTTATGTATATATGCATTATTTTGTAATCAAGATTGGTTGTCTTCAAACTTGCACCCCATGTGGTGTGCTTCTCTTGGTATATCAGTGGCATTAATTGTATGAGATGTTGGGTGGCCACAAAAGTGGCTGTATGCTGCTGGAATTACATCACAATATCACAATATCCCATTTATTACCAATTTCTCGGGTGGGCTCAGTAACATCTCATTTCGTCCTTTCCCTGAGATCTTAGAAGTCTATTTCGACTTGGCCCTCCTAACGATGTTGCACGGGGGGCTCTTCAGGGTCAGGGGAATGAGATCCAGCTTGTTACTGGATTTTGCATATGAATACACCATGGGGAGCTTGCAAGGCTGTCCCACAGGGGCAGGAAACTCAGAAGATTGCCAGTTTCTCCTAGAGGGAGAGGTAGGCTAAAGATATCGTGCGGCCGCAAGCGGCCATGCGATTCTGAGAGCTTGCTTTTAAGTCTCTGGATGTTGACCGTTGATGGGATTACACACACCTGGGTTCCTCTGCCGGTACCTTCATGCATAAGGCCTGTCTGAACGTGTAGAGAGGAGCCTCCAGCATGGCTGCAGCTAGGTTCCGGTGGTCATTGGCTGCCAGGAGCTCTGCTTGGGGTCGGGAGGGAAGCTGGAATACTAAACTTTTTTCATAGGGTGCTAGACTTGGAGTTAAAAAAATGTCTTTGGGTGGTGATTTTGGGGTTCAGAGGCATATTTGTAGTGTGCTGCTCTCCTCCTGAAATCATTTGTGAATATGGATCATGGTCATTAATATGCTTAAATGGTGGCCCAGAGGCAGTTTGTGGGCAAGAAAGCAGAAGCACAGGGAAATGGGTGGGGGGGTCCGTTCCTGATTCCGGAAGCCTGGAGATTTCAGTCACAAGTCCTGCATACCTGGGTTTTTCAGCAGATTCAATCTCATGTGTGGGTGGCTCAAGACAATCCTGGAAAGGTCTGCCATGAGCATGGTGACGATTGGGTTCTGGAGGTTTGCGGCTGTCAGGGTTCTTTTGGAGCAGGTGAAGGGACATACCTGCCCCTCTCCAAGGTGCCTCGGTGATATCAGCCTGGCACAGGGTGGCAAGGTATCAGAGTAGTGTGTTGCTCTTTTCCGAGATTCATTTGTGCATCTGGATTATGGCCCTTAATGTGCTCAAATGGTGCCCAGAGGCAGTTCATGGGCTGGGACTTGTTCTTTTTGTTAGGGTTTTCCACTTTAGTAGACTGTGTCTTCTTCATGGTTTAATTCAGACACTGGCTCCATCGATGACTCTCCTTATTCTTTCCCTCCTTTAAAAGCTCAGCAATGTTCTCTCTTGTGTCTATCGAAAGCAATATAGCTGGCACTAGCATTGCAGAATTTCCTTTTTCCCACTGTACCAAACTGTATGGTAAGATGCATCTCAAGACAGGCAGGTGTGGACTATCTGGGCACTCGGCAGTCATGCAAGCTGACTGAGCTCCTAGCAGTATCCTCTGAGGGCTATCAAATTTCTACAGAGGCAACAGAGAAATGCAATGAGTCTGAAGATTCCTTGTGTATCATTAGTATTTTGATGATTACACGTTATGTATTTTATATCAGTTTACTAACTAAAAATATTCACATATGCTTTATATTGATATAACTAATGTATATTTCCCCTGAGGGAAGGAAATTTTGCTTTGTCTTTAATATCTGGGAATAACAAGACAATACTACAAATATAAAGTACCAAAACAAGCAAACAAAAGCACAGTGCAGACCTTTCCCATAAGCTATGTAGATGATCAAATATTGACTGAACTTTCAATTTGTACCAGACACTGCAAATGCTTTGTAGGCACTTGTTGATGAATAAGACATGACTCCTCTGTTTTCACAAAATAGTTACGTGAACAAAGCACCAGACTGAGCAGTTAATTAATAAGAAGGAATTAACTTCTTATTAAATAATAAAATGCGAAGAAATTACACATTAGGATGCTTCCAAATGCTTAGCAAGAGCTATAGGACAAAGAACGGAGTGCTAAAAGGAGACAAAGTGAAATGCATGCTATCCTTTCAGTAACGGATTTGCAAACCACAGTGCCTAAAAGAAAAAAAGGGTGAGGCAAAGGAAAGAGAAAGAGCAATAAAAATGCTTTCCATAGAGACAGGTTATGGGTAAGGGATGGCAGGGAAACCAGATCACTGGTAGCTGTAAATGTCCCAGCAATACATTCACTGGTGAAGGGATGGGTGCTGGAACATTGAATGACTGAAATTCAATCATAAACAACTTTGTAACTGTGTATCTAGTGATGATTCAATAAAAAAAATTATTTTTTACCTATTAAGTTCCAGGGACTGGGCAAATGGAAAAGATCCTTGAATTGTTTTCAGTTGAATTGTGTGGGAATCTCTGTGATTTGTAACACCTCAGCTATTCATTTCTATGGTAATTCCCATCAGTAGGAGTCATCACATTAATACATATAAGGGCAGTTGAAATAATCCCTGGTCGTGATTATGTTTCAGAAAAAGGCCATGCCTTTGCTTGTATTATCTCATTTAATACTCACAACAGACCTATGGACTAGCAATGGTTTCTGAGGCTCAGCAAGGGTAAATGTCTCCTATTGTGGTAAGAGATAGCACTTGAATTCAGATTTGCTCAATCATGGTTCTAGCTTCAAATCTAGGATGAAAACTTCCCTAATCCTTTAGTACCTCTTTCTGTGAAAATAGAGTGAAAAAAAAACTCAAGTTACAAAGGGGAGCAAATATATATAGGAGAAGCAGCATAAATTCTTTCTGGTGAATGCCAAAAATTAAGGGGTGAAAAAAGTTTGTGTGATATATATATATATATATATATATATAGAGAGAGAGAGAGAGAGAGAGAGAAGAAAAGTGCCTGCCACAGAGGCAGAGAGTGGGGGGTGATAGAAGGGAAGCTGGGGACATTGGTGCTGAGAAATGTACAGTGGTGGAGGGATAGGTGTTGAAACACTGTACAATTGCAACCTAACCACGAACAGTTTTGCAATGATCTATCTCACAATGATTCAATTTTTAAAAAGTAAAAAAAAGAATGTGGAATAAAAGCATTTGTGGGGCTGCAGCGATAGCACAGCAGGTAGGGCATTTGCCTTGCATGCAGCCGGCCTGAGTTCAATTTCCAGCATCCCATATGGTCCCCTGAGCACCGCCAGGGGTGATTCCTGAGCGCAGAGCCAGGCGTAATCCCTGTGCATTGCCGGGTGTGACCCAAAAAGGAAAAAAAAAGCGTTTGTACATATAGGAGACTGGAAAGTCAACTTTTCACCCAAACTCAAATATGAGACTGGTAGTGCCTGTTCCATAATGTAAAAAATATAAAGTTTGTGAAGGGTTGTTACTTCTAACCTTTATAAGACCAGTACAAATTTGGAAAAACTCACAAACTGAAGAAATAATTGACAAACCTGAACGTTTGTTTTTCAAAAATGAACAAAATTCTTCCATGGAAATCCATTACTTTCCCTGACATTGGCTTGTATAAGTTTCTGAAGTTCAATTCCAAATTTATAGAAATTTCTAAAGTGCGCTGACAATTTGGTGGTCTCACTATTTTACACTATGGATACCCACAAATGCTATCTATTCCTCAGAGAGCTGGTTGTTGAGGATTTACCAGCACATCACCGCCTAGAGGCAACAAGGTTTTAATTAGCATCCCTTATCTACCAAGAGAATTTGATAGAACTAATGTGGTAGAAACTGGGAATAGAGTGGATATAGGGAAGGAAGATGAAGAATACAAGAATATAATTAGAACAAATGTTAGTGACTCCCACATTCCTGCAGCATGTGGGAATTACTGGGGATACGAGATAACAATCTCTAGAATTATTGACACAGTAATATCAGATTTATGTTATATTACATTAGATATAGCATATACCTATATAATATGTTATACATAAATAAATCTAAAACACTATGAATAATATCTGTCATCTATTAACAGATATTGAGATATTGTGTATTATATAATAACACTGTATTATGTAAACCATAGTGTATACAATGTTACATATCTAGAGTATATAAAACAAAACAAGTGCTCTTGCATATAAAATATTATTATTTTGGCTTAGTTTAATTTTGTAGTCTATTAGAAAGAAATTTTAACTTAAAAATATTTAATTAAACACTTGATTTATCTCATTATCCATAAAGTTTTCTTGTTTCAAGATGTAATATTATACATCATATTTACATACAATTTTATCATGTAAAATTTAAAACACGAAAACTCTGGGTAATTATATCACTGTATCACTGTCATCCCGTTACTTGTCGATTTGCTGGAGCGGGGACCAGTAACGTCTCCATTGTGAGACTTGTTGTTACTGTTTTTGGCATATCGAATATGCCATGGGTAGCTTGCTAGGCTCTGCCATACAGGCGAGATACTCTTGGTAGCTTGCCAGTCTCTCCGAGAGGGGTGGAGAAATCGAGCCGGTGTCAGTTGCGTGTAGCAAGCGCCTTACCTGTGAACGCTCCAGATCTCCTCTGATCTTGGAAGCTAAGACAGACTAGGGCACAGGAGTGAACCTAGGGATATTGGTGAAGAGAAGGTCACACAGGTGGTGGGATTGGTATTGGAACATTGTATGCCTGAAGCTCAATTATGATTAATTATGTAAGTCATGCTGCTTTAATTTAAAATAAATTAAAATTTGGAGAGTGGCCTTGAGTATGGCTGCGGTATAGCCGGCAGAGAAACCCAGGTACGCAGGACCTGGACCCGTGGCTGAGATCTCCAAGCCTGCTCATCTCAGGACTGGGCCTCCTCCACCCAGATCCTCAGTTTTCCAGTAGCTTGGCAGTCACACCCATCTCCACATCATGTAATCTCATAAACGGCCAAGATCCAGAGACTATAACACATAACAATAATGGGCCTCATTCCCCTGACCCTGAAGGCAACAGGGATGAATGGAAATGTTACTGGTGGCCACTCAAGCAAATCAATGAACAACGAAATGACAGTGATATACAGTGATACAGTGATATAAATTAAAGTTTAAAAATCTTGTTAGCTGTTACTTTTTTGCACCAGCATGTCCAGTGGGCTTCCCTCCTCACTTGAAGTGAAAGTCAAACTTTGATTATAACTATAAATCCTTGTTTAATTGCTCCTCCTCTCTCATCAATGAGGCCTCTTATGACTGAGTCTCTTCACTTAATTGTGTTTATTAGAACTGTTTGAACTCTGGCATCTCTCTAGCTTTATCTATTCCACCACTTTTTCATTCAACTCCTGAGTACTGTATCTTTTGTTTTATTGACTCTTAAAGTGAGGATACTAGACCCCTTTGTGTCCCTTCCCTCACTTCTTCTTTCCAAATTTTGGTTGCCTTTCCTGAGGTATTAATTTTTATCACCATGATATGACTTGAATTTCATGTCTCCTACTTTAAATCTTCAAGGCTATGTGTAGGAAAGTTGATGAGTATTAGTCCAAATTTCACTTCCCTATGGTCTCCATTTTAAATTTGGAAAGAAACAGTGCAGAACATTGCTGGGATTTTTCCAGAGAGGAGGAAGAGCAAGTGACTCCTCAGGAAACGAGTGGGACAGCTGTTGGTGGATACAGCAGACTTCCATGTGGGCCTCCTTTTTATATGCCTAATCACCTGATTCTCCACACCTGCTGGTGTGTGGGAACAAGTATCTGTGAAGGAGAGCGTAGATTAACTAAATTAGCCAGATGATGAGCCAATGTTTGTCTTTCCAATGAGACACAACTGCTAGGCCAAAAGGAACATGTATATTAGCAGCACTGACGTATTCTCTTTCTGTAGACAGATATGTTGGAAACAAAATTATAATAAATGTAACTTGTTGAGGCTGGAATCATTACAAGGCATTAAAAGACAGGGATGTTAAACCCCAATAGACTCAGTTAACCCAGTGAAACCTCTCATTAGGGAGAAATGATTATATCAAGTTGATTATAGTTCCTCAAGTTCTTTTGTCTGTGATCACCTTCATTTATATTGGGTTTCTTTCTTATTCCTTCCTTTTCTTATTTTTAAAATTTTGATCCACACCTAGCTGTGCTCAAGGCTTACTCCTGGCTCTATGCTCAGGGATCACTCCTGGCTCTATGCTCAGGGGTCACTCCTGGCACGGCCTAGGAGACCATATGCAGTGCTGAAGCTAGATCCTGGGCTACCTTCATGCAAATAAGACATCCTACATATTATACTATCTCTGTAGCCCTGATTTGCACCCTTTCTATGTCTTCATCATTGATTAGTTTTATTTTAATTAATAGTAATTTTAATTTTAATTTTTTAATTTTTTTACTGTCCTAAAATTAAGCCCCATTGTCCTGCAAGACATACTGTCTAAGGTAAGTTAGCACATCTCTGTATTAAAATAATTATTTGAGACCCTTCTTATTTCTTTCACACCTCAATTCATAGCCAGTCACATCACCAATACCTCCAGGTAAGAATAGAATACCCATTTTCTATCGATTGAAGTCATCTTGGAAATACAGTATCTCATAAATAACATTAATAGAGAGAGCATCATAATTCTGTACTCAGCATATTTCTGGGATGGATGGAAACATTTTGTGACATCAGAAGACTGGTTGGATGTCAGAACAAGTTTCTGCTGGGCCTGAACATATTTATAGCTGTTGTGATGTAATGATTTACTACTAGATGGCCTATCAAATCTTAAGGGGAACTGAATGAGGAATATTTAGTGTTAATTAACTGTGTGCTGGGTTTAGTGTCTCTTCTGTGTTGTCTACCATTGTATAGAATTAACAGATTAAAAAAACTGAAAGGGATATTAATACATTCATTTACTTTTTTAACATATATTTGATATTAAACATCTACTATGTGACAGATATTATAATAAATTCAGGTAACACAGTACAGTTATAGACAGGGAAGATTATAGAATCTGACCTCACAGAGCTGACAATGTAGAGGCCAAAGAAAGATTAAATAATAATTTGACCTGTAATAAATAACTATTACAGTGAAAAATGCTCTGAAAGAGAAGAGTTGAATGCTATGAACACACAAAACAGGAAGGAAGGGTCTAATCCTGGATAGGTGGGGCTGCAAACAACATTTGTAAGGAATTGACATGTAAATTGGGAGGTAAAGAAACTCACTAACTGCAAAGTCAATGGTGCTAAGAAGAAAGAAACTCCAGAAGGTTCCCATCTTAAATTGGTTCAAATGTAGGATTTGAAATATTTTATGATAACAGAAGTGTTTGGGGAAGAAGATGAAGATTTTGCCAAATCCCTAACTATGCCATGAACTTGGAGTCAGTTTTGGGTGAGGTCCTATCATCTTCATTTACACATCAGAAAGTTAGAAAGAAATATCTTAAATAAATTGCCTACATCCACACAATTAATAGCTGCCAGAACCCAATTCAAATCCAGGCAAGCTCAAATCCGTGCTCTAAATATTTGTAGCCCTACCTCAAACCTCTAAATTTGTGGCAGGAGGGAGAAGAGGAGGCAGCCTATCCAAGCTGTCCTATCTTTACAGCTAAGAGAGTTCTGTCATCTAACTGTATATAGAGTTTAAAAAATGATTTTTACATCCCATAGTCACCCTCATTCTCTAAGACCCAGCTGGATCATCAGAGCTTAAGAAATAAATGTACCTAGTAACATAAAAAAACTTATTTAATCAAAATGATCTTTTGATAGTAGAAGGGAAAGTATATGCATATGGATTTGGAGTTGGATAAGAGAAGTGAACACAATTTTCTTAAAATCCAATGAGTATTATAAAAAGTAAAAATGGTACAAATGAATGAAGAAGACAGAACCCAAGTAAGAATAAGTGTTTCCTCTGATTCATTATACAGGCAATTATGATATGCCATTAATCTATGTACATACATTATTTTATAAAAAATAAATTAAAAAGTCTACCAGTGTCATACTATGAAAGAATTAACAGTAGATAAGCTCTGCAACTAAGAAAAATAATATCAGAGAAACAGAGACCATAATAGGCAAAGGCAAACAAGAGAACTAAGTAATCTGAGTTGTTGTAACTGAAATTATATGATCTCAACCTAGTGAAGGAAGGAGCTACAAAGAAATTCTGCAATGGTTCTTGGCATACATTTTGGTACGCTACAGATGCTCATTAGCTCTGGATATTAATGGCTAAATTTAAAAGTTTTGTATTAATATTTCTCTGTCCTCTTACTAAAACTTACACCTTTATGACCCCCTGAAGCTCACTAGCTTTGAAAGCATTAGGAAGCAGAAGTTGCAACGTAACCTAGAATTAGACTAGGGCGTTGCAAGCCACCATTATTCTTGTTCTACTAGCTTTACAGATATTGTTTGTCAATAAGCATGGCCAAAGCAAAAAGGGATGGAATAGGCAAACTAAGGCTCATATCCAGGTGCACATGCAGTCTTACCTTCATTGGAAATGATCTCACTCCCATTAGTCTGGAGGGCTATGTGGAGGATTGATGTTCCTACTTCCTCTGTTAGATTAAGTTACTAAGATACAGCTAGTAAGTTACTAAGATTCAGATAACGCCTAATAAAATTTGGGCATCAAAGGCTTGTGGATAGCAAGGCTCTTATCAAATGGTAGGAAAAGATAGTGGGGCAATGTGAAGGCTGGCAGTCTTAAAGGAGGTTCAAGGCATTCACTTTACATACATGTGGTGTTCTGTGAGGAACGCTGGGGTTCCTTCATCATATGCTACCTCCTGCTAAAGCCTTATGTTGGTCAAAAAATATAAAGAAGATTGAACTTAAAAACAAATAAAATGGCATGAGAAGCACAATGAGCACTTCTATCCTGAAACCCTAAAAAGAAAATAAAACAAAAGCCTTACATTGGAATGTGGTTCTCAGCTAGTTGGTGTCACCTTCATATTGTAACTGACCACTTCCCATATCAGGTGATTCCATCAACATGACCAAGACTTCAAGCTGTTGCCGAAGTTCAACAAATTCTGCAAGAATGCAAACAAATTTGCCTCTGTGAACTGGCTCTATTGTGTAACAGGGAAGCAGCTGCTCTACTTTGTGCACTTAAACTGTAGGATGTACATATATAGTGGATGGTATGTGGAAGAACATGTCACTGCCACTGTCACTGTCATCCCATTGCTCATTGATTTGCTCCAGCGGGCACCAGTAATGTCTCCATTGTGAGACTTGTTGTTACTGTTTTTGGAATATCCAATACGCCACGGGTAGCTTGCCAGGTTGGAAGAACATGTTAATAAAGAAAAATCCCGTCATTAAAAAAAGGTGTTCCTAGCAGTTTGAAGACTGAAAAAGTCACCTTGACAAAGGATTGTCTTTATATAGGAGTACTTGAGTGGAAATTTTGTCTATTTCTTGAAAAATCTTATTAGTATATTTTGAATCAGCATTCAGTCTGGGGCGATTACTGAATGTTTGAAAGTTGCTAAGAGAATAGATCTAAATTATAGCATCAACAAAAATGATTCCACGTTTTTTTCCCACCATTAATCATTGTTCTCCTAAATTTATTCCTTTAGCTAAGCTTGAAGCTGTCCTGAGATGACCCATGACTTGGCAGCTTCCTCTTCAGCTTCAGGCCTCACACCAGGCCTGGGTGACCTTGCAATCCAGCTTTTAAAATATTTTTGGAATACTATATAAATACTTTTTCAATACTAGCTGATCGCAGGGAATGCTGGCTTTGAGAAGACAAATGCTAGGAATGAGAGTCTGTGTTAATCTGTGGTTCTCTACCCAAGTTTCTGGGTTAATCTGGCCCTGGCCATTCATGGCCCCAGATGCTACAAGGAAAACAGTGGTAAGTTATACCACTCTTACTAAATCAGAACTGATGCTCCACAAATATTATAGTGAATAGCTATAAAATATTTAGCATTGGTGGAACTCAAAGGGATATAAAACCACTAACTTTGGGTCCAGAGGATAGCTCAAAGGGCATGTATTGCATGTAGGAGATTATGATTTGATCTCTGGATACCATAAGGTCCACTAGCACCACTGGAAGTGCCCACCTGTCTTCATCAAGAAAATAATTTTACCCTATGTTCATAGCAGCATTATGTACTCAGTCAAAATATGTAATCAACCCAAGTGCCACTGGACAGATGGTCAAATAACTGTGTTAAAAAATGCATAGGTTTAGGGGCCGGAGCGATAGCACAGTGGGTAGGACATTTGCCTTGCACGTGGCCGACCTGGGTTTGATCCCCGGCATCCCATATGGTTCCCCAAGCACTACCAGGAGTAATTCCTGAGTGCAGAGCCAGGAGTAACCCCTGAGCATCGCTGGGTGTGACCCAAAAAGCAAAAAAAAATGCATAGGTTTAGATATACTCAATAAAATAGAACTCTAAAGACATAGAAACCCTGCCATTTTGAATAAAATGGAGTTTGAGGTGATTAGGGTAAAGAAAAAAAAAAGAAAATGAGAGAGATATTTAAAAAAGTCAAGGCAATACAACCTCCCCTACCTGACCTTACTTCCCAGCAGCCTCACCCACGTTCCCCAGTCGCTGCCATATAAACTCATCTACCAACTCTGTTCCAGAGACTCATAATCGTGATCTTGAAAGAGATCAACTAGCAGCAAAACTTTCTTGGATACACTGATCCCAGCTGAGACTGCTGGGGCAATTTTGGGAGAGAGGCAGGCCAAGTTCCTGCTGTGCCAAAGCCCTGGCAGCCTCACTCATGATCCAACAGCTGCTGCCATAACTGTGGTCAGACTCCACCACCTCATAATGAGCTCCACTGAGATGTCAAACTGACAAAAATTTCAGGTACATCGGACTTTGGGAGCTGAAAACTTTGGGCCTTCTCAAAGTCAGGGTGGGCAACTTCCCCTGCACCCACCTACCACCTTCCTGTGCTTCTGGAAACTCGAGCAACCACACTCAGGCACCACCACCACTATGTAAGCTCACTGCCCAGTTAAATATTCTACATTTTCTCGAGTGCATGACCACATTCTCTAAACTCTACAATACTAAGATCCCAATAGGACACAACCAAATTGGATTTAATGTACTTAATGTAGAAGCCAACTAAGCTTGATTAACAAAAACATTAACACAGAAGGCTTCAGTAGCAATGACAATTTAGGATATCCTCAAACAAAGACTTAATGTACCCATGATGAGACACAACAATTTTCACAAATTTTCTTTTACTGAAGTATTTTTTTATATTCTATTAACCATTTAGTGGTAACAAGCGATATAAAATAAATTATTTGGGGTCTGCTATGAATCAGGCTTGAGAGGTGGTTGGGAAAATGAAGACAATGATGGAAGAAAGGTGACAGTGATGGTCGGATTGGTGTTGGAATATTGAATACCTATAACAAATGCATGCTGGGGTGATAGCACAGTGGTAGGGTGTTTGCCTTGCATGTGGCTGACCAGGGTTCGATTCTTCTGCCCCTCTCAGATAGCCCGGCAAGCTACCGAGACTATCTTGCCTGCAGTAACAAGTCTCACAATGGAAATGTTACTGGTGCCCACTCGAGCAACTTGATGAGCAACAGGATGACAGTGACACTGATATAGTGATAACAAGTGCATCATGAACAACTTTGCAAATTACAGTGTTTAAATAAAGAGGGGGGAGAAGAAATTAAAAAAAGTAAACAAAGGCAAGAGATGCCTCCATAACCCATGCCAGGCTGAATTTCAGATGCAGGCAACCCAGAGGCAGGTCAGATGAGCAGGTCCACCTGCTCAAATGGTGCTGTAGCAGCTGAAAACCTTTGCTTAGCCGCATGCTCACAGCCGAACTCCACAGGCTCAGGGAGCCTCATCCATGAATGAATCTGTTGAAAAACTCAGGTATGCGGGTTTTGTGATTGAAATATCCAGACTTCCATGGAGTCAGGGATGGGTGACTTCCCCTTTCCCTCTGTTCTTCCAGGAGCCTGGCTGTTATGCCCATGAACTGTTTCCGGCACCAAATAACTGGCCATGACCCAGAGACTCAAATAAATCTCAAAAGAGATCAGCAATCTGCAGAGATGCTTCTAGACTCCAAAGTCACCATTTAGTTAAAAATTAACCCCAGCTGTATCACTCCATCAAAATTTTGGAATTTTTGGATCACATGGCCACTTTCATGGTACTGCGACATCTCCTACTTTGCATCACTGATTTACCAGGAATAGCACAATACATTGGATGTGATGTAGAGTAGAAGGCAACCAATCTCGATTAAGAAAATATTAACACACAAGGCTCAACCTGTAAAATCAGGCTAGTAATCTCCTACACAAGAGCTTATTGGCTCCAGGGTGAGATATAATCTTCACACACTTTCTTCTAAGGAAATTAATTTTGATCATTTTTAGCAAATTAATCATATAAACAATACAAAATAAATCATAAATAAATTTGGGCTTGCAATTAGGGTAGGCTTGGGAGGTGATTGGAAAAATAGGAAATAATGGTGGTGGGAAGGTATAATGATGGTGGGATTGGTGTTGGAAAATTGAATGTACAAAGTTACTGTAAACAACTAAAAAATCCTAAGACAAAAATTGGCAATAAACAAAACAAAACTCCAACTCAGTATAAACTCTGTTTATACCAGAGGGAAAGGGAGTAAATTGTAGAAATTGGTAGAGAGATCATTTGGTGGCAGCATAGTGCTAGAACTTTGATGATGCATATGGTGAACCCTATTACATTTACAGGTATTAAGCTCTACTACTGAAATTCTATCATATTATACACTTATGCTAAATCAATAAAAAGGGTAAATAAAAGTAGAAAAAGAGAAAATGTAGGTAGATAAAATTAGCAAATTTCAAATTAATGACAAACAATAGGCAAATGATTAAATCTGAATACAATAAAATATCTCAAAATTTCTACAAAATTGGCACAATGAATTTTTACGGAACATAAACTGTCACTGTCATTGTCATCCCGTTGTTCGATTTGCTCGAGTGGGCACCAATAAAATCTCCATTGTGAGACTTGCTACTGGTTTTGGCATATCAAATATGCCACAGAGAACTTGCCAGGCTCTGCCGTGTAAGCGAGATACTCTTGGTAGCTTGCCAGGCTCTCCGAGGGGGGGCGGAGGAGCTGCACGCAAGGCAAATGCCCTATCCGCTGTACAGAACATAAAACTAAATGAAAGTATGTTCTTAACTTTAAAACTCAAAGCATTTACAAAGAGGAAAACAAAATATGAGCAATATGCTCAGGGTGGTATATCATGGATATATTTAATTTTTATTTCATCCAAATGTTTTCCTATGACTTAATTTTGACAATGCATTGTCAAAAGCTGAATACAAAGAAATATTATGAAAATGTATACTAAAGTTCTTTGCAAATATTTTTTTCCTACGGGACAATTTTCTCTTTAAATTTTTTTATTTTATAAAGTAGTTCACAATATTGATTACATTTAATATTTAAACACCAATCCCATCACCATTACACAGTCCCACTACCATATTTCTAATGTTCCATCCTGAACCCTAACCCCTTCCCCAAAGCAGAACTAAAATAATATATTTTGTATTGTTTGTTGTGAAAAACCACAGAAAATGCTACCAAAAAAGTTTCCTGAGAAGAAAGAGTTTGAAGATCATTGTATTTCACTCAAGAGCCATTAAGCTCTTCTATAAGAGATTGCTATCATGTTGCTAAAGTTTGATCCTTGTGCACTTTTATATACATATCTGTAAAAAATAATATTTCCTTCTAAGATTGGTTGCCTCCTACTTTGAACCCGATCACGTGTGGTGCAATACTCTTGGAGTACACATAGTGGTTCATGAATAGGTTGCCGGAGAAAAAGAGACACAGGCAGAGTATTTTCATTCCCCATCCCATTGAACCCAGAGTTCTCAGTCACAAAGTCCTGCATACCCGGGTTTTCTGGGGATTCACTTGTGGGTGAGGCTCGGCCCGAGCATGTAGAGAATGGCCATGAGCATAGTGGCAGTTGAGTTCTGGAGGTTTTTGGCTGCCAGGACTGGGTCCCTTGAGGTGGGGAGGGGTCTCACCTGGCCCCCTTCGGGATGCCCCAAATGAAACAGCCTGGCATGGGGCCCGGCAGTGGCATGGTTATGGCAATTGTCATGTTATGCTCCTTTCCTGCACAGAAGGACATGCAACTTTGGGTGGCGGCTGATGACGAGATTATCTGGCCTATAAGGACAATTTTCACAGAAAGTTTGAGAAAATACTTTTAGGAAACCATCTAATGTTGCTGTTGACTTTTAACAATAACATGAAGTCATAGCAATGAAATATTTTTCATGATGTGACTTAAGCAGTTAGACGTTTTTAATTAGCTCCAGTACCAGTTCTAGAGTCTAATAAATGTCTCTTTTGGCTATGAAGATAACAGAGTATGGGCATAGCCATTGAAATTCCTTAATTTTAATGGAACAGAACCCTAGCATTGCAGTCATGTGCACATTTATAAGATATTAGGAATGAGAAGGGCAACTAGAAACTCTGACATTTATTGCTTCCTTTGTGTCAGGCTCAATTCTTAGTGCTTTACCTAGATATTTTTACTTGCTTTTTCATCCAGTTACTCCAGCAAGGTTTTATTTTCCCTACTTTACATATAAGGACACTGAAACTCAGAGAAATAACTTCGCCAAATGTGGTATTGTGGTTTATAATTAAAAACAGGTATTTGGTCTTTGTCAAGCACCTAAAAGAAGCTGCTAAAAACTTATAAATTCCTATAGATAGAAACTCTTATAAATTAATATAGGTAAGATACACCCCCCCTTGATGGTTCACCACCTCATTATGGTGAGGGAGTGGCAACAGTGCCAACCAGTGAAGAGTGAACCAACAGGTGCTGCTTAGAGATACAGGCAGGTGCAGGGCTGGACTCCTTGTATTGACTATGTCAATCTGGCCAGTACTTTCTGTACATGAGCAGCACATCCATGTACAAGGTGTGTGCCATGTTTGTCAGTGTGCAGATCATTACAACATGCCACCCGCATGGCAGAGCCTGGCAAGCTACTCATGGTGTATTCAATATGCTAAATACAGTAACAAAAATGGGTCTCATTCCCCTGACCCTGGAAGAACCCCCAGGGGTTGAGAAGCATTCAGAAGAACCTCCAAGTGTTGAGAAGGACGAGAAAGGATAGGCTGCTAAGATCTCAAGGCCAAACTAGGCTGCCAAAACAAAGAAGGACTAAAATGACTGTTTGCACTTTTAACGCACATATGTGGGCATTGGAAGCATCCATTGATAACCTGATGGTGCAAGTGCACAAGATTAAGTATGGCGTCACTGGATTGACTGAGGTGAGAAGGCATCAATCACATAACACTGTTTTCGACACTGGAGAGTAAGTGTTCCTCAGAATATGAGACAGTAGAGGCATCAGTGGTGTCAGTGTCCTCTCAACATGAACTTGGCCGTGAGCATTGATTTGTTCGAATGCCTAACAACTCAAATCGGATGCTTACGTTTAAATAGATGTGGTCCATTGCCAGCAGTTTCTATCTTCATCTTTTATCATCCAACTATGATCAAAAAGAAATTGAGAAGTTCTACAGGGAGCTGGAGAAGTTCTATAAAGAAGACCACACCTTCTACAAGGCAAGGTCATTGTTGGTGATTTTAATGCCAAGATAGGACCTCCCAAATAACTCCACATTGAGACTCACATTCTAGAATGGAACAAACAGGGTGAGAGACTGTCTGAATTCATTATGTTGACCAAGACCATCCATGGTAACTTGCAGTCCCAGAAGGTCAAATCTAAACATTGGACATGGGAGTCTCCTGGTGGACAGTTCCACAATGAATTTGACCACATCATATTCAATCGATGGTTTTGCCTGACCAATGTCGCTATTGTGCCAAAATTCCAAACAGGATCAGACCACCATCTCCTTCCTGCAAAATTCTACTTCACAGAGCTGGTAGAAGGGCTGTAAAGTTTAAGAAGAGAGCTCCTAGAACAACCACCAACTGGGATCTCTTTGGCACTATTGCGGCAATATGGGAAGATGCCATCACTGACAACATCAACGAGGAATATGATCGTTGATCAATGAGGAATAGTTCAGCACCTCCGTGATTGTGTGAGGAACACCAAGAGAGAGAAAGCCACAAAAAGACACCTGTCTTCGGAAACTCTCGAGCTTGTTTGCCAATGTGATTTGGCATGAGCCTCAAGCAATCACAAGCTAACATCCAAGCTCACAAAGCTGTGCAGAGAAGCAATAACGGAAGACTTCAAAGAGAGAAGAGCAACAGTGTTGGCCGGTGCGGCAGAAGCTGGGAAAAGTATTCGCAATGCCCGCCTGTCCTTCCCCAACTATAAGACGACTTCCCCAAGATGACTGGCCTCTGATGTCCTGATGGATCTATCACATCTTCCAGAAGGGCAATGGAAAAGATTATCCATGACTTCTGCTTGGATCTCTTCAATAGCCACGACCACCTGCCCACACACCAAATTCTGCAGGATGGATATGTCACTTCCAGTGTTCTCCCTTCCAAAATCCGACATGCCATTTCATTGGTAAAGAAGCATATAGAACCCAGTCCAGACAAGGTCAGACATGAACACCTGAAGAATCTGCTGCCAGTCCTCGTCAATACACTGGCTTGGCTCTTCACACGCTACCTGTCTGAATGCAAGATTCCATCCCAATGGAAAACCAGCAGGACCGTTCTGTTGTACAAGAAAGGAGACATCCACAACATTGGCAACTATCACCCGATTTGCCTGTTTTCCATCATCTACAAGTTGTTCACTCAAGTCATCCTGAATAGGATTGACAGAATACTAGACAAAGGACAACCATGCGAGCAAGCCAGGTTCCGAAAAGGATTCAGCATGATCAACCATATCTACACGGTGACCAAGCTCATTGAGGTCTCGTGAGAGTTCAAGATGCCACTCTATCTAACGTTCATTGATTTAAAGAAGGCCTTTGATTCTATTGAGACTGAAGCAGTCATTGAAGCCCTAGTCAAACAGGGCATTCAAACTCAGTACATTAGGATCCTCCATGAGCTGTATTACGGATTCACCACCAGGATCTCACCATTCTACAAGGAAGTGATCATCGATGTAAAGAGAGGGGTTTAGCAGGGTGATACCATTTCACCGAAACTCTTCAGTGCCACCCTCGAGAACATCATGTGATGACTGGAATGGGAAGGAATGGGAGTGAAGATAGATGGTCTGCAACTACACCACCTCTGCTTCACTGATGACATTGTTCTGATAACACCAAACATTAGCCAAGCAGCATAAATGCTAGCCAACTTCGACCATGAATGTGGAAAGGTTAGACTGCAGATGAATCTCACAAAGACAATGTTCATGAGAAAAGGACTAGTTCCTGATGTTCCATTTGCCTCAACAGAACTAACATCTCTGAATGAATGCAGCAGTTACGTGTACCTAGGTCGAGAACTCAACATGACAAACCACCTGGCATCTGAGCTGTGCAGGAGGAAAAGAGTGGCATGGAATGCCTTCAAGAGCATTGAAGAAGTGATTAAGAGGATGAAGAACCTCTGACTCTGGGCACATCTTTTCAACTCTACCCTTCTTCCTGCATTAACATACGCCTCAGAGATCTGGGCTCTACAAAAACAGGACAAGAACACTATTCGGGTATTCCAAAGAGGAATCAAAAGAGCTATACTTGGAATATCACATTTCACTCAAGCGAGAGAAGAAATCTGGAGTTCCGACCTCCGTCGAAGATTGAGAATCAGGGACACTGTCTCATTTGCCAAGGCATTGAAAATCAGGTGGGCCAGACACATAATGCGGTTTGGAGACAACCACTGGACTAGAGCTGTTACCAACTGGATTCCATGGAATATCAAAAGAACACGTGGCCGCCCACCTACAAGATGGTCAGACTTTTTCGTCAAAACTCTGAATGAACAGCTTGAGGCTCTTCATGTTCCTGGAGCGAGCAGACACCTTTGTGCTACACTAGCAAGTGACAGGGATGAATGGAGACATTACTGGTGCCCACTCGAGCAAATTGATAAGCAACAGGATGACAAATGATATAAGATTCGATGGAGCGTTTGCAGTCTAATGAGACAACTGTGAGTCGGCTCCTGGGTAGTTCTTGGGTGATAATTGATTTCTAGAAAGACAAAAGACAATGGCAATGTTGGAATTTTTAGTCCTGCTCTCCACTTATTAGAGGAGGCAGGGGCTGGAAATGAAGACAATTTCTCATGTTGAATCAAGGATTTTCCATAACATCCTAGTAATGTGGGGTTCAGAAAACTTCCATGAGGGTGGACACAGCCACAGATGTGGAAAGGGTAACATATTAATTGCAAGGAATAGAAGATCCTATGCTTGGAATCCTCCCCAATCTTTTTCCTATATATCTCTTCATACAGCTCATTAATACGCTTTATACTGTGTTATGTCCTTTAACTGGTAAGTGTCAATAAGTGTTTCCCTGAGTTTGTGTACTGTACTAGAAAATTATGAAATCTCAGTGAGAGTGCAATGGATATGACAACTGTTTGTGACGATAGAGTTAAATTGTAGGACAGTGGAATGGTGCTTGAAACAGAAGAAAACACTATATGTTGGTGACCAGAATTATCGGAACAATCTGTTCATTTCACACAGCATTCTGTGTGAAATGAAAGACAAAGAAGAAGTATTAGTAAATGATACAGTTAGAATTCAAACCATCTTTATAACTCCTTATGAAAATAAGTGCGTGAGTGCATGTGTGTGCATACGTGTGTGTGAGCGTGTGCATTTGTGTGTGTGTTAGCCTATAATTATTATATAAAGAACACTCAATATTGGTGATGGATTCTCCTTCCAATTACTGAAACTTGGAGAAATGAAATGAATCACCTGTGGCCAAGTAACTAGCACTAGAATACAAATAAGCTGATTCTGAGTAGATGAATTGTGATTGGAGTCTCAAACAGTCTCAAGAAAAAAATGGAATAGATTTTGGATGCTAGAAATATGTAAGAAAAAATAATTATAAAAAGGCAAGATGTGTGGAAGGTGATGCCCATGAGGAACTGGCTCACGAGAGATCTTAGGATGTTTTGATCATGAACTATGAGCATTAGCCCAGGTAAGGAGTTCCTACGAGGCAGATAAAACAGTATGTCTGACCAAGAGAAGGGCTTAAACTTTTGGAGATCTGTCTCAACAAGTGTTGTTGAGAGCAGTAATTCAAAGATCCAAGCAAGAAAGAGCTAGCCTCTCACCTGATTCAGGATTTCTTGAAATATGTTCCAGTAACTCTCCATGCTGTGAAAATCACTTATCCGAATTAATGACATGAGTGTGATGTTGTCAATGTTCCATGTAGGAAGGAATTTGGAAAACAAAAACTCTACAGCCTTCAACATCATGGTATAAAGAAAATCATTATGATCTCCAGTTGAGTCTTTGTGATTGTCTGTCACCACACTTGGCGTGTCTCATCCTCATGAAAGTATGGTAAGACAACTAGTGATAGGTACATTACAGAGAAAATTCCTTCAGTAGAGTTATTTGTTGAAGATTAAATCTGTATATTCTAATCTTAGGTGATCTAGTGAGTTGTTGTCTTTTGCAATTTTATAAGACTGGGTTCGTTAGGGAAGGATTCATGTTTACTCATCATGAATCTCCCATTAGTCCAACTATGGTAACTTGTTCACAAATATAAATTGAATGAGAGGGAATCAAGTGCCTTTCCAGGGTTGTGTTGAAGCACTTAGTACCTAAACTAATTATTCTACAGGTTAACTTAGAGGTAGTTTAGTTTTGATCTCAAGTACTTTCTTTGGATTGAAACGTCTCTGTCATCCATTTGGCTTTTAAAACAGTAAGTGCTAAGAGGTTCCCTCTGGGTTGATTTTTACTTTTCAAGGTCAGGCAGATCTAGTTCTGAGAAATTTAATGGGTTTTCCACCTCTTTTTGATGGAGAAAATAGCAGAACTAGATTAGTCCAACTGTAAACATAACAGAATTAAGTGGGTCACTTTCTATTTTTTGTATGCTGGCTATTTAATTTGTTGAGCAGACATTATCTCTTCCAAAGTACACATAAATTTCAAATAGTATTTTTACAGTATGATATAGTGATCTGGCCAAAGAGGAAAAATCTGATGAACAGGGACTAGACAATGGATAAAATTATTTCCACTTCCCACTCATTTTTCTAACTGATATCTAGATGGCATCCACATTCTAAGTTTCTTTATATATTTACTCTAAGTAGCAACATAGATAAAAGCCCACTTACACTTATCATTATGAATATTTGAGAGTCCAGGATATTTTGAATACCTATCATGAATCAGATATTGTAAGATGCCCTTTACACATAACATCTCACTTATGTGTTATTCCCTTAGGGTAAGCAGGAAAATTAAGTAGATTTTTAGAGGTCAAACCATTCTTAAGTAGCTAGGGTTTCAATGAAAGTCCATTTTTTGTCTTTATACTAAATCAATGTTTCTTAATCTTTTTCCATTCACATTCCCTTTCTGACCTCTTTCTTTCCTGTGACCCATGTTTTGCTAAATGGATTCCTAGTTTTATACTGTAGCTCCCAATTTATGCAATTTTCACCTGTGACATCTTGGAATATCCTGTGAACCATATAGCCCCTGGTTGAGAAACATTGTACTAAATCTCATTCCTACTGGGATGGAAGAGCTTTTTCATTTGAACTTTATTAGGGACCCCTGTATTTTTATGAGAAAGGTGTTTCAAAAACAGAGATAAATCGTAAGTATTATATTTTGCTTTTCCCATATTTGCAGTGTCTCTTAAAAAGCTCTGTGCCACCAAAAAGGTGGTGAATGGAAGTCCCTGTCAACCTAAACTCAGACTCAGTTGCATTCAAGAGCATGTCAGCATTTTTTTGAAAACAAGTGTCATGCTAAGAATCTATTTTAAAATTTAAAAGTATTTAAAAAATATTTTGAATGCAATAATATTTTTTAAACTTTTTTTAGAAATTGATATTCTTTTCAGTTTCTTTTTAAAAATGATAAATCTACTAGTACAAACTAGAAAAGGTTTACCATTGTGTGGAGCATTAGCCGTCCATTTTAAACTTTTGAAACTAAATTATTTTTGAAACTAAAAATTTTAATGTAAAACATTAAAACAACAAAAAGCATGCATATATACTGTATATTTAAAAAGCAAACACTCATTTATCACGCTTTCGTTCATTCCTAACTGAAAAGATTCTGAGTAGAGAGCGCACTGTAAACTTTTGTCATGCTTTGCAGGCTCACCTTCCTTGCATATGTGTGTATCCTCAGTAACTTGACTTTATTTTCAAACAAAAATCAGTGTATGCTTTATATTTTATCCTTTAATTTACAGTTTAATACATCATTACACTTTTGTATGTTTGTCAGTCACATTTCTGTTTATCACTCATAAATGGAAAGAATTCTGCTATTTCATTTTCTTACTTTAGAAGTTTTCCATTAGGATGAATCATAAGCTAAAATATACCCAAGGTTTTGAGATGGCTATTAATGTATTATTTTCAGAGAATGGAAAGAGAAATCACACAAATTAGGTGGTAAGTTCCAAAGAAGGTAAGGACAAGGAAGTAATTTTTCATTTTCCCACTCTGAATGGGACACTTCGTGATCTGCATGTTATAGAAAAATGAAAGTGAGGTCAGGCTTGGCAGGGAAATTGCTGGCTACAAGCTTTTAGGACAATTAAGAAACAGCAGGATCATTCTGGCACTAACTTCAACCAGTTGGCAGAAAAATGCTTCTTCTGCTCCTATGGTGACTGGCAATTTGGAGTAAATGGCTCAAATTGCCTTTCATGTCTGTCGGCAAGTTCTTTATTGAAGTTTTTAAGTCTTGTTGAATTCTCTTTGATAATGGAGTATCTTCTCTATTAGGACAAATCTGACATCTATAAGCCTTATTTCAATTCTAACAGAACAAAAATTCGCTTGTTTTCTGAGTTAGGAATTCTTAAAATGTTATTCAAGTCAAGAAATAAGAACTCTCTAAAAGTTTTCTTCTTTAAGGCCTGTTACCGTATTAAAAAAAAACCACATTTTATGATCAGTGACATAGTAATAAGCATTTTGAAACATAAGAAAAATAGCTCACAAACCCCTTTATTATCCTTGGTGAAGTCCAATGACTTGGAACCTTAGGTAGGTATATCATTAACTTAAAGATGTCCCTACACACTGAAATTATAAGCTGTCAATAAAAGTTATTTACTTCCAACTTCAATCTGAAGTTCTCTCTGAAGTTCCATAACTCCTCCTGCCCCAATACTTAGCCAGGGCAGCACCAACAATTGCTTAGTTGAAACCTGAAGTTAAGAGGCTGTGCTTTATAATGGTTGTATGTAGCTTGGAAACAAAAATGGCTAATGCAAGGTCAATTTCTACCACATGTTCATGTAGAACCTCCGTGAAATGAAAAAGATAAAAATTGCTGATAAAAATTAGTGAATTTATTTCACAAGGCACCAGGACATTGCTTGGACCACTGAATATAAGTTATTGTTTCTTGCATATTTAAGGCCATTATCTTTAACTTTCCTTACTGAAATGAGTTCAGAAGCTGTTTGGGATACTGAGATCAGAAAATCTTTTCGTCTTGTTCCCTTATTAAGAAATAAAAAGAGGACGAATGTGATTGAGTCAAATGATTCTCTTTCAACATCAAGTCCACTAAGAGAGGGGGTGGAGGAGGAGTGGAGTCCGGTTGCTTGGCTTGACTATACAACCTTCTTGCCAAAGCTCAGATTCCTCATCTGTCTGAGGAGTGACAATTCCTCTTTCCAGAGTACTGCTGAGAAAATAAAGACATTATGAAAAGGTGCTTGCACATGAAAAAAATACATGCTCTGTTGACTGAGCACCTACTAAGAGTGCTCTCTGTTTAGGGAATTTATCTCACAGTAAGTCTGCAAGATCCACTCATCTTAATTGAACTTAAAGAAATGAAAACTTTGACAGGTTAAATGATTTGTAGCAGTTCTCAATGTTAAAAGGTGGTGGGATTAAAATATGAATCCAACTATTTTACTGAATAATCATCATCATGTTTTTAACATATATTCACAAGTATTATATGCATTCTAATTTGTATCAGTTTAGTAATAAATCGTTTTATTAAATTACTTATTAACAAATAGTTGGAAATAAATTAATAAATAATTTTAAAACATCAAATGTTGGGTGATCTCACTCATCAGTGGAATAAAGACAAAAATAACAATATCAAACTATGATAAACCCTTTGCCTTAGATTACAAAACATTAGCAAATAGGGAAGTAGGGAGAAAATGAAAATCAGACTAGAAGAAACATAGAGAAAGTGGTAAAGGGTTATGGACACTTTGATGGTAGTAGGATGCAGAACTTTATACGTCAATATAATAAAGTTTACCACTATTATAACCATATTGCCTATATTATAAAATATTTTTATATTAGAAAGAAATTTCATATAATAGTCATCTTTCTCTTTTTTTTCTCAAAATATTTAGCATAAAATCTGTGATGATTATGAGCTAAAATATGTCTTCTGACTCAGAGGGTAGGCTTTTTTTTCTTTAGCCCTGGATCTCTGCATGCACCCTGGGTATCTGATTAGCCCAAGGACTCTCAGGGGCCATAACAGCAATCAGAATTGTAGGAGTGCGAGATTATGAATCCCTGCTTTCTCTTTACTGTCAGAAACTTTTTAAAATGTTTTGTTACGATCCATAAATATATCAATGCACAGTGTACATTAACAGTTAAACGATGTAACAGTTTTTGCAGTAATATTCTTGGATTCTTTTCCCTCAAAGTTTCACAGACTTTCTGAAACATCTAAATGATTTGCTGAATGATTCTGGTCAGGAGAGTTTTCCCTTTTCCATTGATTCTAAAGCAGTGAGTTGACTCCCCTCCTTCTCCGTTCTGGAAGACTTTTTAAGTCATTACAAATAGCATTTATCTTTATAGTTCTCAAGTGACCTTTAGAGCAGGCATTTCTTTATTCTCCCTGGGATGGGTTCTGACATCATTCTCCAAGAACACAAAGGTCTCCACCAGTTTGATTTATCCTGCTGGGGCTTTGCAAAGGGTCTCTCCTCTGACTAGGTCTTCACTCAGACTTTGAGGGAAAAAATTTAGCCATTTTTCTTTTTTTCTAATTTTCCTTAAGGTTTTTTTTTTAAGTCCACTATATTAACATCTACTTGGAAAACTTTGTTGACTTTAAACAAAGTATGGCTTTGTATCTTTGAGTCAATTATTTCTTATCTTTGGCTATTTCTGCTCTTTTTAAATTCAAATTAGTTAGCATCTGTTCCCAGGATTTGGTGCCAAGGTGCCACCCAGCTTAGAGAAACTAATCTTTGATCTTTTTCTTTTGCCTTTTTTTCCTATTACTGTACATTAGTTATCATCGCAATGTCTCCCACATCTTCATAATTCCCTTTACGAAATCACTTATCCTTAAAGAAAGAAAGTTTAAGGGAGAATTATGAAGGTGATTTATATTAAATGCTGAATTAAAGCATCCCCAAACTCTTTAACTACCTCTGACTCTGCTCTCCTTGACTGGTGTATGTTGTTATGTGGGACAATGGGGGAGAGAATTGAGCACAGGGAATAATTGTCCAGGGGAAGACTCTGTCCTAGGTCCCTGGAGAAAAGTTACTTGGGCAACATTTTCCTGCCCAATTTCTAGTGGTGGAGGTAATGTTGATAGGTAAAAGTTAATGGTAAAAGTAAATGTCAGATGGGACCAGAAAGATAGGTAAAGAATTTGCCTTGCATGCTGTCAACCCGGGTTTGATCTCTGGCATTCCTTATGGTCCCTTGAACCCACCAGGAGTAATCCCTGAGCTCTGAGCCAGAAGAAAACTCTGAGCAAAGCTGGGTGGTATCCCCAAAACAAAATAATGATAATAATAAATTAAAATTTAAAAACTTAATGCAGTAGAGGAATACAGGGTAGCTCCTTCTTAACAATCTGAGTCTCCCTGTTTCTTTAGCTCTTTGGTGCACATAGTTTTTCTTTTTTTTTTCTGGAGGGAGGGTACCAGCTGTGCTTACTCCTGACTCCTGACTCTACACTCACTCAGGAATCATCTGCCAATTCTGCCAGTGCTTGTGGCACCATCCGGGGTGCCAGTGATTGAATTGGGACTGACTGTGTGCAAGGCAAGTGCTGTAACCCCAAACACATCCCTCTTAAACAGAGTTAGCAATAGCTTTGTAGTAACACATGGACAGAGAACTTAGGCCCAAGTTTTGAAGTAAATCTATTCATGCAGGATAATTCTTTTGAATTCCTAATTTCTATACTTTTACATAAAAATAGAATTTTGTAACTTGGGGGAGATTTCCAAGTGACTGTCTCCTGAGCATTTTTTTGTCAGGAATTGAACTATTTTACCCAGTGCCATGAACCTAAATATGATCTCTTCTATGGTGTGGCAAGTGGGACCAGTCTGAAAGAGGGATGGACAAATTTACTTCCTATGGACCAAATTCAGCCATTACCTGCTTTTGTGAGACCTGGAAGTTATGGTCAGTTTTTACATTTTTTAAACATGGAGGGAAAAATCAGAAGAAGAACAACTTTTTGTGATACATAAACACTATATAAAATTCTGGTTCTGTGTCCCTAGATAAAATGTGATCAGCACAGAACTGTGTTTGAACATTTATGTATCATTTATGGTTGCATTTGTGCTACAATGCCTGAGTTGGAAAGTTGCAACAGAATGTAGGATCTCCAAAGCCTAAAATACTTATTATCTGGCCTATTAAGAACATATTCTTTGACCTCTGGACTAGAAAACTTTCTGAGGCTTTCTCTGCATACTGCCTTGCTAAAGTCATTTCTTTAGTTGCCAAGAAACAGGCTAACCCCTCAAAGCTCCAAACTTCTGTGTGTCATAAAATACCTGGAAATGTATAGGAAGAACAGAGAATGGAACATTTATATGCAAATTGACGTAAGCCGTGGGTGTGCAAGAAAGATAACATTATTTTCCTAATGAAACTTATTGTGCTTCAAGTCAGAACAGTTTTATTCATTTCTATAAAACCTTTGTTTTCTCAATCATCATTTTCAGCTAGATTTGAATATTCTCTTCTATCTTGCTTCCCCCACTAGCGTGGGGCACCTACATGGCCTCGGGTCATGGCTGTCTGTCCAAAGGTATATTCCACCACTGATTACTGCTTAAGAATCATGCGGTGCCTCTGCTTTCTGCTGCAGTGTCCCTCTGTCACTTCTGCCAGGTACATTCAAGAAGGACTAGCACTCTGTTTGAGGCCATTTGGACTCCTATTCTAGGTTTTTTAAGGAAGTCTGAATATCAGCAGATCCCCTCGGCCTCTCTGTGACCTCAGTGCCCAGGACCCAGGAATTGGAATGTGATCTGTTCATAAAGTCCTTGCAGTGAGTGAATGATGCTATCCTTCCCTTCTACACAGCCAGACCTGTTACTGCTCCAGCAACAGCAGTGTTAGAACAGGATGTGTTCCCTTTCAGGGCTATGATCTAAGACAGGCAGGACGCAGGGAGGAGCAGGCCCCAGTTTGAAAGATCTTACAAAAAAGAGTCTGTTTGTCTCTCCTGCTTCTGCATCTGTTCCAGCCTCTTAAGTCAGATCACTTGGCTCTGTTTTATTCAGCAACTTCAGACTCTGGTTAAGCCAAATGGAAAATCCATGATGGAAAAACAAAATGGGAAAAACCAAGACAGAGGAGGTCGTTCACCCCCTCATAAATCTCAACCCACTGTGTCCATTGAAGGGCTTGCCAGAAAAATGTTATTTTCAGTTTTCTCTGTGGGTGCAATTTATCTTTACTACTAAGTAGTCAGGTTGAATTAGATCCTGAATCAGATACAGTTTGACCCCTTTTCCTTGAAGGCAGTCCTTTGCCTTTCTGTCTGATATCAGTTACCCCATTCTAAGGTCGGGCATTTTCCACATTAGGGATCACAGACTATTTAGATAGCTGGGTTGGGTGACATTTAAGTTTTCTTTTCTCAGCTAAATAAGTAACTCCTCTTCTTTTCCTGTGTTTCACTAAGAATGAGAAAAAGTCATTCAGTATTGTACTTTACTGGGTTTTTCTTTTTGAAGATAGTTACATTTCCTGTATCTTATGATCTACCTTGGTCTGAAGTACAGTCTTATCCATCATCTGACCATTCAAGTTTGCAGTTATGAAAGATCTGTAATAGAATGAAAGATGAGGAAGGACACATCGATCCAGGCAACTTGGTGGGCAAATTAACCCGTACGCCAGTGAGGTTGTTGGAATTGGCACTGAGATACCCATGCCTCCATAATGTTACTATGATTATGTGTAAAGAAAAGATGTGCTTCTTTAAAACAGTCCCCCACCCCAAGATTTTATTAACAAGAAAAAACACCTTACAAAAATAGAAACAGAATACAGGCAAGAAATTTAAGTGTATTTCCAACTGAACAGCAAATTGAAAGTTGACTTCTAATTTCCTACAGGGAAGTGGCTTGTTTTGTATAAATGAGGACCAGTGTCTAGAAGCAAACCTCTTTATTTAAAGGAGCTTCTTTAAAATCCTTGTGGTAGTCTCAACATAGAATCACAATTCGTTCACATGCTTCCCTTCAAGAGGTAGGCTTTAGTTCCTATAACCTCGAGTGAGTTAGAAACTGACTTCTAATGAATAGAATGTGGCAGGTGTGACCTTGTGCCAATTAACAGACTGCAGCATAAAAGGTCTATGATTTTCTTTTTGCTCTTTCTCTTTCTCTCTTGGATCACTCAGGGAGAAGCCAGCTGTCAGGTCCTAAGAACAGTTAAGCAGTCGTATGGAGAAGCCGACATGGTAAGGAAGTGAGGTCACCTGCCAACAATCAAGGGCTGTGGCTTCTTGCCCAAAACCATGTGACAAGCCATACTGGAAACAGATTCTTTAGCCCTAAGATAAGCCTTTAAGGCAACACAGTTCTGGCCAATATCTTGACTGCAATCCCATGAGACATCCTAATCCATTGCTACTGAGTCAAGCTGTTTGCAAATTTCCGAGTCACAGAAGCTGTGAGAGACAATAAAAGTGCCTTCTTTTAAGCTACTAAATTTTTGAGTTTTTTGTTATGCAACAATAAGTACTTGTGGAGGTTTTCTTTGGAGAATTTTTCATCGCAATAAAAATTTTATATTTTATTTGTGATGATATTTCTATGTTTAATGCTATAAAGAATAACTAAGCAGCTTTCAAAAGAAATAGGGGGAATAAATTACCCGAGCTGTCTAAACTGGACCTGATGTGTTCCTAGAAAGTTTAGTGTATAGCTGCAAATGTTCTCCATGTGGATGACTTAAACAGACAAAGAGGAAGTGGGTTCAGGTTTATCCATTCCACAACATTGTAATAGCAGAGTTAGAATTTCAGAGCAGAATTTTTGATGGTTTTACAATATATTTACAAACTCTTTGCAAAGGCATTCCTGTTCCCTAAGATGGATGGAATCTGGACCAATCACAGTGATTTGTTTTAACCAATAGATGGCTCCATTGACTGTCCTGGCTAACATCCAGAGTCAATTACAAGACATCCAAGTGAAAGATACCTCCCAGTGATTTCTGTCCCCAACTACTAAGTCACTCCCAGCTGCCAGACACTCTGAAATTGATTCTTCACTATGAGTCTCAGAGCAGAGTCAGGCTACACTCACTGTGTCCTGCCCAAACTCTTGTCCCACAGAATCCATGAGCATTAAACAGAAAGATTAAATTAGATTGATTTAGGCTGCTATGATCTGCAGTGGTTTGTGCTGTAGCACTGGCAGCCAGCAGAAACAGTTCATCTTTCTGCTTAGTTGAAAGTAATTCCTTGCCAGGACAAGAGCTCTTTAGCCAACTGAGTTTAAGCTATGGCTCTTAAAGGAGTAAACTTCAGGGCAAAACGTAAGGTTTGGTGGGAGAGTGGCAACCTGAGAGGCCAAGCGGAGACACTAAAGGCTTCTGTTCCAGTGTAGTTTTCTCTTGAAAATTACAGGTCCCTGTGGAGAATATTGAAAGGTTTGTTGCAGGACACACACACACACACACACACATCACTTGTATCACTTGTAGTCCTGTTGATCTTCGATTTGCTCTAGCGGGCGCCAGTAACGTCTCCATTTGTCCTTATCTCGAGCTAGTGCAGCCCAATGATACCTGCTCGCTCCAGGAACAGGAAGAGCCTCAAGTCGTTCATTCAGAGATTTGACAAAGAAATCTGACCATCTAGTTGGTGGGCGGCCACGAGGTCTTCTGACGTCCCGTGGAATCCAGTCTGTAACAGCTCTAGTCCAACGGTCATCTCTGAATCGCATTACATGACTGGCCCATCTGATTTTTGATGCCCTGGCAAACGAGACAGCATCCCTGATTTTTGACCGTCGACAGAGGTCAGAACTTTGGATTCATTCTCTCACTTGAATGAGACATGATATTCCCAGCATAGCTTTTTCGATTCCTCTTTGGGATACCTGAATAGCATTCTCATCCTCTTTGCATAGGGCCCAGGTTTCTGAGGAATATGTTAGTGCAGGAAGAACGGTGGAATCGAAAAGATGTGCCCGGTGTCAGAGGTTCTTCATTTTCTTAACCACCTCTTCGACACTCTTAAATGCATTCCATGCTGCTCTCTTCCTCCTGCGAAGTTCTGGCACCAAGTTGTTCCTCATGTTGATTTCTCGACCCAGGTACACATAGCTGCTGCATTTGGAGATGTTTGTTCCATTGAGAGCAAATCGAGCTTCAGGGACCAGTTCGTTTTTCATGAACATCATCTTGTTGAGATTCAGCTGCAAACCGACCTTTCCACACTCATGGTCGAAGTCTGTCAGCATTTGTGCTGCTTGGCTAATGTTTGGTGTTATGAGAACTATGTCATCAGCGAAGCGGAGGTGGTGTAATTGCCGACCATCTATCTTCACTCCCATTCCTTCCCATTCCAGTTGTCGCATGATGTTCTCAATGGCGGCACTGAAGAGTTTCAGTGAAATGGTATCACCCTGCCACACCCCTCTCTTTACATCAATCACTTCCTTGTAGGATGGTGAGATCCTGGTAGTGAATCCACAATACAGCTCATGGAGGATTTTGACATACTGAGTTTGAACACCCTGTTTGGCCAGGGCTTCGATGACCGCCTCAGTCTCAACAGAATCAAAGGCCTTCTTGAAGTCAATGAACGTTAGACAGAGCGGCATCTTGAACTCTCGTGAAACTTCAGTGAGTTTGGTCACTGTGTGGATATGGTCTATCATGCTGAATCTCCTTCGGAACCCGGCTTGCTCGCATGGTTGTCCTTCGTCTAGTGTTCTGCCTATTCTATTCAGGATGACACAAGTGAACAACTTGTAGACGACAGACAGCAGGCAGATTGGGTGATAGTTGTCGATGTCGTGGTTGTCTCCCTTCTTATACAACAGAACGGTCCTACTGGTTTTCCACTGGGACGGAATCTTGCATTCAGACAGGTAGCGTGTGAAGAGTCGTGCCAGTGTATTGATGAACACTTAATACCTATTATTCCCCCCCACACACATATACATATATATATACACAGAGAAACAATAAGCATTAATTTCACCTTTCAGTCTATTCCACCCACTTAAAAATTAGCAATATAAAAAATATTAAACACAGATAAGTACAGGAAGTGAGCCATCTAAAAATTTAGTGTTACCATCCAGAATTCACCAACATTAACTTTTTGGGGGCATACTTGTTTTATAGCTATTTTGGAGAAGTGGGATTCCTCAGGACCAGCTGGATTCAGTAGTATGAGGGCAACTGGGGCCACATCTGGCAGTGCTCAGGGTCACCAGGGCTACATCCAGTGGTTTGTGGAGGGGACATGTGTTATTGGGATCAAACTTCAGTGCTGACATTTAGGGCATGTGCCCTTCCTAGTGAGAGCTCTCTTCCTAGCTCAAACATCTACATTTAAATAAAGCAGCAGTTAGCAACCTTCCAAACTTTCCCATTTTGATTCATCATCATCATCATCATCATCATCATCATCATCATCATCCCGTTGATCATTGAATTTGTCAAGGGTCTCAGTAACGTCTCCATTCGTCCTAGCCCTGAGATTTTAGAAGCCTCTCTTTACTCATCCTTTCCAATGGTGCCACATTGGAGACTCTTTCAGGGTCAGGGGAATGAGACCCATCATTGTTACTGGCTTTGGCATATAAATACACCATGGGAAGTTTGTGAAGCTCTCCCTTGGGGGCAGGAAAACTCTCAGTAGCCTGCCAGGTTCTCCCAGACGGATAACTAGGTTATAAGATTCCGGGAGCTTGGTTTTATAGTGTCTGGATGTTGGCCGTTGGTGAGATTACACAGTGCCTGGGACAGCCCCTGGGTATGACTGCCTTGCTACTGGAAAATGGGGAATCTGGACAGATTAGGCCCAGTCCTGATCCAAACAGGCTTGGAGGTCTCAGCCCCGGGTCCCATACACCTGGGTTCCTCTGCCAATTCCTTCACATATGAGGCTCGTCTGAATGTGTGGAGAGGGGCCTTGAGCATGACTGTGTCTAGGCTCCGGAGGTCTTCAGCCGCAGGAGCTCTGTTTGGCCATTCCCATTCAATTCCAATTTATTCCAGGCCCAGAGGTAAATTGTCTCCTGGTTGATACTTCTGTTATGCCTTTAGCTTTTAATTATTTTAAGAAAAAAATAGTTCTGAAACTTACTTTATATCATTTTAATTTTGTTTAACAACATTTAAAAACTCTTTTTAGGACTGAAGCCATAATACAGCAAGGAGGGTGCTTGCCTGGCACATGGTTGACCTGGGATCAAGCCCCATGACCCCATATTGTCTTCCAAGCCTGCCAGGAGTGGTCTCTGAGTGAAGAGCCACAAGTAAGCCTTGAGCACAGCTAGGTGTGGCCAAAAAAAAACTATACATATATAGATAGATAGATAAATAGATAAATTTGTGGTTTTAAGTTTTAAATATATTTTTAATTGTAGTTTACAATACTATTAATAATGGCTTCTCATGCTCAGTATTTTTTTAACTAGTTTTAGTGACATTGTCACTAAGAAATTGATTTGGTTAAGACACTTTAGAAAGTATTTGCTTGCTCTCTCATCAATGAATTAAAAATCCTAGGATACATGCTCTCCATCTAGTGGTAAAAGCAGGATAACCACAGGTGCACATGGTCTGATGTTGAGCCATGAACACACAGAAGGGACTTCTATGAATCGGACACTCCTTCAGTCTCTGAGTGATACAAAGATGGATAAAACATAAACATTGACCTCAGGAGGCTCACAGTCCAGAGAGTATTTACCATATGCTCAACAATCATATGAGAAACAAGCTGGCTCAAGTCAAGCGACTTGCTCAAGGTTGTTCAACTAGTGATTCAAGCTCTTCCCAGTCTAATTTCAAAACCCATTTTTAATAGCAATGTTAGGGGCTAGGGAGCCACAGACTATGATCCTCAGCCCAGCAGTGCAGGAATGACAGTTCAGTGCTCACACCAGGCTATGTTGCGCCACTCCAATGGGTGGTACTGGGGTCCATGAGGGATACCACTACGGTGCTAGGAGTGAAGGGGAGCATAGGGATCAGGGAATCACACTGGAGTCCTCATGCCTCCAGGACATGCACTTCATGTTTTTGAGCCATCTTTGTTTCCTCAAAACCCATTTTTAAGGTTACAAAGCGTTCTAGTACTTCAACACGTTATTGTACTAATTTGGTCTCTAGGCCCCAAGCAGTCTAGTCCAGGGGCAATGCCCAGCAATGCTTTAGAGAAGCATGAGGTGACCAGGATCAAATTCTGGTTTTTCACATGAAAATCATGTGCTTCAGTCCTCTTCGCTATTCCTCCAATCTACAATATTGTTTTTATATTAATAGAAACTTATGTCTCAGAGATTAAAAGTGCTGAATTGGGAAACTTAAAAAGAAGATAAAGTTGTTCTATTTCATGGATGACTCCATAATACCAAATCTGAGAAGCTTTGCCATTAGCAGTGCCTAGATGACAACTTTGAGAAATTGCTGGCTGGAGGATGGCATTCTAACACAGAGCAAGAGATGGTTCACAGAAGAGAGGAAGACCTTCAGTGACAACTAGCAGCAGTGATGCTCAGGGACCATGTGCTGCAGGAGATCAAACTGGGATTGGTTATATTCAAAATATAAGTATTAAGTACCATAAGTACCTTAAGTACCTTAAGCCCAAACTATCTCTCCAGTCCCTGGTTATATTTTTTCTTTGTATTCCAGTATTAAAAATGTAACATCTAGATCAGCTGGGCACTAATCAGCCAGAGCAGGGTGCTGACTTGAACAAAGTAACCCACTTAGCTAAGCTCCCCATCTTCTGCTTGATGAAAGAGGCTTTTGTTTCCTCAATACAGGAAAGGGATCTAAAGAAGAGTTGAAGATTTCATAAACTGCAAGTTATTAAAATGGATCCTAAGTCTTCCTCTTCTATTCTCCTACCTCTGTTAGTTCCTCAAATTAGAAATCTTGATGCTATATTCTTCTTTCCCACTTGATTTCTTGATTGGACTAGAACAGAATCTTGGTTTTTTCTTATATTATTGAAGTCCTGAGGATAGAGAAAAATATGTGCTTGGTACAAAAAGCACAGAAATTGAATTCATTGGGAAGGAATGTTTCTTGATGAACTAACAGAACAAAATTGGTATAGATGTAGGTTGGCCACAGAAATTAGTAACTGCACAGTAGAAGAATAAAAGAAGGCAAGAAGGTTAAGAATAGGGAGACCATCAGAGTTTTGGCTATAGAGTTCATAGATTTATTGTGTGACTTATATTTTACTCTAAGCATAACTTGGCAGTATTGGAGAAATTCACAAAGTTGGGGAGTGATGTGCAACAATACGAGATTTGTGTTTTTTAAAAGGTTACTCCACCTACAACAGAGAATTCTAGGATAGCAATCCTGGTGACAGCAAGACTAGAATCATTTAGGATTGGAGAGAACTGGAGTATATTGTTTGGACATTATAGCTGAAGAAAAAAGTTGGCAAGATGCTAGAACCAGGAATTCTATCTACAGGGGAAGTGTATATGTGATCATCTGATATCAAGTCCAACTCCTTAACATTGTGAATGAGGAAATTTGGGTTCATAGAAGTAAAGAAATATCAAATTATCATGTGTGAATAGCAGTATCACTGCTCTGATATGGGCTCTTGATTTCTAGATTAGGAAACTACCCATTTTATCACAAAACTTTACCTATCCAAAGAGGACCTCCAAAGTGATACTCAGGAAACACAAGGACCAATCTGATATTATCAGCCAACTGAACTGACAGTTCAATGCAAGGGCATAAAGATGGTTGTCTATATCACCACAGTGATGCTCAGGGACCATGTGGTGCAGGAGATGAAACTGGGATTGGCTATATTCAAAATAGGCACCTTAAGCCCATACTTCAGTCCCTTGGTTATATTTTTGTGTGTGTGTTATTTTCTCTCTCATCACATTATTATGAAATCAGGAAAGTTGTTTGCGTTTGACAGTTGACTAACTAAACTTTCATTTTGCAAAAGTCTGTTGGAAAGTCACATGGTATAGGAAACATTGTAAGATATAGTCCTATACTCCCCAGATGACTCACTCCTAGGCGCATAGAAAAAACTTATTGACATTTTAAATTAAAATTAAGTTGAAATGCACACAAAACTCTGATTTACATAAAATGAATCCTTATTGAGATTCAGACTCCAAAAAAAGAAGTTCAAATAATTAGAGGTAAGAGAAGAGGAAATATTAAAGAAAATTGCCATTTGTCTTTTTTTTTCAGGTATTAGTGACTTATACTGCATAAGTTTTAGGTCTGAGACATAACAATTGACACCTGTTTATGGTGGATTGTAATCACCACCAAAAGTCTAGTTTCTATTAGTCTCCAAACAATTAACCACCCCTTTACCCATCCCACTAAGCTCCACCTCCACAAACTACCATATGACAACATTCTATTAGAGTCTAAAGATTTGTTTTTGGTAATGATTTAATTTTGTTTTCTTTATTTTAATTTTGTTTTCTTTATTTTTCTACCACTACCCAGCCACCGCCACACTCCAGGCTGCTCTCCGGACACTTGGGCCGAACCTCACTTATGAGTGAAGCCCCGCAAAACCAGGTAAGCAGAACTTTGCGACCTTGAACTCTAGGTTCAACGAGACCCTGAAACAAGATCCTCTGTCTGCCTCCTCCAATCTTCGGCATCTGAGGGAGGGGTCAAACCCAGACCCCCACCCTACCCAAGCCAGATAAATACCTCACTGGACGACCCCCACTACATCCACTACCCAGCCACCGCCAGGCTCCAGACTGCTCCCCGGACACTTGGGCTGAACCTCACACACAAGTGAAGCCCCGCAAAATCAGGTAAGCAGAACTTTATATTTCTATGTTTCACAAATGGGTGATAGCATATAGAATTTGTCTTTTTCTTTTTGTGTGTAGTGGCATAATCCACATCCCCCAGGTCTAATGATGTTCTGATTAGCAATATTTTATCTTTAAAATTTTTTGAGCCATACCTGGTAGTGCTCAGAGGTCACTTGTCTGAGGCATTGTTTGGAAAACTATTTGGTTATGGAGATCAAACCCAGGCTTCCTGCATGCAAAAGTATATGCTCTGGTCCTTCTAGCCATTTTCTGAGTCCAATGCTGTATCTATGGCTGAGTAGTATTTCTTTGTGTATGCATGCTGTATCATCTCTATCCAATCATAAATCGACATTTATATTGTTTTCATATCTTGATTTATGTAAATAGTGCTATGATGAACATAGAGGTACACACATCTCTTCCAATTAGGTTCTTCATATTCTTTGATTAACCTTAGAATTGAAATAGTGGAATCACACAGCAATTCTAGTTTTAACTTCTTGAAATATTCCCATACTGCTTTCACCATCAGCGGGTTTTGTTTGTTTTGGTGTGTACCAGGCAGTGCTCAGGGTCTACTCCTTGTCCCACGCTTAGGGGACTGTGTAGTACTGGGGATTAAACCCAGGCCTTGTGCTATGAATGGTTCTCTCAGACTATTGGCTATCTCTCTGGCCATCCAATCCATTTTTATTGTTGTTACTGTTTTGCTCTTGATTTTCAGCCACACCCAGAGTTGCTCAGGGTTTACTTATGGTTCTGTAATCAGCAATCACTCCTGGCAGTACTTTGGGACCATGTACAGTGCTGGGGGCTGAACCTGAGTCAGCTACGTGCAAGGGAAGAGCCTTACCTACCGTACTATTACTCTGGCTCCCCAACTTTTTTTTATGGATGGAAAGATAATAGCTCCTGCCTGATCTGTCCCAACAAACTCTAAATGGGAAATGTCGTACATGCTCTCCCCGTAAGGCTAAACCTAGGCAGAAGCTTTGCATGGGTTTAGTGGAGGGTCTACGCACCTCTCCAACACTTGCTAGTAAAGATCCTAGTGGCAAGAATGAACGAATGACAAATACTAATAGGGTTATGCTCTCTTTTGGCTTCTGCATTTGAAATGTTAAAAGAGTACTGCTGATTCTTATTTGGGAGTGTTTTAGGTTTTGGGGTTTTATTTTTTTAGTGATTACTATATAATTTTAACATATGTAAATAAATAAATTAAAATAATTTAATATGATAAATTAGTTTCTTATCTACAAAACTAACATTTTAGCTCCAGAATCTAAAATATATTTCATTACATTTTATTTTGTATTTGGATCTTATTGCAGTAATCTGCAGTAATTGTCATATATTCTTTTTTTAATTTTTGTATTTGTGAATCAATGTGAGGTACAATTACATACTTACAGACTTTCGTGCTTGCATTTCAGTCATACAATGATGGAGTACCCTTCCCTCCACCAGTGCCCATTCTCCACCACCAATGATCCCAGTATCCCTCCCACCCCGCCTCTGTGGCTGGGCATTCCCTTTTGTTCTCTCTTTCCTTTTGGGTGTTGCAGTTTGCAATAGAGGCATTGAGTGGCCATTGTGTTCGATCTATAGTCTACATTCGGTACACATCTTGGGAGTGTTTTTGTTCAGATGGATATGTGGAATCAAATAGAAACCTAGGGAAAGGGATGCCAAGAAATTATCTTCTCGTAGCTGGAATAAAAACAGAAGGGAAGAATTGTTGACTTTATAAATGACTTCCTTGAATTCAATAAACTGAGGAACCCACAAGGGATAAGGAATATAACCAGGAACATAAAAGTGCAAATGGCGTTTCTGTTGTGTGCTTTTGTGCCCCCAGGATATATTCCCAGAAGTCATATTGCTGGGCCATATGAAAGCTCAGTTTTTATTTTTTCCATATTGTTTTCCAAAAAGACTGGACTAGTCCACATTTTCATCAACAGTGAATGACAGTCCCTTTCTCCCTACATTCACATCAGCACTGGATTTTCTTATTCTTTTTGTTGGGTGCCAGCTCTGTGGTGTAAGATGATATCTCATTGTTAATTTGATTTGCATTTCCCTGATGATTAGTGATGGAGAGCCTTTTCATGTGCCTTTTGGCCATTTTTATTTCACTGTTCACACAATAGCCAGAATCTGAAAAGAACTGAGTGCCCAAGAACAGACAATGGGTTAAAGAAACTATGCTACATCTACATAGTAGAATACTATGCAACTGTTAGGAAGAATGAAGTCATGAAATTTGCTTGTGAATGAATGGACATGAAGAATATCATGCTGAATGAAATGAGTGAGGAGGAGAGGGACAGACATAGAATGAGTGCACTCATTTGGGTGATATTAAAAAAAATACTATGAGACTAGAGCGATAGCACAGCGGTAGGGCTTTCACCTTTCATGCGGCCAACCCGTGTTTGATTCCTCCGCCCCGCTCGGAGAGCCCGGCAAGCTACTGAGAGTATCGCGCCCACATAGCAGAGCCTGGCAAGCTAACCATGGCGTATTCAATATGCCAAAAACAGTAACATTAAGTCTCACAATGAGAGACGTTACTGGTGCCTGCTCGAACAAATCGATGACAGTGACAGTGACAGTGACTATGAGACTACTACCTAAGGACAATAGAAACAAGTGCCAGGAGGATTGGTCCATGGTTGAAATCCTGCCTCAAGTGATGGAGAGAGGGCAGCTGGGACAGAGAAGGGACTACTTAATAACAACAATGGTTGAAAGTGATTGCTTTGGATGGGAGATGCAGGCTGAATATGGATAAAACATGATAACCTCTCAGTATCTGTTTTGCAGAGAGAGAGAGAGAGAGAGAGAGATAGAGAGAGAGAGAGAGAGATAGAGAGAGAGAGAGAGAGAGAGAGAGAGAAGAAAAATGCCCACCATAGAGGCAGGCTGAGGACAAGAGGGGTGTCGTCGGAAAAATACTGGGAACATTGGTCTTGGGAAATGTACACTGGTGGAGGGATGGGTGTTGAAACATTGCATGACTGAAACCTGATCATGAATAGCTTTGTAATTGTATATCTCACAGGAATTCAATTTTTTAAAAGAATTTAACCAGGAATAAACCATAACTTGATGATAAATCATAGCTATCAATAAATTAAAATATTCATTTAACTCAACCATTTCCCATGTTATCTTCTTAGGAGCCCAAGATTGACAGATAAAAACTGAGGGGTTGTGTAGAACTCAGTTTAGGTAAAAGAATCCATTCCATATGGTGTAAATGTCAGAACTAAATGCAGCCACCTGGAAAATTTCAAATAAAAAGTTGCCTCTTGGTTTCAGAAAGAATGCCAAATACCTGTATGAATCATTCATCATGAAATAATTAAAATTAGCTTGAATGACTCAAATACTAATGAGAGTGGTATTATAGTCACTCCCTGCTTCCATCCCCTTTATTTTTTTACTATTTTTATTGAGGTTCTATAATTTAAGATACTTTTAGTGGTGATATCCCATACACATAATTCTAGTAACACCACATCCATCACGAGTATGCCCAAATCCCTCCCCCACCCACCACAACACTCCTTCCTTTTATCCCCCACAATTTAATTGTGTGGATCAGTTTTCACATTGTATTGTCTTTGATACTTTGTTGCTACTTTGCTGTTTAATATTTAAGTCCTGCAGGTGAGATCATTCTGTATTTATCTTTTTCATTCTAACTGACTTTACTCAGCATTATATTCCTTAATTCCATCCATGTTGCTCCAATTGCATGATTTTGTCCTTTCTTAGAACTGCATCATATTCCATTGTGTACATATACCACAACTTCTTGATCCATTTATCTATATTTGAGCATTTGGGGTGTTTCTATATCTTAGCTATTTACTAAATAAGCACTGTGATGAATATTGTTTGGCACATATATTTTAAGATTAATGTATCCTCCAAGCCTGCTAGGATCGGGACTGGGCCTCTTCCGCCCAGATCCCCCATTTTCCAGTAGCTAAGCGGTCACACCCAGGGATTGCCCCCGGCGCCGTGTAATCCCATCAACGGCCAACATCTAGAGACTATAAAACCAAGCTTCCGGAATTGGCGTGGCTCTTAGAGCCTAGTTCTCCCTCTGGGAGAACCTGGCAAGCTACTGAGAGTTTCCTGCCCCCATGGAGAGCCTCGCAAACTCCCCATGGTGTATTCATATGCCAAAACCAGTAACAATAATGGGTCCCTGAAAAAGCCTCCAATGCGGCACCATTGGAAAGGACAAGTAAAGAGAGGCTTCTAAAAGCTCAGGACTAGGACAAATGGAGATGTTACTGAGACCGCTGGAGAAATTCGATGATCAACGGGATGATGATGATGATGATGATGATGATGTATTCATGCTTTGAGGCTAGAAGCCAAGAAGTAGTATCACTGAATCATATGGGAGTTCAATTCCTATTTTGGAGAGAAGTTTCTATATTGCTTTCCTTAGAGGCTGAACCAGACAACTTTCCCACCAAGAGTGGATGAGAGTCCTTTATCACCACAGCTCATCCAATATTGGCTGTTCCTAGACTTTTTCATATGTGCCATTCTTACTGATATGAGATGATATCTCATTGTTGTTTTGATTTATATTTCCATAATTATAAGTGATGATGAGCATTTAATAAGCCTGTTGTCCATCCATCACACCTTCTTTGTAAAAGTGTCTATTCATCTCCTCACCCTACTTGTGGATGAACTTCTTAACCCTTTATAGTCATCATTTCTTTAGGCATATATAGAGTTGAACAAGAACCTCTGTCAGACAGATATGTTTTCTGTGCTCCTAACTTCTCATTTTGTATTCTGTCTCTCTCTTGCATTCTGGCTATTAATAAGGTTTCTGAATCTTTCTGACCACATTTTACCCCCTAAGAAATATTCAATGTTCTCAAATTATTTCCCAGTTCTTTGTTGATTCCATACTCACCCCCAGTTTTTCAGAACACTGTTCTCATGAATCGATTTTTTGAGGAAAATAATTAGTCAAATTTATTCATATAGGGTGGATGACCTCCAGCTTTCTACTCATCAATATTTCTAAAGAATAATGAATTAATGTTAATGACAGAACACTGGGGAACAAGAAAAACTTCTTAGCATTTGAGAGAGGTGGGGATATACAAAGCTGTGCTCAGGGGTCACTCCTGGCAGAGCTCAGGGAACCATATATGGTTCAGGGGACTCAATTCAGGTCAACCACACACAAGGCAAATACTATCTCTCTATCCCACCATTTTAAAATGTCACTTTGTGTTTTTTCATTGTTCTTGTCATGATTTATAGTTGTATAATTAGCTGATCAATTTTTCAAAATTTGATGAGAAGAGAGTAAGTCCCATGCCTAGGCATTTCTTAGCCTAAAACACTATGTATGTATTGTTTGAATGAATGAATAAGGAAATGAAGTGAATTTTTACGTGTAAGTTAGATTAATCTTTTTCATATTTGTGCTAAAGGAGAGCAGGATAAAACAAGAGGCTTAAACAGGCTCACGGAAAAGGGGAAAATGTAAGGAATGAAAATATACATGGTCTTGTTTTAAAATAGAGCACTGTGTAAAAACTTATGTATTTTTTTGTTTTATTTTCATCATAGTTTAGGTAAGATGGTAAAATGATGTTGACATTTGTTGAAGTATTAATGTCCTAAGTTATTTCACCTTCACCATCATCAAAGTGTCCAAGAACCCCCACCACTATCCCTCTGTCACTTGTTGGATCTTCATTCCCTCCCTCAACACTCTCCCAAGTGTTTGTTAATCAGTTTTATAATCCAAGGTTAAGCTTTTTTCATTGTTTAATGTTGTTCATTCCCTTGTTTTGTCTCATTATTCCACAGATGGGTGTGTACTGTGTACAAATTACTTTAAACTGAAAAGAGAGCTAATTCATGCAAGATTAAAAACAACAAGTCCCAATTACTTTTGTTTGCTCTTTTAGGCCACACTTAATAGAGCTCAGGGGTCACTAAAAAAGGGTGTCTCTAGGAATGTCTGAGGTTTTTTTTTTTACTTATTATCAATCAAAATAAAATATTTTTAATTTGGATGTCCATAGTTTACAAATAAACAATGTGCTTATTTTTCTATATCAACAGAACTGGGTTTATCGGTTTATAGAGAATAAGAGCATATCACAGAACCAGATTTTGGTAATTTTGCTGATTATTTGGATGATTATTTTTACATCCCCAGCTTCCAAAATATCTTCAAGTGTTTTTTTTTTTTTCAGAAAATTCTTAACTGGATTTAATCTACTTTCTAATCATCCATTTCTAAACTAGTGTTACACTATCTGTACAGTTTTTAGCCTTAAACTGAGTTCATTATTATGGATTCTATAATACAAGAGGTCCCTATTCGTTGTAATTCTCTTTCTAAACATTTTTCTTAATTTTATGTTAATTACTATCCCTTACATTATATATGACTTCACAATCTCACAATTATTTTTTTAATTTTATTTATTTTTATTGAATCACCATGTGGAAGGTTACAAAGTTCTCAGGTTTATGTCTCAGTTATACAATGCTCAAACACCCATCCCTTCACCTGTGCCCATATTCCACCACCAAAGACCCCAGTATAGCTCCCACCCCCACTCCCACCCCCCATCCCTGCCTGCTTAGTTGATAAATTTCACTTCATTTTCACTTTACCTTGATTACATTCCATATTTCAAGACAGCATTCACTATTGTTGGAGTTTTCCCCCAAGAAAGACAGCCCTACTGCCAATGCAGCATTTGATAATTAGTTTTCCATTGCTGAAACTGGAGAGATATGAAGTCCCGTTGTTTCAAGTACATAGAGTTTTTCCCCCCTCCTTCCCGCGCCACCAAGTTCGTGTCTGCTTAATGAATAGTCCTCATATTATGGCTGACACCACGCCGCCCTACAAGAAAAAAGGATATTTCCAGTTCTTGGCCGGCGTGGGGCTATGGCTTAGTTCAGTCTAGAGACATGGTTACAAGTAATTTCTGGAACCAGTAGTAGTCTAGTTAGGCTCCGGATTCTGGTTGATCAGCAACATCTCAGACACTCAAAAGTGTGGCCACCCGGGTCGAGTCTCGGCGGAGCATACGCTGGTATCGGCCCGAGACTTCCAAAGTGTCCCGCTGTCCCATGTATATAGTTTTTTCCCCCCTCCCATTCCCGCACCTCTAAGTTCGTGCCTGCTTAATAGACTTCATAATATGGTGGACACCACACCGCGTTTCTCCCAGAAAAGGGAAAAGAACCAAGAAAGAAGGATATTTCCTCACCTCGGCCGGTGTGGGGCTTTGGCTTAGTTCACAGTCTAAAGAAACAGCTGCTACTTTGATTAACTTCAATATTTCAACAAAAAACTCGGTACTATTATTTGGAGTTTTCCCCCACAGTAAGACCTGCTAGGCTTTTCTGCTGCCACGCGAGCTCGACCCCGGAGGCAACTGAACTCCTTTGGACACGAGCAGCGCCCCAAAAATGCCTCCAAACTGTGTGATCGGAGCTACTGGCCCCTGGGCCTCCAGCGGGGCACGGTTCTTCTCTCCAGGCTTCTCCATCATATGAGCACCACGAAAGGGAAGTAAAAGTTTGCAGTGATGCAATTACCAAAAGAATTTTCCTTGGACTTCATATAGAAATCCCAAACCGCGCAGCTGCGACCTAATATCTCCTGATTGTCAGCAACGTGAATAGGAATGTCTGAGTTTGGGAGGGGATTTTGTGCTTAGGGATTGATCTAAGGTCACCACACACAAGTTGATGGCCTAAAACCCTGTACTATTCCTCTGCTTCTCAGTTAGTCAATACCTTTTGTTACAAGGTATCACTTTAACCCAGATCAAAAAAATGAATCAATATCATTCTTCCCTCCCTCTGTCTTCTTGCTCTGATGAGACAGAGGATTTGGAAGCAGATCATCCCCAACCATGTATTTTCAGCTCCTCCACAGCCCTCCCTGTGCAAACGCTGTCTTACTAACCACTTCATGGCCTTTCTTCCCTGGCTTTCTCAGTAAGGAGAAACAGAAATAGGACATCAGATGTAAGTTTTGCCAGTTTTGCACAAATACGCATTTTGTGCTGCAGAAGTGTCCTTGTTTTGCCTGAATTTCTATGAAAATAAGATAGAATAAAGTCAAAGTGCCAGGTGCCATGCAGATACTCAAAACAAACTATCCCCCCCCACCCCATACCATCACCTTCTTTTTGAATGCATTTCCCAGGCAGTATCTCTTTTCTTCTTGCCTAAAAGTGAGGTTGGAATGTTTGTAATTGATTAAAAGATAGAGAGTGAGGGTTAGAAATTTATATATGTGATAGCAAGCTGAGCATCTCTGAGTGGCAATCGCTTGTAATTCCCTAGATGGAAGACTTCTTAAAGAGGGTGATTTATCTGTAATGAATCACTCAGGTGCCTATTTTGCATTCCTACTGTTGCTATGGAAATCACCACTGTAAGAATGTGTGCAGATGTAGAATGGATTGCCAGATGTAAGGCGGGCAGAAGCTGGGAAGGAGGGGCAGGAGAGTAAATGCAAGTGGACAAGTGGCAGGCATTTGTCAATCTCAGCTTTAGATCTGAAGGAAAAGAACAGAAGCACGGTTGCAGAAGCTAGAATAAGTACTGTGGGATAAACACTGCCATAGATAACTCAGTGCCTAACAGAATCCAAGACTTTCAAGAATCTCCAAGTCTCAACTCTGCTGCTTTGGGTGATTGTTCTGTTTGTTGTCTCTGAATTGCCATTAATAGCTTCTCCTTTCACTGCCATTAAATTGACAAAATAATCACATGATTGTCACAGAAATATAATTTCTCCTATATAGTAGATAAGGTGTTGCTGCAATGATCCCATGAGGTCTATGATGACATTTTTAACACAAGGCTTAAATCATGTAAAAAGCTATTTCTCTTAGTAAGAACCATTTCTCTCTTTTCCTATACATCCATCACCATTGCAATTGACCAAATGTGCTCCAACATTACTTTCCCCTGTCCCTTAAAAGAAACAAGTTCTCTTTTAACATTTCATAAAGACAGAAGGAAAAATGTGGTGAGTTGTGGATACTGGGAGTCAGTGTGGCTCACTAAGTCTTGCAAAAACTAGATCTCACTGTTAGTTATCTAATTACATTCTTCACATCTATTCATCTATTCTGCAAGAAAAAATTAATAACTGCTTATCGTGAGGGAGGGCTGGAGAGACAGTACAGCAGGTAAGGTATACCTTACCTTGCCTTGCATGTAGTTGACCTGGGTTCAATCTCTGGGATCCCATAATGTCCCCTGAGCACCACCAGGAGTGATCTCTAAGTGCATAACCAGGAGTAACCCCTAAGAATCAGCAGCTGTAGCCCCAAAATAAAAATAAATAAATAACTGCTTATCATGAATGATTTGAGGATGAATAGTTCATGATTTTTAGCTATAAGAAATGTTAAAAAAAATAAAGGGAGGTTATGGAGTACTTGGAGAAGGTTGGAAAAGCAGTTCTTGATCAGGATTAAGGCCACAGAAGTAGCCAAAAGTGGAAATTATTACCCTGCTGTTGAGAATTGGTCCCACTGTAAGCATCAGCCATTGCTTTCTCTATGGGATATTGCTGTTCTCTTTATTGTCACTGCCAGAATGGATAATCTGTGATCATCCTTTATGCCTAATTAACTGCTCAGATGTGTGCATCTGATGAACCACATTTAGTTTGGGTGCTAAACTCTAAGCACAAGCAAGATTTAGAGTCTGTGCTTAAAAACTATCATCCCTTTTTAACTTCAATAGGAGGAGATGATTTTGCCTCCCACCAATTTCATAATATAGACAGGAAATTCAGATGCTCTGTGGTCAAAAAAAAAAAGTCTTCCATAATGGGAGATGATGTTAAATCTGTGAAGTTAAGGACCTCTATTTATAATCTTCATAAAATAAGCTCCCTAAAAATCTAGCAAAGTCAAGGTCAAATGAAGCTGAGAGCAGTGCTGCCTCATGTTTTGAAAAAGAGGTAATTTTAATTGTCTAAAGTTTGACATCTAATGCTAACAGAGAAAAGAGGAAGAAAGGATACTGATTAAAATCCTTGGGTGCAGTGGAGGTCATCGTTTTGGATGAAAGAGGATCCATATTTGCCAATTTTGCACCATTATCTGCCAGGTATCGAAATCAACCACAGAGAATGGAAACTGCTCATCCAGGAGATAAGAATTCCACCCACAGAAAGAAGGTAAGAGAAGGAGTGGGGGGTTTCAAGGAATATTGAACACCTGGGTGACAAATAATAAACTGTAAAAGGGACAAATGAATCATTCGAAGGAAAAACAAAAACAAAAGAAACCCAGCAAGAGCCATGTTATCATTGTACAGATGGTTGTCAGGATGATAAAATTTGCCAAGCTGATACTTAGGCTACAAAGCAAGAGAACCCAATATTCTCAGGCAAAGAGAGTTTATTGGAAGGATAGAGGATACATAATTTAACTGGTAGTACTAGGTAGGGGTAAAGGGCAGTTAGGCCCATGGAGCAAATATTCTAGGGCTCTCATTATCCCTGTCTCTCATATCTGCCTCTCTGCCTCTTGAAGAATTACCACCTGGAAACACAAGCCAGCATTTTCAACTTCTTTACCTTGGAGGAAAACAAGTCTCAGAGTCCTGCTCTGAGTCTCTGTCATCAGAGAGGAGACACTCTCTTAGTTTGGTTCCCATTCTGCACTAACATTCTAATGAGCCATTCCTACCCATATTCCCAGCTTCAGTTTCTGATAAATTCAAAGGGAAATTCCTAGTTGTGAGCAAGCTGTTAACATTTTCACCCTGCCTTGGTGTAAGTGATTGTGGACAACAAGGTGCAGTCTTGATTCATTCATCTGGGGTTCTTTCTCCTAGTGGATCTGTCAGGGAGGCAAGGAGCATAACTATACAACCATACATGGCTGTGGGGCATCCAATCTCTGTAATTTATGGCTATTTTCAAAGAATGAAAAATCATTGCAAGATATAGTTGGTGTGTTACATCCAAAAACCTGGATGAGAAGATGGACAGAGTCTCTTCCTGCTTTGCTGCTCCACATAATATAAAAGTAGGTTTTGGGGAAAAGAATCATTATAAGAACCTCAAGACCAGGACCCTGCCTTCATCACTCTGGGCACATCACAATGTTCATGTGGTGCCCCATAGGGGTGGGATTGAAGGGAGCCCATCACAAATCCAATTCCATAAAGTATTGGGAAGCAATTCCCTAAGTCAGAACAAGTGTTCATTTTGTACCTTCTAATGGGAGAAGAGCTGATGTTTCAGAGAGTTCTGGGGCTGGGATAACATGCACCAAAAGCCTTGAGAGCAAGGGAATGAATCTGGAAGATAACTCTAATGGGAGACCATGTGACTTCTATGCTGAGTTCTTTTTTCCTTTTGTGTTCTTTTTTTTTTGGCATTGCTCAGGGGTTACTCCTGGTTTAGCACTCAGGAATTACTTCTGATGGGCTCAGGGGGGACCATATGGGATGCTTGGGATCTAACCCAGGTTGTCCAGGTGTAAGGCAAAGTACCCACTCTAATATCACTGCCACACTACATCCTCGGTTCCATCTCTAGCACAGCATGGCCTCACTCTGGGGGCCTCACTGAGCTTCCCCACTCCACTGAGGATGGACCCTAGAACTAAAAAGAAAACAATCCTTAGGAAGGGGGAATCTGGATAGAGGCAATGCTTAAGGTGGGCAGGTTCTCATTCCATGGTCAATGTGTATATCAAACTATCTACAACTGCCTTGAGGACGTTGTAACTGTCTGCTTGGTTTTATTAAGGTTGGCTAAGAATTGGCTGAATAGAAATGATCTTTATCTTTCCTACTATTTATTGCTAATGTATTTAATGTCACACATTTTACATTTGAAAAGTAAAAGAGCACTCACTGGTTAATCTCCCTTTATTCTGAATTATTGTTTTTGTTGGGAGGGGGCTCCTGAAGAGTGTAGGGATCACTAGAACTATACCTGGTAGAGCAAGAGACACTATGCAGTGCTAGGGATAAAACCCATGCAAACCAGGAAAAGCATTAAAAATTTAATTTATTTTTACTGTATTTCAAAATTGTTAGACATTGTGATTTACAATACTGTTAATGGTAGGGTTTCAAATTTTTCAACGCCAAACCCTTAACCACTGTCCCGGTGTTCCACCCCCTCTCCTATAGCCCTCCCACTCTATAGTAAGTTCCAAGGTAAGCTTCCATCTAACAGTTCTCAGTTCCTGTTGTCTTTTTGCATTTTTATTTCCCTACTATGTTCCTTTATATCCCACATATGAAGGAAATCATTTTGCATCTACCCCTTTGTTGTTTAATAATTTACAATCACACGATTATGTGTATATAAATCTATATACACATATATGCATGAATCATTAATATTATATATACATACATACATTTGGTGTTGGGCGTTCACCTTTCACGCAGCCAACCCATGTTCGATTCCTCCGCCCCTCTCTGAGAGCCCAGCAAGCTACTGAGAGTATCGCGCCCGCACCATAGAGCCTGGCAAGCTACCCGTGGAGTATTGGATATATCAAAAACAGTAACAGTAAGTCTCACATTGAGAGATGTTACTGGTGCCCGCTCGAACAAATCGATGAACAAGGAGGATGACAGTGACAATGACAGTGACATTTGGTGTTATGGACTGGAGCGGTAGCACAGCGGTCGGATGTTTACCTTGCACGTGGCCTACCCCAGTTCGATTCCTCCACCCCTCTCAGAGAGCCCAGCAAGCTACTGAGAGTATCGCCCACACGGCAGAGCCTGGCAAGCTACCTGTGCTGTATTCATTATGTCAAAGACAGTAACAAGTCTCACAATGGAGACATTACTGGTTCCTGCTTGAGCAAATTGTTGAGCAATGGGATAACAGTGATATATATGATTATATATATATATAAAACAGTGATATATATATATATATGACCACTGTCATCCCATTGTTTGTTGATTTACTCCAGTGGGCACCAGTAAAATGTCTATTCCTCCCAGCCCTGAGATTTTAGCAGCCTCTCCTTTCTTGTCTTTCCCAACAATTGGAGGCTCTTTTAGGGTTAGGAGAATGAAACCTATCGTTATTGTTTTTGGCATGTTGAATACGCCACAGTTAGCTTGCCAGGCTCTGCCAGTGAGGGTGAGATACCCTTGGTAGCTTGATATATATATATCAGAGAGCCCGGCAAGCAATATATATATATATATATGTATATATATATATATTACTCTCTATGATTTGTTGCCTACTGTCTGAACTCCATCAAATATGGTGTGGTAATTATGGAAAATGGGTAAGAAGTGTCTTATAATGTGTCTGGAAAGCGGCCTGCAGTGTGGCAGCAGTTGGGAAGTGGAGTTTGACTGCCAGGGCTGGGTCCCTTGGGACAGGGAGGGTTTTCACCCGCCCCCTCTCAGTGTCTCGAGTGAAAACAGCCCGGCATGGAGTTCGGTGGTATGGCAATGGGGTCCTCATTTTATACTCCCATCTGGGAGGAGCAGCCACTGAGATCTGGAGGGTGGCCGATGAGATTATCTGGTGCCAGCAGAATGTGACAGGGTGTGGCTTATGGGTGTGATCCCTGGATCACCAGAGATTGGGGGATAGCAGGTAGAGGATCTCTGCTTCCAAGTCCCGTTGAGTCCAGAATCCAAGGTCACAAAGTTCTACATTATCTGGATTCGTGGGACTTCATTCATGCGTGAGGCACATGTGTGTGTGTATACATATACATATGTGTGTGAGTGTGTGTGTGTGTTTGGGGGTCACTACTCCTGGCTCTGCACCCAGGAATCACTCCTGGCAGCCTTGAGGGACTGTATGGGACTGGGATTGAACCCAGGTAAGCCCCTGTGCAAAGCAAACAACAAACCTGCTACACTCTCCCAAACCTAAGTCTATTTTTTAAATTATTCTTAATGGAATCTAATCAATAAAATCAGTGTGTAGATCTATATGTGCAAATGTGGTCTGCACATTTGTTTTTGCTTTGATAACAATAATAGTTAATGTTAGGAAGCTATTTGAAATGGGCATTTTAACATCAGAAGATTTCAGAACAGTTAGTAACAGCATGTAAGAAAGCATCCAAGAAGCTATTTCATTTCCATGGCAGCCAGGACCCAGACACCAAAGCTTTATAGATTAAAATCAATGCCTGAATTGCATTCAGAAAGCTTGAATTGCCTGTCAGACTTCAGGACCAGCCGCACACTGTGATAAATGAGGTGAAGAGACTCATCCAGGCACGGAGTGCGGCTGCATTACAGAGCACTTTGGTGTCTTTTTTTTTTCCGAAGCAAATACCAAATGGAATGAATTACTGGGAAATAGCAAATGAATGTCAAGAATTTGAGATACAGTGGTTATAATTTTACTAATTACTGGGAAAAGATGAACACAAAGTCAATGTGTGAAAGAATGTGGTTGGGGGAAGAGGGGAGCAGGGAGACAAAGAAAGAGAGTTGGTGCAGGAAGCTCCCACTTCCTGTCTGGGTAAAAGAGACCACTGGAGCAGCATATGTGTCAAGTTCAACTCCCAACTTGATCACTGCAAGCCTATGACATAAATTACAATGAGTGTTAAATAAGATAAATATATAAGCACAGCAGCTAGTGCCTGGTACAGAGTAGGCAGTCGACACATGTTGTCTCCCTCTCTCCAGCTTCTGTGTTCTAGTCCTTTTTATTTTGTATAGGAATCATAGCATGGAGATGTGAGAGACTTTTCTCAGTGAGTCAGTGTTAATGAATAAATCTTGTTGCTCTTCTAGCAGATAACAAACATTTAAAGGCAGAAAAGTAAGAATGAAAGGATGGAGCATTGAGAAATTCATAGAAAATCTCCACAAAGAATGGCTTCACTCGGTCACTGTGTGAATGGGAAGCAAACAGCTAGTAAAGCAGGTAAGGTGCTTGCTTTGCACATGGCCAACTGGAATTTGACACCCCCCCCCCACCAAGAGTGATTCCCGAGTACAAAACCAAGAATAAGTCCTGAGAACAGTTGGGAATGGTACCCAAACCAAATTTGAAATGAAATTAAAAAAAACTAAAATTGCATGAATAAAAATAAGATAACTTCTGATGCTATCCTTTGTCCTTTGCTGCAAATCTTTCCAACAGAAAAATAACTCTAATGTTTCATTCCCCTGTGTTCTCGTCTTTTTTGGAGACATTTAGACATTTCTCTGGGTCCAGAGGAATCTGGGCATAACAGTCCACCACTCTGTGGCTCTAACAGAGCTACAAAGGTAGGAACACACTTGGTGCTTTCCTCTTCTATGTGAAATAGGAAAAATTCCCACTGGGGTGGAGTTTTTGAGTAATTGGACAAAAACTGGGAGGGGAGCCAAAATATTTTCTGAATTTATCCAATTAGCTGTATAAAAGAAAACAAAAGCAGAATCAATCTTAACAGTCAATTCTCAAACTATTTTTACTAGTTATTTAAAACATGGCTTCTTAAACTAATTTATAGTGTGGCCCTTTTTAGTGCAAGAAATATTTATGTAGCCCTAAGTATATAAAATAGGTATACAAATTAAATACTTACTGATAGTAAATCATAAAGATTTTATTTTAAAATGATCTACCTATTCAATTTGGAAATGGTGCTGCAATCCAACAGCTTAAGAAGGTAGGAGTAGAGACTGGTAGAAACTTTTCCCCCCTACCAAACCCACTGTTCTCATCTTGGTGATAGTGCTATAGATGTTTAGTATGAATGTGGTTGATCAGAATAGATATCATATTCCGCAGTCTTCATTGTATATTTGTCCTGTAACATTCAGGCTAATGAGGTGAATGCTTAGGAAGCTTGTGTAACTTCCTGGATGTGCATGGCAGAAGAGCATGCGGAACTTCTGCCCTTCCTTCCTTCTGCCAGCTTTTATATGCTTTTGATGGCTGAAACGGGAGCTTTCATCTTGGATGGACCTTGAAAGAGTGAGGAATAACACAATAGGAGGAACCTGAGTCTGACATTGTCAGGAACCAGGCCAATCCTAGATTATCTAGATTTCTCTTATATGGAAGGGGAAATCCTTACTGTTGTTTTTGGTTTCCTTTTACTTAAAAAAGAAACCTAGTCTTAACTAATAAAAATGTTAGGGTTGGGTAGCACTGTAGCGCTGTAGCATTGTCCTCCCGTTGTTCATTGATTTGCTCGAGTGGGCACCACTAACGTCTCCATTGTGAGACTTGTTATGTGTTTGGCATATTGAATATGACATGGGTAGCTTGCCAGGCTCTGCCATGCAGGCGGGATACTCCTGGTAGCTTGCTGGGCTCTCCAAGAGGGATGGAGGAATCAAACCCGGGTCAGCTGTGTGCAAGGCAAGTGCCCCACCCACTGTGCTATCGCTCCAGTTCATTAGGGTTGGGTAGATGAATCAACCAGTAGTGTTAGACTATTATTCAACATGCTCACTCCAGACTTAGAAAGACAAAGATAGTCCAGAGGGCTTATTAAAGCTCAGCGCTGAGGACTCCTGAGCTAAGGCAGACTTGAGGGGCCCCGAGCCTTAATTCAGCTTTTCACCTGGAATTTGGGTACTAGCCCACATTCTTACATTCTTAAGCTTTATCTTATGCAAAGCCAATGTACAGAAGCGGAGCTGGCAGTTAGAAAAAAAAGTTATGTTTGGTTTGTTACATGTACCATATTCATCAATTCATCTTGCCTGGTACTCAGTGGGTGGGTAGGTTGATTCATGGAAAACTCTAACACACTAAAGGATAACTAGGAAACAGAACAATGTGAAACATAGTTTAAAAAAACAACCACATGCTTCCTTTTATTTTCAGAAGAAACAACTACCTTGCATGTTCAAGGCTCTGAGTGTAATCCCTGGTGTCACAGTTACTCCCCAGCACCATTTGTGTTCCCAAATACAAGCAAAGTGGTTCTGATGCTCCCTGATCATGCCAGGTCCAAGAATTTCTAGGAGTAGCCCCAATTAAAAAAAACATTAGTAGATGTTATACTAAAAGTGATCCCTTAAGGATAATAAATTCTGGAAATTTCTAAAAGATTGGCACTGCACCTTAGTATGTTACAAGCTCCAAGAGTCCTTTATAAGGAATGATACTATATCTCTTTTTTAAAATTTTATTGAATCAGTGTGAGATAGTTACAAAATTTATGTTTGGGTTACAATCTCACAATGATCAAACACCCATCCCTCCATGAGTGCACATTCCCCACCATCAATATCCTGGGTATACCCCCCCTTTTCTACCTTCCCCCTGCCTCCATGGCAGACAATATTCCCCATACTCTCTCTCTACTTTTGGGCATTATGGTTTGCAACACAAACACTGAGAGGTCATCATGTTTGTTCCATTAACTACTTTGGGCTTGCATCTCCCATCCCGACTGATTCCTCCAGCCAACATTTTCTTAGTGATCCCTTCTCTATTCCATCTGTCTTCTCCCCTCCACTCATGAAGCAGTCTTCCAGCTATGAGGCAATCCCCCTGGCCCTTGTATCTACTGTCCTTGGGTGTCAGCCTCATGTGATGTTATTCTATACTCCACAAATGAGTGTAGTCCTTCTATGTTTGTCCCTTGCTTTCTGACTCATTTCACTTAGCATGATACTCTCCATGTATATCCATTTAAGGAATGATACTATCTCTTATGAGTCGTCATGAGGGAATACTTCATAGGACTTTGCAGCTGAGTGTAGTCCTTGGGCATGACATATTGGCTATTGGCATTACCCAGGCCTTGATATAAACATGGAATCTCAGGCAACTCTGGAACTGCTTAGTTAGAATCTAAACTTTTAACAAGATTCTCAAAGAATTGACTGTGTATTTTTTTTTTTAAACATCCTTACTGGGGCTGGAGTGGTAATTCAGCAGTTAATACATGTGCCTTACACAAAGAGGCCTACCTGAGTTTCATCCCTGGCATCCCATATGGTTCTGACCATCACTGGTTATGACCCAAAAATAAAAAGAGAGAGAAAGAAAGAAAGAAAGAAAGAAAGAAAGAAAGAAAGAAAGAAAGAAAGAAAGAAAGAAAGAAAGAAAGAAAGAAAGGAAGGAAGAAAGAAAGAGAGAAGAAGCATTATCACTGATTTGTTCCTAGATTCTGGGATAGACATAAAAACATACTGTCAAGAGCAAATAAGGAAAAAAATGAGCAAGTATGGGTGATTCTCACAGTCACAAGCTGATCTGAAGCACTTTATTTTTACTTATTTATTTATTTTTATATGAATCACCATGAAAAAAATTACAAAGCTTTCAGGTTTAAATCTCAGTCATACAATGATCAAACACCCATCCCTTCACCAGTGTACATGTACAAAGAACCCCAGTATACCTCCCATCCCACCCCCCTCCCCCTGCCTGTGTGGCTGATGATTTTCACTTTACTCTCTCTTTACTTTGATTACATTCAATATTTCATCAGAAAACTCACTATTATTATTTGAAATTTCCCCCAACAATCAGACCTACAAAAAGGCATCATTAGATAATTTGTTTACCACTGCTGAGAATGAAGCGCATAATAGGTCATGCGGCCGCAACAGCGGCTGCTAGGTTTTGGGTTTTTGGTATTTTAGTAATTAAGTCCAGAGGAATTTCTGCCACAAGTCGAGTCACTGCAAGCTCGTACCTCTGGTTAGTGGGCTCTATAAGATGGCGGTCGCCATGCTGCTGCTGCTGCCACTGCCACCACTGCTGAAAGGAAAGGAAAGGCCGAGAAAGAAAAACCTTTCCCCTCCCGGGGCAGCATGGGGCCATAGCTCAGTTCATAGTCTAGAGGCATTTCTTTAAGAAGCGCTGGGTGCTGAAAGTAATTAGTGGGCCTCCGGGATCATGATCTTTTAGGAGAGGAGGAGCTATTTGTGTGCAGCTGCTCAGGGTCTCATCTGGGCTGAGAGTGCTCCAGTAACGTCCCCCATCTCAAGATCTTCCGAGTGCCTCAACACTGCAAGTGATCTGGAACACTTTAGACTGAGACTGTCACCATCAACTCCATGGATCCCCTGGACAAATTCAGTTCTATAATCCATACTTCTTGATTGATACTGAGCCAAGCTCGGCAGTCATCCCATCAACCTACTCTCATCACCCTCACCTCAGTTTCTGTACAGATTGCAGGACTAGAGTTGGTCTCCCAACAGAGTGGGGCCCTGATGATTCACATCTCTGTGGACTATTATTTCTTCTCTCCCCAAGTTATATCTAGATCTGCAGAAAAGATGATAAGGGAGACCCATTCACTATAAGCTACCCGGAACTACAGGGGTAACACTGGGTTCTTAAGCCCAGAGACAGCTGGGGAAACTGAGATCGACAAAGTATCAGCCATTCATTTTCAGTCATACTCAGGCACCTTATTAGTCTAGCCAAGTGAAATATCTGTTGAGCTAGCAAATGTTGATTGTGAAACCACAATGGATGGATCAATTCCATTAACTGTTGGCTTTATGAGATATAGGTAGTAGTGGTAGTTTTTTTCTCTTGATCCAGACCTGCAGACTTTCTACCTGCAAAAATGTTAGTCAAGTATACCTTGGACCAGAGAGATAATAAAGGAGTTAAGGTTCATGTATTGCAGCCTGTTGGCCCTGGTTCAAATCCTCAGCACTGTGTCTAACCCCTCAAGCATCACCAAGGGTCACTTCTTAGTACAGATCCAGGCATAGCCCCTGCGGACCACTGGTTATGGTCCTAGAACCAGAGGGGTAAAGGTCACTTAACCTTAACCTCTCTGTGCCTGAGTTTTCTCATCCATAAAATGGAGATAAGAGTTATTTCTAACTCCAAGGATTGTTGTCAGAATTACAAAATGAATGTATGTGAAGCACTTAACTGTGCTCTTAGCACATTGAAAGCACTACAAATGTAATAACTTGTATCACTTGCATCACTTGTCTTCCCATTGATCTTCACTTTGCTTGATCGGGTGCCAGTAATGTCGCCATTTGTCCCTGTCACATGCTAGTGCAGCCCAGTGATATCTGCTTGCTCCAGGAACAGGAAGAGACTCAAACCGTTCATTTAAGGATTTGACAAAGAAATCTGAGCATTTAGTTGGTGAGCAGCCACAAGGTCTTCTTATGTCCCGTGGAATCCTGTGGAAGCAGTTGGTAACAGCTCTAGTCCAGTGGTCGTCTCTGAATCACATTACATGACCGGCCTATCTGATTTTTGATGCCTTGGCAAACGAGACAGCGTCCCTGATTCTTGACCTTTGATGGAGGTCAGAACTCCGGATTCCTTCTCTCACTTGAGTGAGATGTGATACTCCTAGCATAGCTCTTTAGATTCCTCTGTGGGATACCCGAATAGCGTTCTCATCCTGTTTTCATAGGGCCCAGGTCTCTGAAGCATATGTTAGTGCAGAAAGAATGGTGGAATCTAAAAGATATGCCTGGAGTCGGAGATTCTTTGTTCTCTTAACCACTTCCTCGACACTCTTGAAGGCATTCCACACTGCTCTCTTCCTCCTGCGCAGTTCTGGCACCAAGTCATTCCACATGTTGAGTTCTTGACCCAGGTACACATAGCTGCTGCATTCGGAGATGTTCATTCCATTGAGAGCAAATGGAGCTTCAGGGACTAGTTCATTTTTCATGAGCATCATCTTGTTGAGATTCAGTTGCAATCCGACCTTTTCACACTCGTGGTCGAAGTTGGCCAGCATTTGTGCCGCTTGGCTAATGTTTGGTGTTATGAGAACGATGTCATCAGCGAAACGGAGGTGGTGTAATTGCCAACTGTCTATCTTCACTCCCATTCCTTCCCATTCCAGTTGTCGCATGATGTTCTCAAGGGTGGCACTGAAGAGTTTCGGTGAAATGGTATCACCCTGCCACACCCCTCTCTTTACATCAATGATCACTTCCTTGTAGAATGGTGAGATCCTGGTAGTGAATCCACAATACAGCTCATAGAGGATTTTGACATACTGAGTTTGAACACCCTGTTTTGCTAGGGCTTTGATGACTGCTTTAGTTTCAACAGAATCAAAGGCCCTTTTTAAGTCGATGAACGTTAGACAGAGTGGCATCTTGAACTTTCTCGAAACTTCAATGAGTTTGGTGGCTGTGTGGATATGTCAAGTATCAGGGACACAATGTTGGCCGATGCGGCAAAAGGCGGGTAAAGGATTCGCAATGCTTGCCTATCCCTCGCCAACTAACAAGACCAAGATGACTGCCCTCCGAAGTCCTGATGGATCTATCACATCTTCCAGAACGGCAATGGAGAGGATTATTCACAATTTCTACTCGGATCTCTTTGACAGCCATGTCCACCTGCCCACATACCAAATCCGCAGGATGGATATGTTGTTTCCAACGTCCTCCTTTTCAAAATCTGACACGCCATTTCATTGGTAAAGTCCGGACAAGATCAGACCTGAACACCTGAAGAATCTGCCACCAGTACTCTCATCAATACACTGACTCGGCTCTTTACATGCTACCTGTCTGAATGCAAGGTTCTGTCTCAGTAGAAAACCAGTAGGACCATTCTGTTATACAAGAAGGGAGATATCCATGACATCGGCAACTATCGCCCAATCTGCCTGCTGTCTATATTCTACAAGTTGTTCACTCATGTCATCCTGAATAGAATAGGCAGAACACTAGACAAAGGACAACCATGTGAGCAAGCCGGGTTCCGAAGGGGATTCGGCACGATAGACCATATCCACAAAGTGACCAAATGTAATAATATAATATGCATATGTAATTACAATATAGCTACATATCATAATTGAGGAATTAAAGCTGAAATCAAGTGGATAACATATACATATTATATACATACATATATACATATATATATATAAATGAAGAAAGAAGTCTAAACAGTGTAAGAGACCCCATAAAGTTCTTCAGCTCTGTTTCTCCCAGTTGGTATTAGCTAAACAAATCATTGTCAGCTCCATGAAAGCAGAAAAGATAATTTCAACAAGGTCAAATTTAATAACTGGCTGCTCAGGTCTATGCTGGCTCCTATGAGAGATGCTGTGATTTGACTGTGAGGTTCCTGGAGTGTGATTCAGTAGAAGAGAAAGACATTGGCACAAATACTCCACTTAAAGGACAAGTGTTGAAATCACATGTTCTGTGAAAGCAGAAAAGCACACAACAATAATGGTGATGGCGATAAACAAATAGACAAATGCCTATACCAGGAATGACATGTATTTTAACCTACATTATTCCTTTTGATATTCAAAACAAGCCTTCAGAGGCAGTATAAATCATTCTCATGTTGCAAATCAGTCAGTGGAGCTTGAAAACTCTAGGAAATTTGCTAAGTTCTCATTACTGACAAGTCAAAATCAGGGATGTGAACCCCAGTGAGAGTCCTCTCTTTTTCTATTACATTAGGCTGACTGCAAAGAATAACAAATTTTCAGAGAGGAGCTGATATTTAAGTGAGCCCTTGAAAGATGAGTTAAATGTTTAGTCAGAGTTGGGAATCCAGGCAAAGGGGTGTTTGGGGGAGTTGAAGAACAGTCCATCCCCGATGTGGTGGCAGTAAAGGCAAGCAGGGGCAGGACAGGGAACCAGGACTGTTGGTGGAAAAAGAACTGTGAGTCTAAAAGATGGAACTACGGACAGGGACCACAAGGCAGAGGATGTTGAGTAAGAGATGGAGGAGCTTGAACTTTATTTCATAGACCACTCAGCTACTCAACTGTCTTATAGGATCTTAAAGAAGAGGAAGAAAATGTCTGACAGGGTAAAAGGAGGGAGGAGATGGATTTCCAGAGGGCAAAGCGTGAGGCAGACAGAAGGGCCTAGAGTATGATGTTGTTAGCATACAGATCCCATTTAAAGGCACTCAAAATCTAAAAATTCAAACCAAACAAAATTACTTGCTGTACTTATAATGCCAAATAGGTTTGCATTGAGTCTGGCCCTCCAGTTTGCAAATTCTACTAAGTATTGGCATCCCCATGAAAAAAATAGCATACAACTGGAAGCTAGGAAACCAGTTAGGAGACTGTGTATAGGGAATGATATAGGCTAAAACTCAGAAACAAGCAGTGGTATTGAACCTGTTGTCTAGTTAATAAATATAAAAATTCTCTTACAGGTTACTCAAAAAATTTCAAATCTGATCCCATCACTTCATTAATTATCACTTGAAGTGGGGCAAAGGAACACCTTAACTAAGTATTATCTGTAGGTCTGTTTTTGAAACCTCTAAAATTCAGATGGATGGAGTTGATTTCTCCAATTCTTGTGATTTAACTGCATGCAGACTCATAGCCAATGAGAGGAGATGAGAGGATGGTTAAATAAAAACAGTTCTATTTTTGGCATGCTTTAATGACAACCTTGTCTTAGAAACATTTTTCGCGCAGCGCCTTTTTCTGTTCAGTGTCATTGAAAGTGTTTTTAATTTCAAAGAGAGGCTGAGGCACAGGATGTTAATCAATGAAATTCTGGCATGCTTTGCTATGAATGTGGCTCATTATTTATATTTACCACTGACAGCAATGGGTTCTTAAGTCCAAGCAATATTATCATTCATGCCTGGTTAATAAAGGAAAAAAACAAATGCTGCAGGAAACTCATCCTGTTGTTGGAGGAAAGGGAGAAGGATCTATTTTAGACCTCTGGGATATTTCATTGCCCCCATCCACCCCAACCCTCCCTATGAGTCGAAGGACAGAAATTTGAGGGCAGAGAGAGAGAGAGAGAGAGAGAGAGAGAGAGAGAGAGAGAGAGAGAGAGAGAGAGAGAGAGAATAGAATAGTTGTCTGGACTGAAAAAATAAGTTGTGGCTGAAATACTGAATGATGGTATTTATGTATTCCTTGCTTGTGGGGTTGCTGCAGTGCTTTTGTTATGTATGCACAGGATGCAGCAGGCATTGCCAACGTTTTTGTTCCTCTGAATTCCTGTCTTTGGACATTGCCAGGATTTAGGGTGGGGTCAACCCAGGGCCATTTTTGCCCAATAAAGGTCTGTTTTATTAAAGGCCTGCTTGTCCATTGCCTATTTACTGCTGCCTAAAACAACACTTTCTTTATCTCTTTTTGGCACAGACACTAAGAAATCAGGGAGACTCACTGCTACTGGGGGTTCTACTTTTTGTCTCCTGTCTGGTGTTAGGAAGCTTGGGGACTCAAAAGAAGGAAGAGCTAGAGTGCAGAATTTAGGATTAAATTTCATACTATGCCATACTGCAAGTTCAAGTAACAGTAGCAGCAGCAAAAGGAGGAGGAGGAGCAGGAAGAAGACAAGGACAAGGAGGAGGTGATGGGAGAGGAGGAGAAGGAGAAAAAGTAGGAGGAAGAAAAGGAGGAGGTGGGGAGGAGGAGGAGATTTTTCCTATCTACTCTGCTAAACTGTTTCCTCCTTATTGTTTTGACTGGAAACTCTGCTGTGTCATTCACATGCCCTTCCTCCCTGCTCTGATGACAAGGCCTACAGAAGAGTTGACAGCTATTAAGGCTAGGAGCTTGCAGGGGTGTTTTACTGGGAAAATTAGTTGGTTACTTGGGAATGTAGTTCTGATAAAAACTCTGGTTTTATCAGAATTCTCACTAATTTTTCTGGCTTCAGGAAGGCAGTAGGCTGGGTTAATTCTTTTGGTGCTAGCTTTCTGGAATATCCCCATGGAGTCACACAGGATACCACCCTATTTAGGATAGAGGAAATGGCTATTACTGGGTAAATGGTTACTATTAAATAGCACTGTAGCACTGTCACACTGTTGTTCATTGATTTGCTCAAGTGGGCACCAGTAACGTCTCCATTGTGAGACTTGTTGTTACTGTTTTTGGCATATCGAATACGCCACGGGTAGCTTTCCAGGCTCTGCCATGCAGGTGGGATACTCCTGGTAGCTTGCCAGGCTCTCTGAGAGGGATGGAGGAATCGAACCCGGGCTGCGTGCAAGGCAAATGCCGTACCTGATGGACTATTAAATAAAAGGTTAAATTAATTTATTTAAATTATTAAGCTCCAGTCAAACCATTAAGCTATTAAGGAATGATTAAACTTGGAGCACTTACTAATCAATAAAACTTTCTGCTTCATGTTCCCCTCTCAAACCACTATTCAGTTTTTCAACTTTTCAGATATATATTAGAATGATCTAGATTTATTCAGAGGCATTTTTATCCTTCCTTTCTAACAAAGTTTCTGATGTGTGCTTGTTTTCACACTTTACTAAACCAAGATTTACAAGAACATTGTTTGTTTCTCAGACACTGGATCCAATGTCACTTCTGCCTTGATTTGTTTTTCTTCTTGGAACAAATGATCTTCTCTGGACTTCTTGACCATTGGGAGCCCTGATTCACTTATCTACAAACTGGACTGAGACCTGGAGAAAGTCCGCTTGCTATCTACCAGCTTCATCAGCTAACCATTCTCTCTTTATGGTGTCATGTGCCTTGAGTTGAAGACATTTTTAAGAGTTCCAAGCAAATTAGTGCAAAGAAAATGGTAGAAAACAGTTTGGGGAAGGCAAGGTCCTCATCAGATATTCACCAAAGAAATTTGAAGATATATTATGACTAGAAATGGGAAAAAAATAAATATAAGTTAATTATTGGAAGATGGTATTTCCATATGTTTATAGGATAAGACTGTCAAATACTGGAACAGCTAGAGGAGCAATAAAACATTCATTCTGTGAAAATTGATTATTTAAAGAGTGGTCCATGGACAAACAGCAGAACAGTTGCCTACGAGTTTGTTAGAAGCGTATAATGTCAGGCCCACTAAGTTAGAATGTGTATGTATTCCCATAAGATCAGTCAGCATGTTAAAGTTTGAGATAGATAGCTGTCAACTACAGTGTTGGGGCCACCTAGGTAACTGCATCCATGCTTAGGAATTATTTGGAAAATGTTTGTTAGTACTTGGGGGACAATTGGTACTGGGGATTCAACTTGGGCCCTTCTGCATCCAAAGCATGCAATGCTGGCCTTTGACCTACCATACCCTTAAAAAATTGATCTCACTCACTTGTAGAACAAAATTGATTAATTAAGAAAGAAAATTGCAAAGAGTATCTTCAAAGTCCTCACCATGAGAAAACAAATTTTAACTATGTGTAGTGATGAATGTCCCCTAAACTTATAGTGGTTATCATTTTTAAAAAGCTAAGACTTATGTTGTACACCTAGATCTTATACAATATTATATGTCAATTATACCTTAATTTAAAAATAAGTATGCACATTTGCAAAGAAAAAATATTGCTGTTGAAACACACAGGAAGGGAAGAAGCTTATATGGAGAAGCTTTCTGGAGAAGAGTCAGCTGAAAGGAAAAACTAGTCTGTCTGGAAGAACTCATCAACAGAATAGTGAAACATCAATCAGGGATTAACAAGCACTTGAAAGAGAAGTTTTTAAAATAAATATTTAATTGAGATATCATGGTTTGCAATAGCATTAATATTATTTTATGCTTACAGTGTTTCTCAACCACACCCATCATCAGAGTGCCAACTTCCCTCTACCTCTGTCTCTAAGCCCTTCTTTTCCTTGCTATGTTGGCATCTTGACTTCTTTAATTTACTACTTGCATTATATAAATAGGTTACCGGGACCAGAAAGTACAGAAGATAGGAACCAAGCACTGCCAGGAATGAACCCTGAGCATGGAGCCAGGAGTGAACCCTGAGAATAGTTGAGGGTAGTCCCCAAACCTAAATGTATATGATTATATATATACTGGGAAATAAATATAAACATAAAACCTAAAACTACTCTTATAGAAAAAACCAAAATATTTGTAAACTCATTTATGTAGAAATTTGTTAGTTGTAACACTAAAAGCACAAGCCATCCAAGAAAATGTTGATAATTGAGACTTTATTGCAATTAATAATTATTCTTTTGGGGGCTGGAGTAATAGTACAGTGGGTAGGGTGCTTGCCTTGCATATAACTGACCTGGGTTCAATCTCCAGAACCTCGTATGATTTCAGGACTCTGCCAGGAGTGACTCTTGAGTACAGTGCCAAGAATAAGCCCTGAGCATGGCTGGTTGTGCCCTGACTCCCACACTCCAAATTGTTCTCTGGATGGCATGATAGATAATACATATATATAGATAATATATACAAAGTCTGGGAGCAATTTTTGCAAATCACTTCTGGAAAATGATTTGTGCCCAGAATTTATAATTGCCAAAGCTGAATCCAACAGGCCATCTTCAGATAAATGGATAGTATAATTTATTATTCCATAGAATGGAGTAATGCTCAAAATAGAAAGGTAAGAACTATTAAGAAACGAATGGAAGTCAATATATATGTAAAATAAAAACTGTTTTTAAAACATTCATACTGAATGCTTTTATTTACAAACACATTTACAAAAAATGGAAATGAGTTAATATGGAATAAAATCAGGTTATGGGTTGTCTCAGAGGCAGAATGGAAGAGAGGTTTAAAAGGAATTACAAAGAGGCATGAGGAAAACTGAGGGAATAGCTATGTTCATTTTTTTTTTATTATGGTGGTGGTATCAAGATCGTGTACAATACCCATTGTTCACTTCAAACTTTTGCAATTAATTATATATCAATAAAGCAGTTAAACATTTCTTTAGAAAGTCTTGTGTAAAATATTTTTTAAAATTCAAACACACAGGATAATATAACTAATATCTGTGTACCCACCTACTTTTGACATATCTTAGCATTTTTCTATCATTTCTTTCAGTTTTTAGAAGGAAATCATTACAGTTGCAGTTGAAGCAGCTGAGTCTCTTTCCAAATCCAATATCTGTTCTATTGCATCATCCAAAATGTAATCACCATTCTGGCTTTAATAACTGTGGAACTTGCACTGGTTTCTCCCTTTTGTTTTGTGTTTGTGTCCATAAAAATACATAATATATTCTATCATGGCTTGCATATTGGAAGTCTTTATATAAATGGCAATTTCTTCTGGAAACTTGTTCTTTGTACTCAACATTATGTTGTTGTTATTCTTAATCTAGACATGCCATTGTACTTCATTCATTTTCAATGATTTATGTTGTGATTATTCTCCTTTTGTATTTTAAGCTTTTTCTAATTTTCTGCTCTTACAAACAATATTATCCTTTCATGTTATTGCACCTATCTCATTGGGCCTTTTTGTATGAGCTTTACTAGGGAAAATATCTAGGAAATTTTTTAGTAATCTTCACTACTTGTTAGACATAGAAAATTGTTCTGCAAACTAGTTTATACTTACACAGTCAGTAGCATTCTTACTGCTCTGATTTCTTAGCAGCGTTCAGTACTGTCACACTTTCATTTTATTTTTTATTGGTTATCTATTCATAATCAAGAACAGGATACTAAAAAGTATATTGGAAAGTCTTCTCAGTATGCAGGATCTATAAGTGGTATACTTCTATTTTTTTCTACTTTAACCTTTTTCCATTGAAGTAACAGGATTTATAATAGTGTTAATTATGCTTTTCCCAGCTAGCCCCTTCTAGATAAGTTCAGTTCTATAGAAAAAATCTCTAGTCCTAATGACTTTGACCATTTGCTCACTGTGGGATTTTTTTTTTAATCTCACATATGGGAGGACTCTGTTTTGTTTTTATTGTGGAGGTATTAACACCTACACTCATACAGATGAATAGAGCTAAACTTCTGAAATTCCACAAAATTGTAAATCAATTAAAAATTGATAAAATATTTTCTACAAACTGTATATATCTTTATTTTTTACAAGTTTATAATTTTTTTAAATATTGCAACTAATTCTGGGACAATACATTAAAAAATTTACATGAAATACCTAAGTCCTACAAATGAAAAATTTAATGAATGAGGATAATTAAGAACAATTTAAGGGGAAAATCTGTATAGACTTATAGAAATATGTTTTATCCTAAGAAAGGTAATATTAAATTAATGTTAATAAATATACTGCTAAATATCTGTATTAATAAATAAGAGATTGTAGTAAAAATTTCTATGTATATAAAGCATAGACTTCACCTTATCAGACATAGAACATTAAATATAGATGAAAAGCTAATTTGTTATTGATAATATGTAAAAACTCTTAGTCAGCTATGGGTAAACAAACCTTTCCTAATCTAGTAGAAACAACCATAAATGCCTCAAGTAAATGCCATACTCAAATGCTGAGAAGTTTGTCTTGTCTTTTAAAGAAGCTACTTTAATGTTTCTTGCAAAATTGGTTTCAAAGCTATGAATTCCCTAAGTTGTTGCCTGTCCTTGGGACTCAGTATTATTCTTTCAACTATAAATGATAACCTATCTGGATAAAGTATTCTTGGTGATGTTTATTTCATTGAGTTTTTGAACAATAGCTGTTCTCTTCTGATAGAGCTACTATGAATTTTATGGACTTTCTTTCGTATACAAGTCCTTATTTTGATCCTGATTCTTGCAATATTCTTTGTCTTTCTTTGGCTTTTGTCATTCTGAGTACAGTGTGTCTTGGAGTTTTTATATTTTAGTCTGTTTTTACTGGGACCTCAGGCCTCTTGGTTCTGAGTGCCTGTATTCATGAACTATGGTAAATTCTTATCTATGATTTCTTTAACTTGTACTTCTTCATTAAATCTGCCTTCCTGTAAGATAACATTGGTTTGTCTTTTCTGCCTTGCCACAGGGAGTTTAGGTTTCTTGGGTTATTCCCATCACAGTGCTCCCATTCCTCTGTGTTTATTTGCAACTTCTTTCTTTGTGCTCTGTTGACTTGTAAATGTTGGTTTTCTCTTCTCCTTAAGTCATTTGCATAGTTAATTCAGAGCAATGTCCTTTTCATATGGACACAGAAAGACAGTTAATGCTATGCTTTTGTAACTTGGGGGTTAATTGACTCTGAATGATATTTTCGTCCTGGACATCTGTTCTCTCAAACTTAAGCCTCAGTTGCCCTTACTTCCTAGCACCCCAAAAGAGGGACTGGATGGACCCAGGGCAAGCAGTGAGCTATGTGCTACCCTGGCATCAAAATGGACCTGGGCAAAGTGCCATAAGGCTTAACAATAATTTAAGAGCATGGTCATGGACAAATTCTGTCATGATCCAAAAAGTAATAACTAGAGTCGAACCCTGCTAGGGTTAGGAAAGATTAATCTGGCTTGAGCACTCTAGTCTGAGTCTGTGATGAGATGTTTCCAGGAGAGCCACCCTACAAGCTCAATTTATCTCTTTCTGTGTCCATACAAAATAACTAATATTAAGTTGTTAATTAAGTTATTGGACTTAGGAGAAGAACACCCCTAGGTGGTGTTTCTGCCCTTGAACCTGATTGGGCGGTCAGGAAGGGCTCTCTTATGTGGATTTTGCTATGGGACTGGGTGTAGCATTGGCCCAGAGTGCTGGGGGTGGAGACATGAGAGAGTTGGAGCAGAGGGGAGAGAGAGAGCAGGGCAGCAAGACGGAGCACGGAGAGACTAGCAATAAGGACAGAGGGAGGAAAATGTAGACGAAGACTAGAGGAGTAGGCATGGGTGCAGATAAGAAAGGGCAAGGCAGCAAGATGGAGCTTGGCGAGATGAGCGGGAGAGACAGGAGGAGACAGGAATGAGGGGCAGTGCAAGACTAGAATGGGGGGCTCAGAGAGACTGGAACAGGTGCATGGGGAGAATGGAATAAACAGCAACTGATCAATCAACCGCTTGTCCCTCATTTCCTCCTTTGTCTTCCTATGGCAAGGGCCACCCTGGCTGGGGAAATGGCCCAAGAATCACCCAACCGAGGCAGCCAGGGGGAGAACCTTTGGGGCCTCCCCTGGCCATCCGGGAAATTAAACACCTTCCTATTCTTCAGGGACTCTAGTGATTCTTATGTTTTTCCCCTTGAACTCATCCCATAGTTCTCTGGTGTGCTGTATGTCATTTTTGAGACTTCTTTCCATCTTCAGTTGTTTTCTAAAGGTTTCCTTCATCCTCTCTTGGATCGCCTCAATTTCTCAGCTGCTGTTATTCTATTGCTCAGACCTTCTGCTGAGTTATTTTATTTTTAAAATATCACCTACCTTACTCTTCATTTCTTTCATTTTTGATTGCAGTTTTCTCAATTTGACTCTCATACTTGTGTTTTGCTGACTACCTGTGCCATTGCTTCTTTGGGCTCATTAGACATTCTCACTACAGCCACTCTCTGAAGAGTTACAGAGCTGATTGATACTGGTTGAAGCTTCTGTGTTAATCTTTTGGCTCATTAAACTTGGTGGATTAGATTTGAAATTGATATTTTTCTTTATCTGCCTGTTTTCATCCAGTGATGGAAAGTATAACTGTGAGCAGTGTGAGACTTGATGATGAGGGTAAGTGTCTGGGTGATGCAAGAAATTTAGATATGGGCCTGCTAAGATGGTGGAGGTCAGGTCTTAGAAGTTACTGGGACCTAGCTGGAAGGGAGGGGAACCTAACTGGGGTTCTAAAAAGGCCAGTGGAAGATTTGGGCCTGGAGTGCGAGGTGGCTGCTGAGAAAAAAATGGGTACATATTTTTCATGAGAACCTCTGCCTAATTTCTTTGGAATCTACTTATACTTCACACTGCTCTTTTTTTTTTTTTGATGGAGCTCCCTCATTCACTGTTGTAAACTAAAATCTCCTGTTTGTGAGTTTTAGCTTTATAAAAGACATGGAGAGATAATAATTCTTTAGGCAAAAAAGAACTTTTTAAAGCAAAACAGTAAGAAAAACTTGTCTACTTTGTAGAATTAGAGGAGGATAATTAAGGAAAAAGAGAGATCAAAGTGTAAAATGAAATGTCAAAAAGCTACCTTACTCTCAAGGTGATATATCATAATAAATAATATTTCTAATCCAGGCTCTAACCCCCATCAAACACTGATACTAAATGTATGATTCTCATATCTACCACCTTCGTCATCATCATCAGTTAATTCTGTGTCTAAAGTGTGTTTTAGACTCTGCATTTAGCCCTCCACAGAGCCTAACTGAGTTGGCTCCTGGCTCCCTTTCTCCTTACTCCACTCTTCATCTCTGCATTCCCTTCTGCAAATGAGCACCAGGAGGATATTCTTAGAAGATCACACTGAAACATTTCACCTGTTTTGAAACATTTCAAGAGTTCCTGGTGCTTAGAACACAAGGTTTAGATTACTTAATCTGGCAATTGAGGAGTTTTCCAATTCAATCCTAGACTTAACTTCCTTTCTGCCTGTGTACTAAGCCCACTTCTTTGGCCAAGAGGGTCTCACTACTCCTCCCAAGAGTTCTGACACTCTTCAGCTACTTTCCCTTCTTCTGTCCCAACCCTGCATGCACCGCCTATCCTGTCCAGCTGTACATCACCACCATCTTTTGGTTTTGGATAGTTATTACCTCTATGACTCACTAGTGTCTCCTGATTTTTTTTAAATTTCTGAAATACATGTTACAAACAGGTCAGGTCCTTCCTCCTGAGTAGACAGTGAGTACTTTAGAAGTATAGAATTTGTTCTATGTTTCCAAAACAAAACACGTGCAATCTAGTGGGCGTTCATTGAGTGGTGAATTAACAGCATTTATATTAATGAACTTGTCAGGTTTTGGGTAGCATCTAGGAAATATGTTGTCCTCCCTTCCTTTCCAGCAATATCTCCAAGCCTGATCAAGTCGCTGTTTATACTGATTTTTCGGTGACCTCAGTATAAGGACAAAGTCCTACACAGTTTGGAAACATGGTGTACACATTCCTACATGGTGGTTTTCTTTATTCACCCTTCCAGCATTAGGCCTGGTCAACCTCTAACTCTTCTCCAACCTCACAAAACATTTTAATGTCTTCAAATAACCTGCTCTGTAGTTCTGGGTCTTGGCCTTTGCTCTTCACTCTTTCTAGACATTTCCATCCTTTCCCCTCTGCTGAAATGGTTCTCAGAAAGCTTGAAAAATTTTTCCTGGCTTTGCTGGCCTGAGTGGCTTAAGTACTCTCTTGTGCTTCTAAGACATTTATTACACTCTAGTCACTGTCCCTTCAGTAACCTCAGCCCCACCTCTACTCCAAGTTCCTCTTGTAGAGTAACTTTTTCTAATGGTGGAAACATAGATTCAGGCACAAACTAGATGCTCAATAAATGTCTAAAGAAATTAAAAATATCATGATAGAGGGAAAGCAATCATATATATGTAGATGTATATATTCACATACATATATACAGTTTATAAGACTATTTGAAAGCTCATTTGCATTTTAAGAGACATATTTTGGGGCAACAGACAGATTTCAGACACCATGATTTACAATACCGTTAACGGTAGGGTTTCATGCATAATAGATTTCAGCACCACTCCCTCCCTCCATAAGAGTGTCTGTTTCTCTGCACCATTATGCCATTCCAAACCCCACACCTTGTGGTAAGCTTCCTATCAAAGGTCAGTTCTCAGTTTCTGCTGCCTTTGGGTATTTATTATTCCTTTCTATGGTTTTTTTAATCCACATATGAGAAAGATCATTCTGTATGTATTCCTCTCCTTCTGACTAATTTCACTTATATGCTCCAGATACATCCACATAGTGGAAAATTGCATTGCTTCATTTTTTCATAGCCGAATTTAAAAAAGTTCTCCAAGTGATAAGTCAAAAAATTAAAAAAAAAACTTTGTCAGGAATAATACATGTAGAATGTAGAGTGGAAAGTGGTTAGAAGTGAAGAATCATGGGAAGGAAAAAAAGTCAGGAGTGATAGAATTAAACCATGTGAGTTCTTATGAAAACCAAAGTGAGGGGAAAAGTAATATTAACAGAAACTGACTGATTTTACACCAACACTTTTTTAGGGGAGCTGGAGAAGGTTGTGCCACATTAGGCAGTGCTCAGAGGCTACTCCTAACTCTGTGTACAGGAATGATTATGGTGGTCCTCAAAGGACTATAAGGTGCCAGGGATTTGAACCAGGGTTGGTGAAGACAGACAAATACTTAGCTCTTGTACTATCTCCCTAGTCCCTCTTACATTACTCTACAGTCTCCTGGCTATAAAAGAAACTGTAGAGAGCACTGAAATTAGTGAAGGTACTCTAAATAAATATGAGGACTCAAATTAAACCCCAGTGAACATTTGTTGTTATCTTTGTAACAAGAACATGTGCAAACCAAATTCAATCTTATTTCCTTTCCTCAGAAGGAGACATGGTAAACCTAAATAATTTAATCCAGTCTAGAATTCTTTGCATCTTTACAGGAGAACATCTGTTAGTGGGTGGCTGTTTGCCTGCAGGTGGAAAGCGTGTTCTGCCCAATAATGGGGCTCCTTTGGGTTGCCAGTAAGAAAACAGTTATTGCTCAAAGAGAACCCAGAATACCTATTTCTGAAATGGTACATGTGCCCAATTTGACAGGGTTATGATATTTAAAAAAGTGGCCTATAATCAGTTCCTACCTGGGAATTAAATAGACTAAAAGGATCTAAGTTTCTCCATGATAATGAGACTTTCTTTGAGATCTTAATTTTTAAATTAAATTTGCATGGCAGTGGACATCTTTGGCTATCCAATGCTATTACTTCAGCCTGAAACCCAGAATTGGGATCTTGATGGAAATGATGAAACCAGGGGATTTGATCTCTCACTGTAGATAAGGGACAGGGGTTGCCTAAAGGATGTGGATCTTAAAAAAATTAGACAAGACCCAAGAAAAAAGGTACTTGGCAGGCAGCTAAAACCTAAGAACAAACAAGTTAAGTAAATGAGTAGTGGGGGAGAACCAGGATGCTGAAGACCTCACACTCCAGACCTAAATTTTCAGGTCTGTCCCCCAGAAACTCAAGAATATTAGCAATGATGAGGCTCTAACCATGCTGAAAATCACAAGAAAATTAAAATTAAGAAAGGCATCCTTACCTGTAATTCCCTTCTGAATTTGATTCACTGTCTGGTATAGAGGTTTCTAAGATTAATTGACTACCACCCACTTTTCAGAAACAAAAACAGTTTTCCCCTGGAAATCTACCTTCCTCAAGCAAATAAAAAGCTACTGTCCCAAGTGCACCTGAGTCTAGCATAACCTATCTTCGATAATTCCAACTCTCTGGGGATGAGGGTGGCGAGTGCAGGCATGGTGTCCCTTGCTTTGGGAAATGAAATACTGTTGTAGTACATTCGTGTATTTGTCTGCTGAGTCAGACATGAAGACAGAGAAAGCAAATAATTGAGCATCATATAGTCCTATCTTCACTGAGTCTAGAGGAGAGAAAGTATCTATCTTAAATCTCTTTATCCCCTGGGAGTTTTGATTAAGCCGGACATTTGTAAAAATAGATGCCTGGCAGAGGAGAGAGAAGGAGCTATCCACAATTGGCAAAATCAAGAAAAGTGTCAAGCCAAATTCTTCACTTATCCTGCTATCAAGCTGCCTTCTAAAAGACTATGGGGGAAACTGGATAGACATCCTGGAATGGCTCCCGGAGGAGGAGCCACAATCCCCAGATCAACACAGAGGGGAGCCTGAAGCTCAGGTCATACAGTCCAGGAGACTGGCAGACGCTGTGTCTTCCTCTTGTTGGGAACCTCACTGGGGAGCCAGTTGGTCAGGTTCCTAAATTTCTCCACAAAGTTAGAGCAGGAGGGCACCAAGACTCTATAAAGGCTCAGAGCATTTGCTGCACGGAAAAACATTCTTACTGCCTAGTGATTTGGGATGTTTTGTTTTTAATCAGTGGCTTTCCTTAGGGCAATCTCCTCTATAGGTTTCAGACTCTGATCACTTTTTACTGTGAACCCCTATCCCCCATTAGCAGCAGACTTGTTTATTTATTTTTCATTTGACTTTGGCTTTTCAGTCACAACCAGCTGGGGAGACAGTGTAGTTCAGGGGATTGAATTGGAAGGTTCCATTTACAGAGCTTTGAGCCATTAGGAGCAGATTGTTTTCTTTCAAGTAATGTTGCAAATGAAATGGGGGATACTTTACTAACTTTGAATTTCATAGAAGCAGGACTACTTTTCGTGTAAATATATCCAAATATTGCCCCCAAACATCAATTTACATGTATTGTTTCTTTGCCAAATCGTAGCCCAAAGGAATTACCCCAAGGGAGTCGATACCTGATTCAGTTCCTGGGAACAGATCGTTTGGTTCTTTATCTGACATTGAGATTGCCCAGTGATGGCAAGTTTTATTTTGTATGAAAACTTCCTGTGTGGTTTTAGAGTAGGTGGGAGAGGAAGGAGTGAGTATTTGTCAATTCTAGAGACACAGTTTTGTTCTTAGTGAATATGACCTCCCAATAAGGAAACTGAGAAGAGAAATGCAATATTAGTCCTCTCTGAATGAACCACCCCTGGCAGGAGTCTCAATTTAGCACTGGGATGTAAACTGGAGGTAGACAAGTGAGCAAAGATGATACCAAACCGATACGATCTGAAACTGTCGAAGAGGATTGTTTTACAGCCACCTCATATTCCTCAACTTCCTTTGTTGGTTAGTTGTGAGTGGGTTTTGATAGCACCAGTGCTATACTTTCATTTCAGCTTTAGCCAGAATGAGAATTAGATCAATTACTCTCTCATAGCAGATAATTAATGACTGAAATTCTCTGCCTGGAGATTTTTTTAAATATTGATGACTGTAAACTGGAAAAAGCAGTCACTTAAGTGCTATAAACAACTTTCTACCATGTAAGAGGTGGAAAGGGTGTCCATAATTCTTCCATGAGTAAAGTATTCCTTTTAAAGAACCTCCATATACCAAATGTAAAGCAAACGTCTACACATTGCTTATTGCTGGAAAAACAGTAATCTTATCAATACCTGAGGATTATTCCTCAGTGACAAAACACCTTGCATATGTGAGGCCCTAGGTTTGACCTTTGACAATACAAAAAAGCAAAGCAAACAAAATAAAAAGTTACCATTAACCTAAAATCTTATTGTTCTGTTTATGAATTGAAAATGCCTTTGTCTTAATCAGAGATGCTTCTTTAATTATACTAGGATTGCTTACAGAAACTGAAGGTCTGGGTTAAAAAAAAAAAACAAATGAAAAACATGGGATTTGAATCCATGCTAGAATTTGCTGAAGTTTTTCAGAGATCTGTCCAAATGGGGTTATAGCCTTGACATGTATAGAGCTAGTTAAAACTGGTATACAGAAGGCACTAATATTAGACTTACATTTAATGATGTAATTGTCATACTAAAGTGTTTAGGTCTAGGCCATCCCTAGTGATTGGGGTGGGAATACTTCTTAAGGATGGAGAAATTCCCACTGCAAAATCACCCTCCAAAGGACAAATTATATCAGGATTATATAAAACTCAAAAGTGGCTAAACAACAAGTGTTTGCCTGTTTTTTTTTTCTGAAAAAAAGTCTAGAATCAGCAGACAGAGCTAATAAATTAACTTCCTAGTCTCCAAGGATTCATATATCCTTTCATTTTTTCTGCTTAACTAGACTTAGTGAAGGACTTCTGTTCTCAGGCTACAGTATTGTTGCTGGAGCTCCAGCCATCTTATCTACATCAGAAAAAAAGAAAGGTTCAAAAAGAAATAGTGTATATGTGTGAGTTGTGTGTGTTTTCTGATTCTCCCTTTAAGCAGCCTTTTGGACATCCACAAAAACTTCCATATCTATCTGAAGGGATCAAGAAATGGACTTTTACAGGCACTTTGCCACAAGACATTAACAAGTGTGTGATTGCCAAGGAAGCAGAAAGCGACTATTGGGTGGCAGCAGAAGTATGTCTCTGTAGGAAGTAAGCTGAACTTGGTTGGCGGGGACGGGGGGGAAGGGGGGTGGAGAGCATGGCTTTGCATGCTCGGCACCATTTGGCAGGGGCCTACACTTTCTGGCAGCCAGGGTGAGTTGGACCCTGCCACTTTAGCCAAGGCTGGATACCAGGAACACTAAGAATGGCTCCTGTGAGACGGGTTTCAAGGAGCTGCCTTAACTGCCAATAGTTTGAGATTACTTTTGAGGTTGCATTTTGCTAATCCTCTGCTCAACTGTGGGAAATCAAAGTACAGGGGAGGGAGGTATTTGTACCTGGAACTAAGTAGTGGGAGGCGAGCTGTCTCTCTCCTCTTTGCAAAGTGAGGAGGATGATCCCTGACAGATGGACTGCTCGTAGCCTATGGAATAAATCAGACAGACTCCAAGATCTACCACTACCCTGGTGATACCTGGCTGAGGCACAAGTATGGCTTTAAAGGTGGAGGATGGGCCCTGAATAAAAACTGTTGAGCAGGTTGATATGCTCCTGAGCACATTTTGGAATGATCACTCTGGTTCTCCCTGAATGGAAGGGTTTCCTGGAATGTGGGCCTTTCAAGTGCAATAAACAGGCAGTCTGGGCAAAAGGAAATGAGCTGGTCCACTTGAATGCATGCAAGAAAACAACTCAACAAGGAAAACTTGAATTTGTCTGGAGTCATTGGAAATCCAGAGCTAAAAGCCTATGATATGGCAGTTGGGGGACTCAGAGCAGCTCTGCCATTCTTTTCTGGTTGGCATTATTCTTTTTTTGGCGTTATTTTCAGGGAAATTTTAGGTTCAAAACAAAATTGAGAGGAAGGAACAGAGATTTCCCATATACGTCTTTCCCCACACGTTTCACTACCCCCGTTATTAATAATCCCCTGAGAGGGAACATTTGTTACATTGAAGGACCTACTTTGGCTCATCATAACCACTGAAAGATCTGAAGTTTAAATTATATGTGGGTTTGAAAAAAAAGCAAATGTCATGTATCTACCATTATAGTACCATGCAGAGGATGATACAGACCCTAAAAATCCTCTGACTCCACCTGATCATCCTTTCCCCCATCCCTTTAACACTACTTTTTTTTTTCTAGAATGTTATCTTGTTGGGTGATAGAGTGTGGATCCTTTAGGGCTGGCTCTTTTACATGTAAACAGATAATTAAGGTTTCTCTCATTGCTCCATTAGGGTTAATTAGGACCAAATTATATTCTATGGGTCTGATTTTGATTTTCCAGGGTATGAATGGTGAGAAATCAGTTCTGATGATGCCTGAAGCTTATGATTCCACAAACTCTAACCCTTAGTGTAAAATTGTAAAAGCACAGAAGAGAAACAATTAAAAAAGGTCATGACAGACATGGCAATAAATGAAAAACTAGACAGAAGAGTGTAAATCTCACAGCAGGCATACAGACCTACCAGAATGCAACCTCCTCTCAACCTACCAGCCCTACTGTCACCTGCTGCCAGTTCACATCTTCAGCTTGGTCATGTCCTAAAAAGCATTACACTGTTCCCAGCATCTCTGTCAGGAAACATTTATTGCTAACATATACTTAGTGGATTGGCAGCTTCTCCTTCAAGTTTCAACTTAAGGTTCATCTGTGGTGCACCTTACCTTGCCCTCCACAAGAAAACAGAGTGCTCCCTACTTCCAGACATCCATGTACTGGGGAATATCCTAACTACACCAACTAATTCCAAGAGTAGTTAGACAGGACCACCTCTCTCACCAACCAATGAGCTATGAGATAAATACAATTGATGGTTAATTGATTCATTTGTTAAGAGTCAAAGTATGTGTGTATTTATATTTCTGCTTACTTGATCATTTCTATTTAGAGAATCAGATTATTGACTGCAATATCAAGTGGGGCCACTGTGTTTAGGATTATTTGTTAAAATAGCAAAATGGTTCATTTAACCTGGGAGGTTATAAATGCACACAGCAAAAGGATTAGCAATGATACACTGGCTGAACACCATTTTGTCTCTCTAGCAGTTAACGTGAGTAGACATTTACAACTGACCGTGAATATTTGAACATGTGTGCATATATTTACTGTGGTTGCTTCTCACTCTGGAATTAGTAATGACTTTTTTTTTTTTGTGCCAGAGATGAATAAACCAGGGCCTCACATAAACTTGCTGAGCTGCTGCCTTGAGCAAGTTTAGAGTGTATGGGTAACACGTTAGGTAAAACAGAGGAACCTAGAGTTTGTTAATAAAAACAAACAAAACACTCACATGTTAGGTGAAGAAGCAGCACTGATAGAGAAGGGATCACCAAGCAAAGGGTGCTAGGCGGGCCCTCTAGGGATGGGAGATATGGGCTGAAAATAGACTATAGACTGAACATGATGCCTTACTTAATACCTCTGTAGCAAACCACAACACCCAAAAAAAGATAGAGAACAAATGGGAATGCCCTGCCACAGAGGTGGGGTAGGTGAAGGGGACAGGGTGGGGTGATGGGAGGGATGGTGGGACCATTGGTGGTGGAAAATGTGCACTGGTGGAGGGATGGGTACTTGATCATTGTATGACTGAAACATAAGCATGAAAACTTGTAAGTCTGTAACTTTGTCTCACAGTGCTTCACTTATAAAAATAAATAAATAAATAAATAAATGAAATTTACTTTCCTGACTTGTCAAGGAGTTCCTGATGAAGGCTTCATTTCTTATTGGATGTCATGTTAGCCTTTGATTTTAGTATGCAGATATACCCTCATATTTGGTCTGGTCTAGGTTCATAAGTTTTAAGAGATTCTGGACACAGACAAGCAGTATGACATATGAAGTCTGAAGTCTGCTGTCAGAGTAGCTGCATTTCAACAGTGGTTTTACCCTTAAGACTTCATTCAACGGTTGGCAGTTATCTTCAACTTTCTGCTAGCTCAGTCCAGCCCCAACACTCAGGTACTGCCAAGAGACTTCCGGGAGCACTGCAGTCAGGTCAGGTGTGTGTAAGCAACATCCTGAAAATGGTGCAACCCTTCAGTGAGCACACAACGAAACTAAAAAGAACTTCAACCAGGATAATGAGCACATGTGCATGTCCCACATGCATATAGGATGATTAGAAGGGTTAGAAGAATTAGAAGAGTTCCACAGATCCTGCACCTGTGAACACTATGACCAAGTATTCACAACACACAAGCACTGTGGCTTACTGTGCAACCCGTCTGCATATCAGAACCCAAAGTATATGCAATCCTAGTCATGGTAAAGACAGCATGCACATAATCAAGGGAATGGGAAAATATAGAACACGTATGTATATTTTTATGTATATACACATGTATGCATCTACCTTTACACAACCATAAAACCACAAGGAGAAAAATGAGTGAAGTTAAGGAGGGGGTATTTCTCATAAATAATTGCAGCTAACATCAAAATATAAATGTATGAACTTTAGTATTTTGGGGAAATTTTACAACTTTTTTTGGTTTTACTCCCACACCTGGTGGTGCTCAGAGTTTACTTCTGGATCTGTACTCATGGATCACTCCTTTCAGTGCTCGGGGTATGGGGATATTGAACCCAAGTCAGCTGCATGGAAGGCAAATGCCTTACTTCTACTAACACTCCAGCCCCAACACCTAAATAATTTATGAGCAGCTCTTGTGACCATGTATCGTGGCACCTTGGTTTATTCAGTTAGTAACATGTATTTGTATTTTGTGGGGAGATAACACCAATATTAGTGGAATTGGTGGAGTGAGGGATAGGAAGACCTGTCCCTAGTAACACGGAACCAGCTCCCGTATCCCTGCAGAGTCACACGCACACACTTGGAGACAGTCACATCACCCTCACCCACCTCCCTTTGCACAGGAAGCTGGATAGTGTACAGAGAGTTGGTCTTAGAAGATGGTGTCCACTATATCACATTAGCTGGTAAAAATTGGAGATACATTATAAACCTGATCAAAACATTAAACATGTGGCTCCTTTATCATCAAGTGTGCTGATGTGATAGACTTTCTTCCTATCACTCAATCTGGCAAACAAGACTGGAAGGAAGCCTTCTTCGACAGAAATTGTAACCTGTCTTGTTGGCGCCTGTGTAAGGATAAAAATAGCCATAACGAGGCCGTCGACCCAGCTTAGTGAGTCCTGCCCAGTGATGAAATGTGCTTGTAGGAGGGAGGGTCTGGAGGTGATTTGGGTATGAGAGCTTGGCCTCCAAACCACACTTTCCATGTGTCAGGAAAATCAACACCATGTTTGCTGCACATGGTTTTAGCAATTAGACCTTTATTAATACCGCAGAGCAGCTGGAACTAGAAATAGTCTCAAGTACTTACATTCTTTCAACATACAAATTTTTCAGAGTGGAGGCAGCTGCTGAGGCTAGGTTTATTCATCTTGAGCCAAAATCCTCATGCTCTTTACCCATGTTTTAGGCCTAGACTTGGTGGGTCTGAGAAACTATGGCTCCACAGCTGGGCACTGAAGAATAAAACACTCATCTCATCGGCAGGCTCAGAATCTTCCCCTGCACCTTTGGTCCCTTCTCTGTTACTGGTTGAGATTTTAGTAAGGACCTTGGCTTTCTTGTTCGGGGGATTTCATTTCTCCCCTCTCTGGAATTGGTCTAGTTCCTAACTTCCTTATTCATATCTTTATGCCTCACCCTTGCAAATTTTCTACCTGTATACTTCTACTGTACATACTTCACTAGTTACCTCTCCAGAGAGAATTTTCCCATGGTGTCTGCCTCAATTTCCTCTGTGCATATATTTCCCTGGGAGTGGAATTTCTACTATGGACAAAATGAATATTTGCAAGTTCTACTTTGTGTTCTGTTCCCTTAGTCTGGCCTCATCAATTCTGCCCCACTCTGTGTTCACTGTACTAAATAAACCATTTATTTCTAGGCAGACAAACTTCCTGAGTATTGAGTCATTCCAAACTATCCAGTTTTTCAATACTGCTACAGAGAAAGAGGGAAGCTGGGTCATAAAATTCCTTCTTCTCTTCCTGTCAAAGGATGAGTGACAATTTTTTTATCCTGAAGTTCAAATGCATCTTCAGAAATTCTTCCATTCAATTATTTTGTTTTATTTACATAGAAGAATCGTGTCATATTAAAGATTGAAACAGATTAAACTATGAACCTAGCAAAAGTCATGCTGGACCTCAGAAGAAGGCCTTAGTTGAAGGTACCCTCTGTAGAGATTGTCAAGTTAAAATGATGTTTTAAGGTAGTCCCTTTAATCAATATCATTAGCATCCTTATTACTGTAGAATAACATTGGGTTTGTCCTTTTAGCCTTGCTGCAGGGAACTTAGTTTACCTTAAAGCAATGTCTTTTCTGTATGGAATAGAATAGGCAGAACACTAGACGAAGGACAACCATGAGAGCAAGCTGGGTTCCAGAGGGGATTCAGCATGATAGACCACATCCACACAGTGACCAAACTCATTGAAGTTTCGCGAGAGTTCAAGATGCCGCTCTGTCTAACGTTCATTGACTTCAAGAAGGCCTTCGATTCTGTTGAGACTGAGGCGGTCATCAAAACCCTGGCCAAACAGGGCATTCAAATTCAGTATATCAAAATCCTCCGTGAGCTGTATTGTGGACTCATTACCAGGATCTCACCATTCTACAAGGAAGTGATCATTGATGTAAAGAGAAGGGTGAGACAGGGTGATACCATTTCACCGAAACTCTTCAGTGCCACTCTCGAGAACATCATGCAATGACTGGAATGGGAAGGAATGGGAGTGAAGATAGATGGTCGGCAATTACACCACCTCCGCTTCGCTGATGACATCATTCTCATAATGCCAAACATTAGCCAAGCGGCACAAATGCTGGCCAACTTCGACCACAAGTGTGGAAAGGTCGGATTGCAGCTGAATCTTAACAAGAGATCTCTTGTTGATGCCAGGGTAACTCACAGCTTACCCTGGGTCCATTCCATCCCTCGCTGGGACCCTGTTTTTTGGGTGCTAGGAAATAAGGGCAACTGAGTTGAGAAAGGAGATGCCCAAGAGTAAACATTATTAGAATCAATCAGCTCCCAAGTTACAAAGCATAATATTAACTGTCTTCCTGTGTCCATCATTTGTCATCCCGTTGATCTTCGAGTTGCTCGAGCGGGTGCCAGTAACGTCTCCATTTGTCCCTGTCGTGAGCTAGTGCAGCCCAATCTGCTTGCTCCAGGAAAAGGAAGAGACTCAAACCATTCATTCAGGGATTTGATGAAGAAATCTGATCATCTAGTTGGTGGGTGGCCTCGAGGTCTTCTGACGTCCCATGGAATCCATCGGTAACAGCTCTAGTCCAGCAGTCATCTCTGAATCACATTACATAGCCGGCCCATCTGATTTTTGATGCCTTGGCAAACGAGACAGTGTCCCTGATTCTTGACTGTTGACGGAGGTCAGAATTCTGAATTCCTTCTCTTATTTGAGTGAGATGTGATACTTCTAGCACAGCTCTTTCGATTCCTCTGTGGGATACCTGAATAGCGTTCTTATCCAGTTTGCATAGGGCCCAGGTCTCTGAGGCATATGTTAGTGCAGGAAGAACAGTGGAATAGAAAAGATGTGCCCGGAGTCAGAGGTTCTTCGTTCTCTTAACCACTTCTTCGACACTCTTGAAGGCATTCCACGCTGCTCTCTTCCTCCTGCACAGTTCTGGCACCAAGTTGTTCCTCATGTTGATTTCTCGACCCAGGTACACATAGCTGCTGCATTCGGAGATGTTCGTTCCATTGAGAGCAAATGGAGTTCAGGGACCAGTGCTTAGGGGACCATATAGGATGCTGGGCATTGAACTTGGGTAGGACATATTCAAACCATGTACCTTACCCCTTTCACTATCTCCTCAGCCCCATTAATCTACTTTAAATAAATTTTTAAAATTTATTTTTTTAATATAGGAAAAAATAAATCAGAAAAACTAGTTTCATCTCCATGTTCAGAAAACTACAGAGATAAAGTGTCTCAATATACTAGTGTTAATGTATACATTTGAATATCATATTGGAAAAACATGTATACATTTTTTAAATATATGTGTACATATTTATACACACATGGACATATGTTTACAATATCATATATGATGAGTTATTCAACTCAAATACTTCAAAAACATATAAGAAATAAGATTCAACTCTTTAGTCCTTTCTCTTTACCATTGTGAACAGTTAGCCAATGATTCCACCCCAAACTATTTATTTTTGTAAAATCTATTTTTAAAGCACTTATGCAAAAAGAGTCAAATTTTATGTCCTCTCTCCTTGCTATCTTCTTTAAACACCATGCTGGAAATCCACTCAGATCAGTACTAACTCCTGTCCTCACTTCTTTATGGCTGCACAATATTCCACCATGTGCATGTTCAATGATTCATGTAACCATATCTACCCTAGTTCCTGGATTTTTCTACTTGACTTGATAGGTGAATTAGGAATGCCTCAGAGTACCTCAGGGCTGGTAGGACAAGAGAATGGTGCAGAGAATGGGAGTGCTTTGTTTAAGTGACACAAATGGCTGACGGAAATGGTTCCAGCTGTTACAGATGTCAAGACATTTTCCATAATTATGTGATTTTGTTGTCACAAAGAAATGTAAGGGTATCATTACCAAAGGGAAACCATCTCATAGCTACGCATTTAGAAAAGAGAACAAAAACAAAAATTGAAAACCATTTCTAACTTATTTACTACTCTTTCAAATGAAGAGTAATAGATACATTAAATGGATATGTGTTAAATGTGATTGGACATATATAAATGTTTACAAATGCATGAATTATAATATTTTGTATGAATATTTATATCAGGAAAAATATAAATGAAATAGTTGAACTTAACATAACTTTGTGTAATTAATATAGAGGGCTAAAAATGAATATAACAACAGTGCAGCTATCAGAGTTTTCAACAGTATTCTCATATATGACATATGCAAATTTTTTTTGCTTGTAGTTATTTTTCTATTACCTATAATAGCTCATGAGGCTAAATTCAAAATAAGCTGATCGTTAAAAGCAAATCTTCATAAAGTTTTATTTGAAAATATGTTATATCAGTGTAAAAATCAAAATATTTCAAACCAGTGAAGCATATTTATTTGCACGTGGATCCTTAAGTGTTATTTATTATACAATAATAATTTAGAAAAAAAGATACACAAAATTAATTTGTAATAACTTTCATATATTCATGCTTCATTTCTATTTTATATATTGCATTTTATACATTATCAGTACAGTCACACAAGAATATATTTATGTTTATAAGTGTATTTATTCTGGAAATGTGGATTAAAAATTGGTTTTATTTATATGGATGTGAAACTTTAAAATGTTGGGGGAACTATAGATTAATCAGCTAGCTAGTTTCTTAAAAGCAATGATTAAAAATGGAAATAAAACAGCTTCAAAATTTTAAGGAAAAATAATTGACAGATTTCTAGTCTCATCTAATCTAAAATTCAAGTGTGGAAGTAAACTAAAGAAGTCATCAGTCAAATCAAGATGAAGACAATTTACTATTCACACTATTCACAGCATCCTGCTGTAAGAATTCCAAAAGCACTACTTCCCTGGGAGAAGGCATGAAAAGCAAGAAGTCAAGGTAAGAATAATCACATGGTTAAACCTAAATCAATATTAATCTCAAACCAGCATAATGATAATTCATTTGGGCAAGTGCTAAAACAAAGGTGATCCTAAACTACTAGACAATAAGAATATATGGTACAAGAAAAAGTAATCGGAATTAACAGTTACCAATGTTCAAAAAGCAAGAAAACACACTGCTCAGGTTTCATTCTATAAAAATAGCAGTGTGAGTCTGAAAACTAAAGTTGTCCATATGACCCTGCAATACCACTTCTGGGAATATATCTCGAGGATGCAAAAGAGCACAGTAGAAATGACATCTGTACCTATATATTCATTGCAGCACTGTTCACAATAGCCAAAATATGGAAACAACCTGGATACCCTAAAACAGATGACTGTTTAAAGAAACTTTGGTACATCTACACAATGGAAAACTATGCAGATGTTAAAAGAGATGAAGTCATGAAATTTGCTTATAAATGGATAAACATGGAGAGTATCATGCTAAGTGAAATGAGTCAGAAAGAGAGGGACAGACATAGAGGGACTGCACTCATTTGTGCAGTATAGGGTAGCATCACATGAGGCTGACACCCAAGGACAGAGATTCAAGGGCCAGGGGGAATTGCCCCATAACTGGAAGACTGCTTCATGAGCAGAGGGGGGAAGGCAGATGGAATAGAGAAGGGATCACTAAGAAAATGATGGCTGGAGGAATCAGTCGGGATGGGAGATGTGTGCCGAAAGTAAATAATGGACCAAACATGATGACCTCTCAGTGTCTGTGTTGCAAGCCATAATGCCCAAAAGTAGAGAGAGTATAAGGAATATTGTCTGCCATGGAGGCAGGGGGAGGGTGGGAAAGGGGGGATATACTGGGGATATTGGTGGTGGGGAATGTACTCTGGTGGAGGGATGGGTGTTTGATCATTGTGAGATTGTAACCCAAACATGAAAGCTTGTAACTATCTCACGGTGATTCAATAAAATTAAAAAAATTAAAAACAAAACAAAACAAACCTAAAGTTGTATTTCCTGAAAACTACTCCAACAAGAAGAAAGAAAATTAAATTCAGCCTCTGATTTTAGCAAAATGGGGAGGTGATAAAGTTGAATAACAAAATGGGTTGACAGGCTCTGAAGCTGGACATTGAGCAAGGTGGTACATGAAGGAAAAGTGTAAAGACTCCTTCGTGCTGCAAATCTCAGAAATCTAACAACAAAGGCTGTTTTCAAAAGTATATAATTTAATTTAATCCACAAATAATGGGAATATGATATGGGCTGTGACAGCAAAACCCTCAGGCCTGACTTTGTTCTGAGAAGACAAAGTGAAAATGAAAAAGAGATTACCATACAGAGAAGCCATAACTGCTCATTTAAAATATGTTTTAAATGAGAAATTGTTGACTATTAATAATGTGTGTGTCAAAATAAAGGAACCACAAATTACCAGAACACTTAAAAATAATTAAATCTATAATCTTAGTGAGATATTTTAACACAGTATTTAATGTTAAATCGCTCAAGAAAACATAGAAAATAGCAGTAAACTGAAAAAGATTTAAATGACACATTAAATAACAGTGATCAGAATCTTTGCTATATCTAACAATTAAAGAAAACACTTGAACTTGTCTTTGAATGACCACATAGTTGGCTACAAAGCAAGTATTTAAAAGTAACAAATGAATCAATATCATACAGATCATATTTTCTTTCAAAGTATTATTAAATTAGAAGTAAATTACCATAATGTAAGTAAAGACAAAGGAACCATAAATTTAGAAATCTTAAAAAGTTTCTGAATTATCAACGGATTAAAATGGATATCTTAATCAAAAATTTAAAATATCTAGACTCGAGGGGCTGGAGCAATAGCGTTTGCCTTGCACACGGCCAACCCGGGTTCGAATCCCAGCATCCCATTAGGTTCCCTGAGCACCACCAAGAGTGATTCCTGAATGCAGAGCCAGGACTAACCCCTGGGCGTCGCTGGCTGTGACTCAAAAAGCAAAAAGCAAAAAAAAAAAAAAATCTAGACCCGAATGACAAGGAAAAAGCTACATATCAAAACTGTAAGATTTAGCTAAAGAAGTATGTTAGAGGGAGAAAATTTTAGATTTACACATAAACATACCTAAAAAGGTTTGAATATTGATGAACAGATCTAATTGAAGAAGTTAGAAAAAAAGTGTGAACTCAAGTACTGCCAAAGGAAAGACAATGCAGGAAAAAACAAACATTAATGAAATAGAAAGCAATTAAATAACTGAGACATTCACAAATAGTAAAAGAGGAAAAAAAGAAATACAGTACAAATATGTAATACTGGAGAAAGAAGTTTTAACTATTGACATAAATTTATTAAGTTATGAGGTTTTGTGAATATATGTGTATAGTATATGACTTCATAGTAATAACAACTAAATTTTAGATAAGATGGAAATACTTCTGAAAATATAATACAAAATAAATAGAAACCTGAATAAACATATAAGCTTTTAAATATTTAATCAGTAATTTAAAAAAAGAACTGAGACATTTTAGAGAGTTTTGCAGAGAGTTTTCCCAATGCTCAAGAAAAATTTAATTCCTAATGCCGACTGGTTTAGCCCTTTTGGAGAACAATAAGGATGCTTCTCAAAAAATTAGAAATTAAGCTCCCATTTGACCCAGTGATACCACTCCTGGGAATATATCCCAGAGAGGCAAAAAGGTATAGTAGAAATGACATCTCCACTAGTATGTTCATTGCAGTACTGTTTACAATAGCCAAAATCTGGAAAAAAAAGAGTGCCCCAAACCAGATGACTGGTTAAAGAAACTTTGGTACATGTACACAAATGGAGCTGTTAGAAAAGAGAAAGTCATGAAAGTTGCATATAAGTGGATCAACATGGAAAGTATAATGTTGAGTGAAATGAGTCAGAAAGAGAGACAGACATAGAAAGATTGCACTCATTTATGGAATATAATGTAACAGAATGGGAGACTAACAACCAAGAGTAGTAGAGATAAGGACCAGGAGGTCTGCCCCACAGCTTGGCCTTGACCAAGGAAGTCTGGCCTCACATGCTGGGGGAAAAGGCAGTTGAGATAGAGAAGGGAACACCAAGTAGAGGATGTTTTTTTTGTTTTTTTTTTGTTTTTTTTTTTTTTGGAGTCTATCAGAAACATTTTTATTTGTCTCATTTTTCACTATTTAGTGAGTATATACCCGAGGTGCAACAGTAGGTTTAGCATTAGACAATAGTATATTGAAATTAATAAGGATAGTTTCACTTATTCAGGGACTCATATCCAAGAGAAGAGGAATAATTGTCTTCTTGCTGTCATTACACTAGTGCTTTTTCCTTCATCGCCCCATCAAGTTAGGATAGTAAGGGAAGTTCACAAAGCTGTTACTTGGATTTAACTAGAATGAGTCAAATTCATGTAGAAATGACAGCCATTTATAAAGTATTTTTCTATTTCCATTTTTTAAAAATAAGTCATAGTGTCTCGACTTTTCAAGAGTTGATCGTGGGAAGACAAGAAATATTTCTTACAAAAATTATAATTTAAGGTCAGAATTAAAATGAATAATATTCATTAATATCAAATTAATACTCCATGAAAATTAAATTACTCTCCTCCATGTGTATTTATTTTTATTATTTTTTTATTTTTTTTAATTTAATATTTTATTTTTAATTAGTGAGTCAACGTGAGGGTACAGTTACAGATTTATACATTTTTGTGCTCATGTTTCTCCCTTACAAAGTTTGATAACCCATCCCTTCACCAGTGCCCATTCTCTACCAAAAGTAAACCCAACATCCCTCTCCCCCCTCCCCAGTCCCGTCTCCCCCCACCCCACACTGCCACTATGGCAGGGTGTTCCCTTTTGTTCTCTCTTTCTGATTAGGTGTTGTGGTTTGCAATAAAGATGTTGAGTGGCCATTGTGTTCAGTCTCTAGTCTATATTGGGCCCGCATCATCTTTCCCCCACATGACCTCCAATCACATTTTACTTGGTGTTCCCTTCTCTGAGTTGCCCAAAATGAGAGACCAGCCTCCAAGCCATGGAGACAACCTCCTGGTACTTATTTCTACTATTCTTGGGTGTTAGTCTTATAGTCTGTTATTCTATAGTCCACAGATGAGTGCAATCTTCCTATGTCTGTCTCTCTCTTTCTGGCTCATTTCACTTATTTCATAATCAAGTAGAGGATGTTGAGAGGACACACTCGGGTTGAAATATGCATGCGGAAAATAGACTATAGACTGAACATAATGACCACTTAATACCTCTATTGCAAACTACAACACCCCAAAGGATAGAGAACAAAAGGGAATACCCTGCTGCAGAGGCAGGGTGGGGTGGTGGGGAATGGGTGGGAGTGGTGGGAGGGATACTGGGATCATTGGTGGAGGAGAATGGGCACTGGTGGAGGGATGGGTAAATCGTCACTGTATGACTGAAATGCAAACTCGAAAGTTCATAAGTTTGTAACTGTACCTCACAGTGATTCACTAATAAACAATTAAAAAAAAAAGAAAAATTTAAGTCCTATACTATAAAATCTGCTCCAGAAAAAAATGGGAAGTGGATTTCCATTTCATCATATGGCATGATAATATGTTAACATAATAAACATTTTTGTCAGAGAAAAGGCCATCTAACTTCCATATATGTAATTAATGTTATTATGATTCTATACTATTAGTATATTATGTAATGTAGCATATTTAAAGTGTAATTTGTATTAATATTATATAGATTAGTGCTATGGCATAATAAAACTATAACATATTAACATTAGTTATTAATAATTAGGAAAAATATAGACTATTTATCTGTGAAAAAATACATAAAATTATAATATTAAGTATTAACATCCTGAACCTAGTAGTGTTAAAAGACACATGACAATAATTTGGGTTATTCAATAAATGCAAACTTAACAGTAAAAACTATCAATATGATTTCCATGCACATATTAAAGAAGAAAAGACATAAGGTCATCTTAAAGGATATATAAAAAGCAACAGATAAAATTCGGTACCTATTCAAAAAATTTACAATAAGAAATCTTTTAAAAAGTGTTCAAAATTTAAAACTTAAACCATTATTATTTGTGGCTGTTAGACGTACCTATATTTTAAAATGTAAGGGGCTTAGGATTTAGTTTAGTGGTAGAAAGCATGCTTTTGCCCTGAATTTAATATCCAGCACTAGATCCAGAAGTAGTACATAACTACTGGGAGAAATAAGGAAATTTCACAAGCTACCTATTTTAAGGCTGAGTGGTAAAAATGGCTCCTGAACATCTGCAACATATTGTTAGAAAGTATAATTTACAGTTGCAGCAAGTATTATTAAAACCTCATAAGTAGAGCTTTGGGCTGGAATGATAGCACAGCCGGGGTAGGGCATTTGCCTTGCACACAGCTGACCCGGGTTCGATTCCTTCACCCCTCTCGGAGAGCCCGGCAAACTACCGAAAGTATCTCACCTGCATGGCAGAGCTTGGCAAACTACCTATGGCATATTCGATGTGCCAAAAACAGTAACCAGTCTCACAATGGAGACGTTACTGGTGCCCACTTGAGCAAATCGATGAACAACGGGATGACAGTGACAGTGAAGTAGAGTTTTATATAAGAGCTCTGTCTGGAAACAAATAGCAAAATTCATCTATACAAATGCACTTTCTTTAATAATTCCAATAGTTTTTCATAGGAATTGATTAATTCTAAAATATTGGGAGGATATGGACTAATGAAGCAACTTTAAGTCAATCATTAATAATACCGAATTTTATATTTGAAATTTGCTGAGAGTTAAATCTTAAATGTTCTTGCCACATAAACCCACACATGTATATACACATCTCATATTATATGAGGTGATGGATGTATTAACTAGAATTGTTTGGATTATTTCACAACATACAAACTATCATATATTGTATTTTAGAACTTAAATATGCATAATATTATCTGTTACATTTTTTAAGACTGGGAAGCAAATTTGATGAGAAAGAAAAATGAGTGAAATCACTGTACCAATAGGACTTACTATGAACTTATAGCAATGTGAACATTCCAGAATGGGGCAAGCTTAGACAAATAGACCCACAGGACGGTATATTTAAATGTGAGAATTTGTATTGCCAGAAATGGCATTTCAAATGCTGGGAAAAGCTGGACTATTCTTATGAGGTGCTGAAACATTTAGTTTTCTATTTGGAAAAAGATAAAATAAGATCGCTTCTTCTCCACATAAGCAAAAGTAAATTCCAGATGGACAAAGATTTAAATTCAAAGAGCAGAAAGTTATAATTTTTGAAAACAACTTGAAAGAATATTTAGGATGTAGAGTTATGAACAGGTTATTGAATAAAGAACAAATACCCACAAAGCTTTAAAAATATATGAATTTGACTATGTCAAATAAGAAGTTATTTATAACAGAGAATAATAAAAAGACTAGATTCCATTTTGGAGAAGATATTAGCAATTCAAATAATGATTTCAGAATAAATAAAAAATAATTACAAACATATAAGAAAACGATATGCTGATTTTTAAGAAGGAACAAAGGATTAGAACTAATTTCTCTTCTCACTGCCCGCTGGCACACAATGCCCACAGATAGAAATACAAATGGTTTAAAGCATGAAAAAAAGTTTGAGCTTGCAAATAACAAACAAATGTATATTAAAATAATAAAATACCTTTTATGGATATCACATTAGAAATGATTTTAAGTCTTGGAAATGAGGATGAGAAAATAGTAAAAATAGAAATCTGTCAATTTAGAAATTTAGAAATGTCAATTTAGAAGTCTGTCAATTTAGAAACAATATTGAGGAAAGTGAAGAAATAATTCCCTCCTACTTAGAAATTCTACTTCTAGGTGTCTACGTTAAAGAAATAGTGTACATATGCACAAAAATGTATGCATAAGAACTTTCATAATAGCAACATCAAAAAACAAAAACTAATCTCTTAATAGTTTCACACTAGTTCACATGTTAAAATGAAGTAACTAGGTCTACATTTTATCCACATAAGAGAATATCTCTAATATTTATCATTGAAGAAAAGTGCAAAAGAATATATAGAATATTAATTAATTTGTATGGCTAACAAAATCTCATAAAATAATAAATGGTACACAAATATTTAGATAAAGTACAGAATTGTGCATGGAAGTAACATGCCAACCTCATGCGGAGTTACTCTGCACAGGGAAGATACAGAGAAGTTATTAATGAAAACAGGTGATTTTATTATTGTTATAGTGGACAGGGTCTCAGGGCTTACTTCTGACATGTACTCTGATCAGTCCTTGTAAGGCTCATGGGACCATAGTGGGTTCTAGGATTGAACTCAGATGACCACATGCAAGTGCCATACCCACTATACTATTGCTGTGACCCCTTTTTTTTTTTTTTGAAAGGAGTTCGGAAGAGTATCCCCAACAGTGCTGGAGTTATACCAGGTTGTGCTTGTGAGGCCATGGGTACTAGGAATTGATGTGTATCCATCATTATAGTGCAATACAAATCCTTTAGTGCCATTAGCTGAGACTGCATGGCAGGCAAGTGCTTCAGTCCTTTGAGATATCTCCTCCGGCCCCACCCCCCGGGGAGGGAGATTTCATACTACTCGTTTCTCTTTCTTTTATGAGTAACCTAAAGTCAACATGGAAAAATGTTAGCAGCTGTCTAATCTAGATAGTGGTAGGCATTTTGCTCTCTGCTTTATTATCTGCAATGTATTTCTATACATTTCTTAATTAAAATATAGAAGCATTTGGAAAACAAAACTGAAATTCAAATCTTTTGCCTCAAATTCTCCTTCAATAAAATTCAGTATAATAAATGTGCACACCCCCCATAGTACAGGTTTGGGGAAGAGTACTGTCAGAGAGACAAGGTCCCAAGTTCAAGGACAATGTGCTCTAAGGCAGAGAAAGATAAAATTTTTTGATTATTCTTTTTTGTTGTTGTTATTGTTTGGAACTTGCCACTGAGGAAAACAGCTGCAGTTTTTCATCTGAGCTAAATATAAATGCAGCAAGGAAAGACCCATGTCAAGGGCTTTCCCCAGGGCCACGTGCTTGGCTGTCATGCTTTCAGATGGCAGTCACAAGTTATCTTTGACTGCCAAAATGTTATTAGATGTTGGTGCCTGTTTTTATGCCTGTGGCATAGCCAGGGTCTCAGGAACTCTGGCTATTTCATGCACTGCATGTAGCCAGATTCTTCTGCAGAGGTCGTGTTCTCCCAGGATGACCCTTTATAATTGCTTTGCTAGAATCAGAAGATCGGGGAGGAATGAGACTCAAGGAAGAAAGAACTCTTTATGGAAGGAGGCTGTTAAAAGATCTGAAAATATCAGTGGTTATCAAGTGTTTGGGGCTGAAGTGGGGCAGAGCACCAAGAAGTTTTAGGGCAGGAAATCTGTGACACTGGAATGATATATTGTCATTCATTTATCCAAACCCACAGAACCTGCAACACCCAGAGCAAACCCTAATGCAGATTGTAGACTTTGGATTTTAATGATGTTTCAATGTAAATTCATCAATTATAATAAATGTCCCCTTCTTGTGGTGCCATTTATGTATGTACAGAAGCAGAAAATCTCTACATTCCTTTCATTTTGCTGAGAACTTAAAACTGCTCTTCAAAAATTGTATTAATATAAAAGAAGCTCACATTGTAGTGGGGAGTATTACATAAAGATTTTTGGTCCAAGAAATAGGTAAAAACAATATGCTATAAAGAATTTGGGCAGAAAGAGAAAATTAGTTCACCGAGAATTTCTTGTAGCCTTTCAGATCAGCTTTATATCTGGTTTGTGAGTAAGTTGAGGCTGTTATTCAAATCCTTAGCTGAATGGTCCTATGGTATCATTCCATGTTGATATTGACAGAGGATGTTTTCTAAGAGAGAAAAGGAATTTGCCAGTTAGGCTTAAACTACTATTCCATCCTCTTCTTTTTCCTAGTCCTAAGACAAGATGGAAAATGCTATTTATGCAAAGATAATACAATCCCCAGTATGGCTGGAGACAGAATTTAGTGGGTTAGAGAAGAATTAGAAAGAATTACTGCTATTTCATGATTAAGGTCTGAATCAGAAAGTAACTGTCCCAGATGAGACCAGAAAACTTGAGACACATAGGAAATCAATTCCAAAAAAGAAGGCCTGGAGGGCCCCCTCACTTTTGTGTGAATAAAAAACTGAAATCAGAATGTTTGCTAGGATTCTGTGATCAATTAAATAGTGGCCTGTGACATTATATAGACCTAATCACCAGAATATATAAATGTTGCCTGATATAGCAAAGAAATTTTGCCAGCATTCAATGAAGTCTCTTGATATTTTTTTCTGAACTATCTAGATGGACCCTGAATGCAATCCAGGCAGGCCCTGAATGCAATCATAGGATTGAAAGGGAGGCAAAGAGAAATTTGACTCAAAAGAAAAAAAAAGAGAAACAGATGAAACCAGCTGCCACATGGTTCACTTCAAAAGTGGAGGAAGGGGCCACTAGCCAAGGAATGTGATGGATGCAAAAGACTAGGAACTGAATTCTCCTCTATATCTTCCAGCAAAAGCCCTGTGTCGCTCAGACCTTGTGAAGTTGCTTTGGTCTCCTGACCTATAGGTCTATGAACAAATTGTGTGTCTTGTTTTAATACACCACTTAAGTTTGTGTGTGTGTGAGTGTGTGTGGTGTGGTGTGCCTAGGATTGAACCCAGGTCCTCACACATGCAACAAAAGGACTTTACAAATAAACCACATCCCTCTTATTGGTAGTCCTAATCAAATATTGCTGGAGGCATTCTGATAAAGAGAAGTTGAGATTAATTGGTGGTAAGAATAAAGATTCTGCCCTTAAATAAAGTGGTACTGGGGAGGCAGAGAGTGACATTCTGAAACAAAGATTTATGTGCATGAAGTTCACTTAGAGCATCCTGAGAAACGTCATTGTACAGGACAAGGAAGCAAGTCTGGATGAAGGGTGGTACTGCAGCACACAGACACAGAGGCTCAGCTGTAGAGTTGAAGTGATCCTCTAACGATGCCCTGAATTGACCAGAAACAATCTTTTTAACCTCCTCTTTGACCAGTCATCAGATGCGGGCTGTTTCCAAGAAAGGGATAATTATCAAAGGCAATCCCTGGGGAAAGACTCATCTATATACCACCCATTGGCAAAATTAGCACCTGGGAGTGCATGTGCCTAAGGTCTGGGTTAGGTAGCAGAGCTGCACAGCACAGTGTTTGCTATAATATGAGAATAATCCCCAACACAATTTTATCTGATTGAGTTCTGGTAGGAAGGCTACAGGGGAAGTATCTTATTGTCTCCAGTCTTGGGCCATTACTTTGAAGCACAGTCCAAAACCCGACTCTGTGCGATTTTTTTGGAACCCTGCTGAAAGCAGCTGAGGACCTTGGGCAAAGAGATTGACATAACTATAAGTGGTTTGGTCTTGGACTGAAGTTTGGAAATAAGCCTCTCAAGGACTGTTTGGAAGACCTTCTGAGAGAGTCCCTGAAAAAAAAATGTACCATAGCCCCTTGCACCGCTACTCAAGGTTGTTTTGGCCTGGTTTACTGGTTCATGTCCTGGCTGATAAATAAAGCCATGTCGACAGCATAAGGAACACAGGGCCAAGCCTTGTTCCTACCATCACACCACAGCAGGCACCAGCTACTTCTGGATTCATATCCCAATTCCCAGGCTCTAGGACAAAGTAGAATTAAGTTAATTTCCACTGAGCCCAAACTCTAGAAAGACCCACTGTCCGAACAATGACCTTGAACAAACTGTAGGTCTTTGAGTGCAAATTTTGGTTGCTCTGATTCTACTACACTCAACTTAAGTACTGCACTGAACTTTATAGTACATAACTGAGTGGAACTTTAAGGGCATGTAAATATCCAAGGGTTCAAAGGCACATGTCTGAACTGATGTGATGTGTAAAGGTCTAGAATCTGGCCCTTCTTCTGACACCTATTAACAGTGAGACCTTGAGCAGGGCACTATTCTCTGAATATGCTTTCTTCCCTGCAATCAGGGCTGAATAAAATAATCTCTAAGAGTTTATCCTACCTTCGTACTCAGGAATCTGTGGTTCTCTAATAGGCCTTGAGGGTGTGAAGAATGACGTGCATTTGTACAGATGTTGGCACATCCTGGAATATGCTTTGCTGGAGCAAATTCCTGCCATCAGATTTCTTTCAAATGGATGAATATATGAATATATCATGCTTATTTGCATTCACTGCTTTTGCTGAAAATCAGCAGCTCAATACTCACTTGCATCACTAAAATAGACCCTTTCATCAGTCTGTGAATTTTTCAGAGGCTTGCATATGAGTGGCCATTTTATTTAAATATATATTTATATATATGTATATATATACATATATGTGTGTGTTCGTGTGTGTCTGTGTGTGCATTAATCCACACAACTTATTTTTGATGTTAACAGAATAGTGGAATAAAAAGATTTGTCAGAGTGTTTATGTCCCAATCTGTGCCAACTATTCACCTTGTGACACTGGCAAGACATCTAATCCCACTGAACTTCTGATAGGAGTGCTGGTCAAGGTCAGCACTGCATGCCTCACATGGTAATTACAAATATGAATTATACTGGAACTGATGAGAAAAGTCTGAAGCCTGAAAATATTATCAAGTTTAAGCTATCATTATTAATTATTATTACTACTACTACTACTTCAAATTCACAAATGGCAGAGTCAGTAGATTTGCTTAAGTTTTCCTTCCCTTTTTAAAGCATAGGGTTTCAGTCAGCGTTGTCAGAATATAAACAGAGTGCAAAGATTTATGTTTTCAGCTTCTGAGGTTCCCATGAGAATGATTCCCAGCAGTAAAAGTCGCTAAAAACAGTTTGTGAGGTCACCTGCTCTTAGCAACCAAGGGTTGGGAGAGAAGGATCTATCCCGGAATTCACCCAGAAGATTGATCTTGTACCATCCCTACAACCACAAGAGACAATTTTGTTCCTGGAATAAGAAGAGCCCTGAGCCTTTGCTTGCTCTGGAAAATAACAACTCTCCTCATTTCTTCAGAGCATACATTAGTCACATGATTCTTCTGGTTATAAGGGAGAGTGCAAATCTTATGATAAGGGCAAAAACTGAAAATTATTGTCATAAGGCAAAAATCAAACCACACAATCTTTAATTTTTTTTTTATTTCTCCTATAAAGAGTCTTATTTCTTCCACAGTGCAGCAAGCCTACGGAGCAACATTTAATGTGCTTTCTTCCCTCAAGTCAGTCCCTCAGAAAAAAATGACAAATGAAAGACAACACAAACACACATAGCACATGAGTATCATTGCAGTAATTTCAGCATGTTTCTCCTTCCAGATTTTGAAAAAACTTTTGCATTCCACTGTTCTTCAAAGAGATTATTGAGAAAATACTATAGAAAGCCAATTGACAGCTGACTTCCTATTCTCATAGCACACTTGAAAGAATCTCAAACAAGATAAAGCGACAGTGAAGGAAATGCAAAGTGTTCCAAGACCAAAAGGGTTTGCAAAAGGTCTGCTTTCACTTCCTTATTGACTAAGGCTCTATTTTCCTCTTTGCCCTCCTGAGAAATACTGCTACTCAATGTAAGTGTCTGGGTAGGAGCAAGCATGGCAGGTGTGGAAGGGCCAGGCTGAAGGCTGGACTAACACAGCATAAACTGGCAAGTGACCATGCATACAGCGAGAAAATTCCAGGGATAGGGGCTGTTGTTATAGAAACCAGAGTCTTTCTGGGAGCACACAGGTAGGGGCAACAGGTCTTTGAGAACATAGAGCAGAGAGTAAGACTTGGGACTGTGCCATAGTATTTGGCACAGGCTTGCAGGCAGACCTGCGCATGGTGCAACTGAGCATGACAGCCAAGCGCAAAAGAGGTACCCAAGGGTGAAACCCTGTCCTTCCTGTCTCCAGGCAGATGTCAGTTGGCAGGTGCACCCTGCTCTCTTCTCAGTTGGGCAAAGCTTTGCAGGTGCTAATGATTACAGCCAGCAAAGGTTAGATCTTCTGGGAACTGCTTAACAGTCCTAATGTCAGTTACTTGTGGTTTATCATTTCTCTTCAGCAAATTAATAGAGTTTCATAGAAAGCAAGGTAAAGAATGTATCCACTTGAGCTCTTCTCTCTTTCTCAATCTCTCTCTCTCTCTTTCTCTCTCTCACACAGACACACACACATGCACACACATTCATATACTGACACAGTAACACCAAATACAGACATATCATAAACTCCCCCTCACAAAATGGATCTTCTCCCATGGACTTTCAGACTTCTGAGGTTAGAGAATAGAGCTTCACCGTGGTTTTTAACAGCTAACAGAGGTACATTCTTTTGGGAGTAGGGTGATTACCAAGTACACAAGAATTTAAGTTTGATGTTATAAAGCTCCAGTTCTCTTAAGAATAGCTGGACCACTTTGGTTGACTTTCTGGAAACTTCCCTGAGACATTTTTATGATAGTTTCAAAATAAACCTCCAGGGATTCTGAGGTTGACACTTATCACTCACTAGCTTGTCTAGGATAAAAATGAGTGAAATATTTTCCAGAGCAGACAGGAAGAAGGCAGTCTAGGTAGCCCACCACAAGTTGAACCCCTTTCTGTTCTGTGTCTCTGGACCAAAAGGTCTTAACTTTAATTGTCAGGAAGACTCCACCAATTCAGACACTCCATGTTAGAAATTCCTGGTATCATTCTTTAACCTGTGACTTTTTAAAGAGGCAAAAATGGCTGATTGCATATTATTGACTGAAACTTTAAAAATGAGAATTGTGTAGAATATTATTAATTAATCTTCACACATTGCTATGTTCCACAAATAGCATTGTTCCAGAGTAACTTCCCATACCTTCTTTTTTAAATTTTTTTTAAATCACCATGAGATACAGTTACAAAGCTTCCTGTTTGAGTTTTAGTAATACAATGATCTATCACCCAACCCTCCACCAATGCACATCTTTCACAGCTAAGGTCTCAGTATCCTCCCCATCCCAAACCTCCCCCTGCCTCTATGACAGACAATCTCCTCCACACTCTTTTGAATTACTTGCTATAAATAGCATAAGATGTAGCACAGCCATAAGAGTGGCTGTTTGCTCCTGGAATTCCAAAATTTTAGATAATTAGGATCTGGAGAAATCTCTGCAGGGAGCTGCTTGGTTCAGAGATTCTTTTGTGTGTCTCTGGATCATGGCCATTAAGGAACTTAAGTAGCAGCCAGAGGCAATTTGTGCGCATGACCTCCAGAGTCCCATGGAGATGCGGGATGAGAAGGACCAGACCATCCCCTATCCCTAGAGGTCTGGAGTTTGCCATCACTGAAACTGCATACAATGCACTTTTCATTGGGTTCAGCTGCGGGAATCTTGAAGGGGCAGGTGGAGGGATGATTCCTGCCCCTGTCCTGAGGCATCCCGGTGAAGTTGGCCTGGCTTAAAGTTCCACACCTTCTTAACAGAGAACTGCTCTATAAGTAAATACCTCTATCCAGTTATATTCCAATCTCTTCTTCCACCATTTCTTACCATTTATGTCTGAGCAAATTTATACTGATGGAGCAAATATATTACTATATAGTCACCCACATTATTTTAATTGAGCTTAAGAAAGTTCATTTTCCAACTTTCAAGGCAACAAAAGCTATTCCCTAAGCTTTGCCCAATAGAATGTGAGCAGAGGTGAAGGGGACCACTTCCATTATTGCATGGAATACAGCTCCCCATCTCCTATTCCCCTGAAAACACTACCTGATTGTGACACAGTGTTACTCCTGTGAGATTTGAAATAATTTATTGTAGCATACAGACTTCCTTAGATCAGGTTGAAAATACTGAGAGTCTCTTGCCCGCACGCCTGGCTGTCTTCCCCGGGGCCCCTCGGAAAATACTATCTTTAAAGAAATCTTGATTCCTCTTTGTACCTAACTCAAAGTTCAGACTTTGAGTGTGTTTCTTGTTGACACTATACATATCTTGTTGACACTATACAACATATATACATCAAGTTGTTCTAATCAATACAATTCCTATTGTCTGATGTATCCAAAATGATTTCCCTGCACGTAATGCTGGATTTCTTTGTTCAGTGCTTGGCATGGGAGATATTTTCAAATAGTTCTTAGCTCCGTGATATACAGTCCCTTTCAACACTGTTGGAGATCACTGCAGGCCTTGAGTCTGTGCATAACCTAAGAGCTTCTCAGAGTCCTTTGGACAATGACTGAGGACACAAACCATGAAGGAAACAGTAAAAAATAAATTAATTCAATAATACTTTGTATTTTAGTGCACATAGATGAACAAATGTTCCCTAAATTATACACATCTAAATCCCTCTGATTCTTCCTGAGTCACACAATCAAATGCACTTAAAACTCAGACTTACCTGTTCCCTTCTTGGTGTTCTAGTCACATAGATTACATGCTCACCTACAATAGCCTTTTCAGCTCCTTCCTTGTTTGAAAATAATTTGCATACTTTAGATACCTTTATTCATTGTCAACATCAGTGGAGCATAGGACAAGTTCCAGGTAGCAAGGAAGTCATTGACTGTCCTCTCCTCGGCACAGTTGGCTTGAGAATAATTCATTTATTTTTACACATTAGAGAGAAGGGATAATAGATACTAATGGAAAAAGTCTAAGATTAGTTTACTGAGTCAAGTATTAATCCAGACACTATCACTAAACTGCTGAGTGGAGTCAAACAAATTGCAGCCTCTCTTGGTCTACATCCTACTTTGTTTTCTCACCTATGCTATACAGATATTACTTTTCTCTGGCTAACTTGATATGGTTTTTCATTATTAAAGAACAAAACACTCTATGTAGCATGGAAACGTTGCTTTGGGCAAAATTCAAGGAGCTATTAAAGAAAACTTGTATTTGTAGCTCTTTGTTAATGACTGAGCAGATCTCTGCTCTGAAAATTAATGTTATTTTCTTGGGGTTTATTTTGTTTTAGCATACATGGGGGATTGGGACGCTGTGGTTTATGAGGGACTATGCATCAACATTTTCCTGGTTAGTTTGCCAGATTGGAGATCATGGCCAGTTCCAATGACTACAAAAAAACCTTAGGGTTATGTGATAAACAATTACAATAAATGGTTGTATAGTTCCATATCTTGGAATTTATCCTAGGTGTAGATAAAGATAATAGTAACCTGTGTAGAGCCTATTTACTACTTGTAAATCGGCTGCGCGATATCTTATAGCCTACTTCTCCCTCTGGGAGAATCTGGCAAACTACTGAGAGTTTCCTGCCCACATGGGAGAGCCTCGCAAATTCCCCACGGTGTATTAATGTGCAAAACCAGTAACAAGCTGGGTCTCATTCCCCTGACTCTGAAAGAGCCTCCAATGTGGCATCATTGGGAAGGACAAGTAGAGAGAGGCTTCTAAAATCTCAGGGCTAGGATGAACGGAGACGTTACTGAGACTGCTCGAGAAATTTGATGCTCAACAGGATGATGATGATGATGATGATGATGATGATGATGATGATGATGATGATGATGATGATGATGGAAAAATGTTAGGAGTACCATGATTTGCACCATAAGGCATGCTGGCTAAATCAAAGGTAAGCCCTCTAGGCGAGACAGGTAGCTTGGGAAACTATGATATATGTTGATATGGAAAATTCCACTAGTAATTTCTGTAAGCAGAAAAATATTCAAGATCAGTGTTTTAAAAACACAATATCACTTGTGCCAAATTTTTAGCAATTCATTTGTTTGGGTAGGCATATAATATCAGAATATTAAAATGATGCTATTCATATTTGCTTCTGAAGAAGAGAATGAAATGAATAGAGTATAGACAATGGAAGGGTCATTTGTGTTTTTTGGTGGAGGGCTCTCTGGTAGTGTGATGGATCATGAGTACTGGGGACTGAACTTGAGTTCTTATATGCAAAGCATAGTTTCAATCCTTTGAACTATCTTCCCATACCTCATTTTTACCTTTTTAAACTTAAAATCACCTGACTAAATGGTTCAAAGAAAAAAATCCAAAAAAATATTAGATTTAGTACATTTACATGTGTATAAATATATATTGTAATTGAAAAATATATATATTCCACATAAATTTTTACCACTTAAAGCATTTTAAGTGCATCATTCGGTAGCACCAAATATATTCATATTGTTCTGGAACCTTATCATCCATTTCAGAGTTTTTGATCCAAAATTGCTACAAATCTCTGCAAAGGCAAGGACTTATGCTTCTTTTCCCAGGAATGCAAAGTATCAGTGGAAATTTTCTGAAAGCTTCTCAATAGATCATTCCCCTTCCAGAAAGGTAGGTGAATGACTACAGGGACTGATTAATAAACTGAAGAGAGAAGGACTGAAATTCAGTCTTTCCAACCAGGAAACTTATTTAGGCAGATGCTAATCCTACACAGGGAGGCCTACAGTTCTGGGAAAGTGAGGTCAACTCAGGAAGAAGGAATAGGAAGCTCATTTGGTCATGGCTCAGAATGGTCTGCTTTTATTTATCTAAGACTGACTTATTCATCAGCCTCAGAGGGAAGGAGTTGGCTTCAATGCTCTGAGGAAATTAGTTCCTTACAGCTCAGGGCTGAAAGCAGCTAATCCCTGCGATCCAGCCTCCTGAGAAGGCCAGGGGAAAGGTGGTATTTCCTCAATGTGAATGAGCTTTGTGCTAGTTGCCAGAATATACAACTACCAAGGTAAGGTCTGTACCATCTTCTTGGTTATGCTGGGTCTCCCAGTTATAAACTCTGGAGCAAGCAAGAGAGGGCTATATCCAAACTTCTGTTATGCCAGAATTCAGGTAGTACTCTGACCATTAACATCTCTTAAAGCTTGGTGTTTGTTTGCTTGAGTTTTTTGTTGGTTTGTTAACAACTTTTGAGATAACTTTTGTTTATAACATCCTATAAATTTCAGATATACAACTGTATACACTAAGACCTCACTTAATGTTGGTGAAAGCATCTTAGAAACTGCTGAAATGACAAATAACAAAACCAGATTTCTTATTAACATAATTTTGTTCAGTATCAGATAGGACTTTTTTTCTCATCAACCATTTCAGCTAATTACATTGAATGAAATAACATTGAGGGCATGTTGCAATTTCAACAACTTCCTACACTACTGCATGCTCACCACCAAAAGATGTGTCTCCATCTTTTACCGTCAAACTGACATTTATTACTCATCTTGTCCTCCCACCATTCAATCTCTGCTCTGAAAACTTCAAATTTGTTCTTTGTACCTATAAGCTTGGTGTGTGTGTGTGTGTGTGTGTGTGTGTATTTCTTTAATAATATTGCTTTTGTATTTTACAACTCACTAGCCACATTTGTCTTCTGTAATCTGATATGTGACCTCGCTGATGACCTTAGTCTGCCCTATGCAGCAGTGGCCACTGAGGACCACTGACCTGCCTTTGTATTTTCCTCAGGGAACATTACCCCACTGAGCTCAGGTGTTAGCTGCATGGTCTCTTGTCCTGATGTGTATTAAAATATCTAAGGCATTGCCATTGATAAAAAAAAAAAACTGATGATATTTTATTTTTTATTTTATTTCAGATCTCTGTGTCTAAATCTATCCATTCCATATCTATCCAAATTTATTATGACTACTTCAACCTCAGCAACTTTCTTTAAAATGCCAAACCAGTACTTTGCCACTCCCCCCTGCAGTGCTCCTCCCTGTTAGTTCTGAGATTCCTTTCTGAGGACTCTAATGTGTAATATATAAACACATCTTTTCCTTGCAAAGTCATCCTCCCCATCCCTGTCCCTCTCCATGGTATGAGAGTCAGTTGCTCTGTGACCCAGGTTTTCTCCTATGATGCTTCCACCACTCTGACCCCAAAAGGGCACTCTCTTCTGTCCTTCCTTATCAGGACCCAATGGTGTTGCGGGATCACCACTTATTTTTTTTTTATCCACCAATTGGCTTAGATTGAACTCAAGTTTGAAGGAAGTGTAAGCAAAGAACTTAGTGTATTCTGAACCTACAGGTCAACTTACTGCTATACAGCTGCCAAAATGTTAATCTGTCTACACAGAAGTCACTCCTACTCATACCTGACAATACTCAAGTATGACCAAGCCCATCACCAGAAACCTAAAGAGGGCAGTTTCTCAATTATGAACAACATTGTAACTGTATATTTTTTAAAACAATTTTTAATTTAAAAAGACAGTGATTATGGGCACTTCAGTTCTGGTGGAGTGTAGTAAATTTGTGTATTGATACCATAAAATTTACCATTATTGTAAATGCTGAACTATAATAATAAAATTCATAAATTAAATCTTAAAAAAAGAACAAAGCAGTTTCTCCTCTTTTCCATTCTGAGGTCTAGCCTCTCAGTCTTTATATCTTGGACTGGAAGGGACTTCTTCCCAGAGTGAGTGACACTGGTGAATTTCACTCATTTCTGGAGAAACACTTTTACGGCATTACCTCTGGCAACTACATCACGACACAACAGTGTAATAGTGGGACTTTTAAAGCTAATTAGTATTCAGAAAAACTATGGCAGGATAGCAGAGGTCCAAGGTTAAATCTTCTTGAAGCCAAACTAGTTCCCTTGACAAGCTGAAGTCATTGTCTGCTTTCCATTACCTCCTGACACAGTGCCTGAACAAGAACATACTCATCTCACTAGAACATCTGCATCTGCCAGCAGGATTAAGAAAACATTTCTCTCTTTAGCATATATGTGCAGATGCAACTCTTTCTGTGCCATTAATAAAGTGGTCCTTGTGTTACAGAGGAGCTCAGACTCAAGTGAAAAATTCTCCCTTAAAAGGAGAGAGAGAGTAAAAGAGAATGTGCCTGCCACAGAGGCAGGGGGGATGAGAGAGTGGCTGGAGGGATTATGGGAACATTGGTGGCAGAGAATGGGCACTGGTGGATGGATGGGTACTCGATCATTGTAATGACTGAAATCACTGTCACTGTCATCCCGTTGCTCATCGATTTGTTCGAGCGGGCACCAGTAACGTCTTTCATTGAGAGACTTATTGTTACTGTTTTTGGCATATCCAATATGCCACGGGTAGCTTGCCAGGTTCTGCCATGCGGGCTCCATACTCTCAGTAGCTTGCCAGGCTCTCCGAGAGGGGTGGAGGAAATGTGTGTGTGTGTGTGTGTGTGTGTGTGTATAAATATATATGTTTGTATGTATGTCAATTTGCTCTAGCGTAAAAAACTAAGGCACGCCGATGGGCGTGTGCACTCGTGGGCTCTCCGGGCGGCTCTGTCTCACCGCCCATGTTCGGTGCTCTGGAACCGTTGTGTGTGGCTATTGGTCAAGGGCAGGCGACGGAAGGAAGAAGGCCAAACTGGTTGCTCAATCAGTTTATTCCATTCTCTCTGCTTCTCTCCTGGTTCTGAATCTTTTTGGATCTGTGGATCTGGCTCTTCTCTGTTCTTCTCCTGTGTCCTCTCGTGTGTTTCCTTCTCTGTCTCTTCTGTCTTCTTCTTATGTCTTTCCTGTCTTCTTCTTCTGTCTTCTCTGTCTTCTTCTGTCTTCAATGACTGAAATGTAATCATGAAACTTTGTAAGTCTGTAACTGTACCGAATGGTGATTCATTAAAATAAAAATAAAAACTAAAAAAAATAAAGAAGACAAAGAAGCTCAACCAGCAACACAAACTTAGTAAACTCTCAGACAAGCACTTAATGGCCCCATGCTGAAATGCAGTTGTCACAAGTTTTCTTTCACCGAAGTGTTTTTTGATCATTCCATTAGCCATTTTGCAGTAACAAACCATGTAAAATAAATTATTGTGGGGCTACTATAGGGCCAGGCTTGAGGGCTGGTTGGGAAAATGGAGACAGCGGTGGAGGTGGAGGGAAGGTGACAGTGGTGGTGGGGGTGGGGTTGGAATACTGAATGCCTATAACCGATCATCATGAACAACTTTGTAAATCAGTCTTTAAATAAAAAGGGGGGAAAAGAAAAAAGAAAATTTCTCCCTTTTAGAAAGACATTTGTAAGGTAAAGAATCACTCACATGGCTTCTCAAAAAATAAATCTATCTTTTGAATTTTAATCTCTAGTTTTCAAGTGACACAAAACTACTTAAGTCTCGAATAGATACTACATTACATGCTAATCTTAGTTGGAATACAAACCGCTTAGCTTAACCTTCAAGACATAGCTCTAATCCTATCTTACCAGCACATATGAATATTATCTCCCCATCAATATCTCAAACATATCTCTGCAAGTCAAATCAAATCAAGATGGTGGGTAGCGTCAATCATCTACTCAATCATCTAGAATCTTCCTTGGTCAAATCTCCTGCCTATCACATTTAATAAAGTTTTCTTTCATGTATTCCCTTTGGATTCCTAGAAATTTTCCCTTATTCATCCAGCCACCCACACACACAGCAGGAATGCTTTGAAAGTCAACCTTATATATGTTGACACTATGGGGTTTCCAGGAATGGATAACACAGGGATCTTCCCCCAAGGAGTTTACAATTAAAGACCATACAAACAATTCAACTGCAGTTTTTTTCCACTAAAGAACAATTTTACATTTCTTTGCTCACCTTCTACCATCAATGCTCTCTCTTGTTCCTATTCCAGTAGTCAGAATATCCATTCTCTGATTCCAAAACCATGCTGCTTAGGAGAAAATAGATGTGATAAGAGGTGGATTACTAAATGCTCTCAAAATCAACTCCATTAGCCAATCTGTCTTTGTAACCACATTACTATTGTCTCTGTTCTTGCTATTGGGCAATCAATTCCATTTGGACCCTGGAACCCTCTGCAATTATCTCCATTTTTCTCTAAATTATCATTTTTTTCTTCTCTATTGACTTATTTCTATTCATATACAAATAGTCTTGATTTCACCATGAAAAAGCAAAATCAAACTCACTCCTTTCATTCCACATGCTCCTCCTGCTTCTGCCTTTTTCTGCTTCACACACAGAGATAGCATTCAAGAAGTTTTTCTAAAGGCACTGTCATTGTTTTCTCACTTTTCATATCCTTCTAAACTCTCTGCAATCCCAACCATGTCCTTACCAGATAAAGAAATAACTCTTGTCAGAGTCACCAATGGCCAATGAAACTCTGCTTCCTGCTTCAAGCAGAGTTTGGACCACTAACTTCCTCTTTCCACTGAATCTTTTTGTCCAGCTTCAGGGCTGCCCACTTTCCTGGCTTCCTCACTGTGTCCTTGGCTACTGCTGCTCAGTCTCCTTTGTTATTGCTCTCTACAGTCAACCTCTAAATGCTGAAAATCTCAGAGCACTGTGAGGAACACAATTTTCTTCCTTTTCTGTGAATTCCTTTCTTAAGTTTTCATAAGACTCTTGGATTTTGGATACCAGCAGTGAACTGATAACACTCAAACTTACAGACGCAACCCAGAACTTTTGAGTACTAAATTTATTTATCTAACTGGATAGATACGTGGGTATTTCTAAAAATCTTAGCTCATCCTTCTGCTCCTAAGCCCCTAAGATATTCTACTTTCCCCCTAACAACAATAATCTGCTTTTTGCCAAGTCTTTTCTGACTTATTAAGTGCTACCAAATGTTAGGAGAATTTGAGGTTCTATAGGCCAGAAATTTATATAGTTTGGGGAGCCTTTCTCACATAAAGAATAAAAAACTAGGGCTGAATCATCCATTCGCTAGCTTTATAAACTTGCAATTAAATCTCAGAAGAGATCAAGCAAATCTCAAAAAATTCATGGATACATCAGTCTCCCAACTGAAAACTCTGGGGAGTCCTCACCCTGCTGAAGCCCTGGCAGCTACACTCACAACCCCACAGCTGCCACCATGCCAATGGTCCAACTTCATTGTCTCACTACTAATCTCTACATAGACACTAAAAGCCCCAAAATTCCAGGTACACCATTCTTCAGGCTGAGAACTCTGGGATCTTCTTGGAGTGGGAGAGGGCAGTCTGCCTTCACTCCCTGTACTTCAAGAACCACGGGGTGGGGGGTGATATGGCAGTCACACCCATATTCCACAACCACTGCCATGTAAACTCATGGTCCAGTTAAATATACTGGAGTTTCTGGGGCACATGGCCACAAGTGCTACAAATTCTACAATAATGACATCCCAGTAGAAGCACTTCAAATTAAATGGGAAAGTAACATAGAAGCAACTAATATCAATAAATAAAAACAATAACACAGAAGTCTCATCTTATAATGAACAGCTTAGTAAGGTCTTAAGCAAGGACTTAATGACCACATGGTGAGATATCACAATTTTTACAAAATTTCTTTTAATAAAGTATATCTTGGTAATTCCATTAGCCATTTAGTTGTAACAAGCAATATAAAAACTTATTTTGTGTCTCCTGAAGCTTTTAAAACCAAGCTCCTGGAAGAAAGTGACACAGTCTCTTACCCGTGCCTAGCTGTCTTCACCGGGGCCCCATAGAGGGGGTGGGTTGAGTTTCCCTCCCCGCCCCTAGCAGAGCCCCGGCAGCCGAAGACCTCTGGAACCCAGCCACAGTCATGCTCAAGACCCCTCTCAACATGTTTGGACAAGTCTCACACACAAAAGAACCGACACAGGAACCCAGATAAACTCAGGGTCTGAGATCTCTAAGCCTGCTTGGATTGGGATTGGGCCTCTTCCACCCAGATCCCCCATTTTCCAGTAGCTAGGCGGTCACACCCAGAAACTGCCCCCGCCCTCCGTGCCATGTAATCCCATTAACAGCCAACATCCAGAGACTATAAAACCAAGCTCCTGGAAGCGCATGGCTGCAAAGCAGCCGTGCGACATCTTATAGTCTAGTTCTCCCTCTTGGAGAACCTGGCAAGCGACTGAGAGATTTCCTGCCCGCACAGGAGAGCTTGGCAAGCTCCCTGTGACATATTCATACACCAAATACAGTAACAATGATGGGTCTCATTCTCCTGATCCTGAAAGAGCGTCTAATGCAGCACTGTTGGGAAGGATGAGTAAAGAGAGGCTGCTAAAATCTCAGGGCTAGGACGTATACTGGGCCTGCTTGAGCAAATTGAGGATCAATGGGATGATAGTGATAGTGATTCTAAAGGGAGAGGCGTGGGTAGTGGTTGGGAAAAGGGGGCAATGGTGGAGGGAAGGTCACACTGGTGGTGGGACTGATGTTGGAATATTGAATACCTGTAACAAATGCATTATGAACAGCTTTGTAAACTATGCTGTTTAAATAAAGGGAAAAGGGCAAAAAATAAAATTAGGGCTAAAGATGTGACTCAAGTGCTAGAGCCAATGTCTGGCTTGCACCTGGCCTGGGGTTCAATCCCTGGCACTACATGGCCCCATGAGTATACTACTAGGTGTAACCCTGGGGGCTCCACTAGCACCAACAGGCCTGAACCTTTCTGGGAACTTGAAAGTTTTATCCTCCTTTCAAGCTCCACAGCCTTGATTTTTAAAAAAATATATATTTAGTATGAAAATAAATATGAACTTAAGAGAGATCTCAATAAATAACACATTTTAAAGTATAACTGCCATGATCAACACAAAATTGAGAAAAATTATGAGTATTGTTAATTACTTTCCTGGCACATCTCTGTGATGCATTTCTACATTTTGGCTGCCTGCCTCTTTTTAATACTTTGGTTAGTATTTTCTATAGTGAGAGGGGGAAAGAATGAATGAAAATTTTGACTATTAGAAATGAAATTACTCACGAATTTTTAAATGGATAAAGGCCATGTAAGTAGGGTTGGTTTATTTGTAAGATGCTAGAATTCTAGTTTCCAGGATAATATGCAGAGGTACTTCACAAGATTTTTCCATCACAATAGGAACTAAAAACCTTTATCAGCTCTTCGAGTCTGAGATGATCACAATCCACTACATTCAATCTAGGGCTGCCTGATCAGATTTTTCACTCCACAGCACCTACTTCAATGGTAGTTAGACAGTTCACACTGAAATTCATTAGCCTAACCACAGCAAATCAGATTGCAGGCAGAATAAATGCTCCTTTAAAGCAGTGAGGGATTCCCACTAGAAAAAAGGGGAGGGAAGTTTCCTTCTCAGGGCGCTCTTTCCTCATGAAAAAGAAGAGAAACTTTCTTTTCCTGACAAATGACAGGAATCTGAGGAAAAACGGCCTTCATAGGCAACGATTCCATCATCTAGTTACCATAGATGATGGGGTTATTAAATCTGATTCCCAAAGCAGAAGAACTTTGACTGGCGTGTAGCCTTGAGCAGAGCTGGCAAGTTGTTCATCTGGGATAAACCTTTTTTTTTTTTTTTTTTTTAGATTCTAGGTTGGTGGTATAATCCATGGCACGCATGTGTGAGTGGAAGTGTGTGCTCACCCTCTACTAATCACATTGTTTTCCTTCTCCATCCTTAATTTTCTTTTTTCTCTTCCAACTTCTCTCATATATAGAATTTAGCAGAAGTCTCAGTTGGGAGGGGCTGTCCATTCAACTTAGGAAAACAGGGGAAATTTTTACATCCAGGAGATGATTCAGCTTCATCCAAGATTGAGGCCAGAAATTTATATTGTTTCATAGACCCTCAGTTCCTCTCAAATTTCAATCTCCACTTTGGTCTCTTTTCACCTGCCTCTATCCCAAGGCTCCTGCCTTTGCATCTAGTGTCTCATGGCAGCGCCAGAATTGTAGAATCCCAAAGAGAGGCATGCCAGGGGAAGAAGAATTTCTCTTTCTCCACAGTTCCAACAACACTGCCCAAAATGGAATTTCTATGGGCAACTTGACCACGCCACTGAGAACCAAAGGAAGGAACTCTAGATTGACTAGGCATTGCATGCATACATACACACCCACTCAGAACTTGAGACTTAATACCCTTTCTTGTGCTTTGAAAGTTGTATCAGTTCTGAAAAGGAGCCAATTACTCCCACCCGCCCCCACCCCCACCAAAATGGAGAAAGAATAATGGTGAAATGAATATGAAGTGACACTCCAAATCCATCGTTACCATTTTTCTCAAATTTTGTTTTCCTAAATTGAAGCATGTGTACCTTTGAAAGTTCCCCTTGATTCCGTTTAGAAGAAAATAGTGTATTTACTAAGTACATGGGAACTCAAATTGAAATTTGTCAGTGACTTAGGAAGCATGAAATCAGAACAAGAGAGAATGTCTGCAAGAATCAAATATGAATAAAATATTTTATGGCTCCAAACTAAAAGCTGAATCATCTAACTGAGAGCAAGTGAAGCAATACACAGGCTCGAGCTATGCATGAGTACTGACAGATGCATGCTTCCTGGATCCTCCTTCTGTAGAGCTACTGTTATCCTGTAATTCTGGACCCTTCTCAGTTACTGTAGCCCCTGAGGCAGGCAGGTAGATAGGGAAGGGCCCCACATTTGTGAGTGAAAGTGGAAGTGCCTCATTTGTGGAGTATAGAATAACATCACATGAGGCTGACACCCAAGGACAGTAGATACAAGGGCCAGGGGGATTGCCCCATAGCTGGAAGACTGCTTCATGAGCGGAGGGGAGAAGGAAGATGAAATAGAGAAGGAATCACTAAGAAAATGATGGCTAGAGGAACCAGTTGGGATGGGAGATGCATGCCGAAAGTAGATAATGGACCAAACATGATGGCCTCTCAGTGTCTATGTTGCAAGCCATAATGCCCAAAAGTAGAGAGAGAGTATGGGGAATATTGTCTGCCATAGATGCAGGAGAGGGTGGGAAAGGGGCTATACCCAGGATATTGGTGGTGGGGAATGTGCACTGGTGGAGGGATGGGTGTTTGATCATTGTGAGATTGTAACCCAAACATGAAAGTTTGTAACTATCTCACGGTGATTCAATAAAATTTTTAAAAAAGAAAGTGGAAGTGCCCCCAGGACAATGAATTTCTGAGAAGTAATAAAACCAATAACTGCTTAAAAACCCACTTTGTGAGTCCATAAGAAGCCCAGAGAAGCTCCAGCAGAAACAAAGGCCAGGAAAGGAATATCAAATAGGACCGTCAACTGCACCCAAATCTACCTTCTTGGGACCCACACTAGCAACAGACTCTTACATAGGCAGAAAGCCCTCATGCAGCAGCTTGGGGAAAAACCCTATAAAAGCCAACTTTAAAGAAGGAAGTGATCACATATGCTGCCTGAGACCATGTGCTGCTGCTGAGCACATATGCCCAAGAACATGTGTTGCCAGCATGCCCCCTGTCAAGATGTGTACTTTCATATTTTCATACCTAATGCTGGGATGTGTGCTGGGCACTCTCTCTCCACCCTAGAGAAGCCAATGTTCTCTAATAAGCACACCTCCCCCGTCTCTCCCTCTCTGTCTCAACTTCCTAAAACTTCCAAATAAAATCTGCTATGCTTTATTTTCACTGCTCGTCTCCTCCTGAAATTCCTTTCTGTGAAGGAAAGGTGAAAACCCAAAAGACCTGGGTAAGATCTAGGACTGACTTTCCTTTCCTGCAAGGAGCAAGGTCCACAGCAGACTCTGATCAGTTCTAGATTTCCCGAGCTGTTCTGGGTGGCAGTGCTGGTTAGACAGAAAGCAGCAGGTTCCCATCTCAAGGGTGCCACCTCTCTCCTGCCCACTTCACATAAGTCACCTGGGCAGAGACCCCACTGGCATCAACACCACTCTCTGCGGCTTTAGACAAATCAGTGGCACCAGATATCCCATCTTCCTGCTTCAGACTTGGATGCCAATCCAATTTCTACAAATGACTCACATCATTCATGACAGGTTAGTCTGAGGGAATGCTAAGTCCACAAAACACGTTCAAGGAATGAGGCCGGAGCGATTGTACAGTGGGTAGGGTGTTTGCCTTGTAAGCCTCTGACCCAGGTTTGATTTCTGGCATTGATATGGTCCCCTATGCAAAGCCAGGAGTAATTTCTGAGTACAGAGCCAGGAGTAACTCCTGAGAATCCCTGGGTGTGACACCAAAAGATATATATATGTCCAAGGAAGGCAAAAGATTCACTTTACACAAATGCTCTATATGTCCTTTTTGTGGGACTTCACTAAGGTAGTAGAATCTAAATTGGTGAAGGTGGGGCAACCTTTACCATCAGATGCGTCAAAACTTCCAGTGAAGGTGACAGGAATGAGAAAACAAATATTCTGAGTTGTGTACTGTATTCTTAATATGTAGGAAAATGTAACTTGAGCTATTTATCTACATAACATGGAGAAGGCCATGTAATTTCCCAGGGACAAAGAATTTTTTGGATCTTATGGACTGCAGTTTGAATGGACATTAGCATGTATAATCCATTATTAAGGTTGGCTGATACTTCACTTTTACCCTTGTTAACCAAGAAACTGGAAACTTGAGAGATCAAGAAAGGAAAAAAAAACAAGGAGGCTTTTATTTAGGATTTATTTATTTATTTGCTCTTTGGATCACACCCGATGATGCACAGGGCTTACTCCTGGCTCTACCTCAGGAATTACTCCTGGTGGTGCTGGGGGTGGGAGGGAACCAAATGGGATGCTGGGAATTGAACCCAGTCAGTCGGGAGCAAGGCATATGCCCTATCCACCATGCAATCACTCCAGTCTGAAGGTGCAATTTTAGGCTTTAGATTATTAAAGAGGAAAACAATAGCAACTTGAACTTAAGCCCCCCTTTCTTTCCCTCCACCCCATTTTCATTCAACTACATCTCTCCCTTTATCCCCAGGGCCAGATCTCATACTTATTCAAACTTCACCTTTTACCCTGAAAGTTCAGAGAGAATTGACTTGAGACTCTCCACAGGAGAGGCCCCAGAGCCCTTCTGGCAATATAGACTTGCTCCTTTACAGGGAGCAAAGAAATTGGAGAGTGAAAGGCAAAAGGATGAGGCAGGAAAAAATTCTCCTCACTTCTGTTCTATTTCCCCACCCTACTCCAGGTCATTCAACTCTAGATCTTTGAGATAACTAATGAAAATTTTAAGAAAAGAACTGCAACGCTTAGTTGATGTCCCATAAAGACTTGTTTTAAGAAAGTGGGCATCTAACGAACAGGAGCAATCTTTTTTTGTCCCTCTCCATGTCTCTGTGAGCCTCCAGAGAGCCAGGACTGCCTATCTAGAGTCTGCTCCCAGTCTTTCTACTCCCAAGGGGCTTCCCAGATGCTGTAGTGGGAGCCGAGAGGAAAGACCTGCCAGGGAAGCATGAACTGGTCATCCCCTCTCACCTCCACACTGACTCAATCCTCTTAAGGAAGAGCTTAGTTATTACACATCCTTCCCCCTCTACCTACAACAAAACAAGCAGATCCAATGAAAATCTTGGATGGCTAATATTTTTGCAAACACTCAAGAAACGTTGCCTTGGGCATGGAATCCTAGCCTAGCAGTATGCCAATAGTTTGTAAACAACAGGATAAGATATTATAGATGAGAAGCCTTGCCTTTAGAGAGTTTTTTGTTTATTTTTTTTTAATGGACGAAAGGGAGAAACTACAAAGACATAAAAAGAAAGCTAACAGTCAAGTCTTTACTATGAGAAAAACTTGGAGAGGTTAAGCACATTCCCAAGGGCACATAACTGGAAAGGGATGGAACCTGCATTTTAGCACTGTCCAAACATCAAAGCATCAAGCTACTGAAGGCAGCAGGAAAGGAATTTGGCGCCATTCATCAAACTCCAGATTCCAGGAAAACGTTTTCTAAAAAATTAGTGTCAAAAACTAGGATTTGGGTCTTTAACTTTTGGCTCCAATTATTGCAAGGTCTGGCAATTATTTCCCCACCCCACAAAACCCAAAGATGTCAGAGTAATGGGCAAAGATTTACTTTTCCATATTGAAAGCTAACTTTCTCAAATCTTCTGGCGCTGATGCAGTCATTATTTCCAGCTGACCCTTTTCTATATCTTTAAGTCAACAGGTTAGCCCTCTCCAGAGTCATGAATAGAGGGCCATGGAAGAATTCTGTTAAAAAAAATTTCTTGGTTAGATAGTACAGTAGGTAAGATGCTTGCCTTGCATACAGCCAATTCCATGTTCAGTTCTCTGTATCCTATAGGACCACCAAAAGTAATTACTGAGTACAGAGCCGAGAGTAACCCCTGAGCATCACCAGGTGTGGTCCACCCAATTTGTGTGTATGTTTTGGGGATTCTCAAAACAGTGCTCAGGAGGTCCTGAGGGACTTCCCCAGAAATTCTTGGCCAACCAGGCTAGCAGTTCAGTGTGAGGGCCTAAAAATGCAGTGCTGTTCTGGCCCTGAAGTAACCTGGGATTACCCATATCACCAGACCACCTACGTAATGCTTGAGTCTCCAGGGCCATGCCCGGTGGAACTAGGTGGTCCTTGCAGGAACCAGGATGGGTTGCATGAAAGGCAAGCACCTCGATCCCTTTATATCTTTCTATCTGCATCTATAGATCCTTCTAGAAGTTGAAAATTTCTAAGGAACTCTCCCTTTCCTGTGGCCTAGTGCTTTACATTTTTCTTTTGTACTGATTCTATATCATACCAAATTTAAGCTTTTTAGACAACCTGTGGCAACAAATGGCATTACAACCAGAATCATTAGTAATTAAAACCCAAGACTCAGTTTTATAAGGAAAAACAGTCTCACTGAGATATTTACATATTGTAGCAGTCTTTTCCAACAGTTTTGTCAAACTCGTCTATGCCTCCTCCTCAGTAAGAGAGATTGTGTGCCTGGATAACAGAAAGACAGAGGCGGCCTGGTTGCTGGTGACTGACCCTTTATGGGAGTCTTCTTCCTTGCAACCTTGGCCAATGGACTCTAGGAGAACCTCTTGTGCTCTCCTGCAAACACACTTTGTAGTCTCAAGATCAATATAATCAGCCTTGCTCATTCTTCCATTTGTCACCAAATTCTGTGAGTTTTGGTAGATGCACTTGCCACAATTCTCTAATTTTTGAATTTTACCTGCTTGAAGCAGTATTTGCTCTTGCTTTTATTTAATTAGTACAAAATATACTTGACTTAATGAAATATAGGGTCTGGAGCTATAGCACAGTGGGTAGGGAGTTTGCCTTGCACGCAGATGACCCGGGTTCGATTCCCCTGCCCCTCTTGGAGAGCCCAGCAAGCTACCGAAAGTATCTCGCCCACAAGGCAGAGCCTGGCAAGCTACCCGTGGCGTATTCAATATGTCAAAAACAGTTGCAACAAGTCTTACAATGGAGATGTTACTGGTGCCCGCTTGAGCAAATCGGTGAGCAACGGGATGACAGTGATAATGAAATATGAAAGCAAACAACAAAGTAAAGTGTAGATATTTCAGACAGGAAAATATTTTCTTGGGTAATAAATCTGAGTTCTATTTATCATCATAAAATATGAAAGATATTTCTACATAACTAAAAAATAAATCCCTTCTCTATTTATACATCGGAATATTGAATCATCTTTCTTAACTTTTACGAACATCTGGTTTAGGAAAACTATGTAGAGTAATTTAACTCTAATTATACAGATCAGAAAACTGAGTCCTAGGTGCAGAAAACAGTAACTTTTAGGATAAATCTTTACCCTTGACCTTAATATCAGTGGGAAATACAAATCCCTTCCTATCTTCTATTAGCAGAAAATTTTCTAACTGCCTTGAGCGGAAGTCCCCATATCTGATGCAAGACTGTTTAAGGATAGATTGTATCCTTATATTACAACATCTCATCCTGTAGTTAATGGAATGTTGTTAAGGTTGAGGATTGCTTTTCCTTTGCTTTTTACTTGTTTTTCAGAGCAGAGGTAATGCAATATTGAGATCTTGGGGAGGGGAATTCTGAAGAATGTCACATTCTGGCTACAGAAATGTCCCTCTCACCTGCTATTACCCATAACCTGGTACAAGATTGACCTCCTGGAGACATGTGGGGAAGAGAGATTTTAAAGGGAACTGGAATCCGAATAGATTTCAGTTTGATTCCTTTCATTTTAATCCCACAGTGGAGGTCTATTCAGCCTCTTGAAATGCCTCTCCAGCTCAGTAGAATTAGAATTCTGGGAAGCAAGCAGACAAAGAAAATGTGAACAACAGACTCATCTTCTTATTTCCCTAAAGGCACATACAGTAGAATATTTTACTATTGCAAATCTCTAAAGGATAGGTGGGATTGGACGAAGAAGGGAGGAAAGCAGGGACTACTGCCCTCTTCCAGGACCTGCCACAGTGAATGCAGAGGTACTTACCTTTGAGAAATAGGGTGTTGAGTTCCCCCAACTGGTTAGGAAAAAGAGTTTTTTTCAAGAGGCAAAAATGCTTGGGGGATTTTCATGGGGATGAAAAATTGTCTCCTGCGTCCATTTGTGTCTACTACTTGCCCAACCCATGGATTAAAGGAGATAATATCCAAGAGAAGACCACACCAGTGCTGCCATATCTAGAAGTGATGTCTTCAGAGTTTTTAACCTCTTTGTTCCATAAGACAGAGAAGTGTTGAGAAGAAAGGAAAAAAGTAGTTCATTCTCTTGGAGTCTTCCCTGACCTCACTCCAGACAACAAGTGCTCACACAGCAGCCTATGCTGGGAATAGTGTTGGAAAGATAAAAGCTTACATAGAGATTAAATGCAAAATTAAATAAAATTCGACATGGGATAGAAAAAAGAGTTGCCTAAATTTTAAGAATCTTGTGAGATTATTTCAGTAAAGTGAAAGAGACTTGGTATAGATTTAAACTACTGTGTCTGTACCTGTGCAGAAAGGAGGATTGGAAGGAGCTAGCATTTCCTGAGTGCTCCTCATGAATTTTGCATTTTTCTAGAAATTTTATGTGCTGCAGCAATTATGGTGGGTTGTGAGTTGATGGGCAATTAAAAAAAAAAAAACAGGACTTCAACTTCATCCATTTCTCTTTATGTTATTTGCTTGATTTTTTTTTTTTTTTTTTTTTTTGCAGAGAACCCAGAAACTTTGAGAAGCTAGATAGTGCCACAGGGCAGAAACAGATGCAATGTATATGGGAAAACTTGTTTCTGACCTGCAGAGACCCTAACAAGGAAGGGGCTGAACCTCCTGACAATGGTATTCATGCAGAGCAACGTCCTGATAGATTTGTGAGGCCCACTGCTTCATTACCTTTCCATACCTGGGATCACATTGCTTTTTTGGAAAGACTTGCACTTAACAACTGCATGCTTATATTTAGGAAAACCTTCACAAATATTAAATTATCCTGGTTCTTGGCTTAAATTTGCTGGCACCTAGGTCACATTCACATCCATGTGGAATAAACAGAGTGTGATATTATGATTTATAATAAGACACATATATTTGGCTTCATCCCTGTTCTTGGCATAGAGCTGCTAAAATCCTTGGAATTTCCCAAGTAACAAGAGACATAAAAGTGTCTAGATATTCATAATAAGCCCCTTGAAACCAAGCCTGAGGTTATGTTAATGAGGTGACTTTTGGAAAAGTACCTTAGACTGGGGCTGGTTGCCAGGGGAACCAACCATGTGATTAGAAGCTCTATACTAAGCTTTGTAATAGGGACCTTCTTTGATACTTGCAATAACCTTTGCAACAAATGCTATTGTTAAGTTTATTTTGTGACTGAGTTGTTATTTAAGCCATGGAGGCCAAGGGTGATTATTAAACAGCAGCACATAATCAATCGAATATGCCTTTAAACCTATTTTCCCCTCTCTTTATTATTCTAAACTCATAACCTTAAGTTCAAGACAGATAAAAGAGCTTCACATATCAGGTACGAAGTTGTTTAATGATTTCAAAACTATTCTCTCTGCAGCTTGCTAACCTTTCATAGCATAAGTTTCTTCATCGATAAAATCAAAATAGGGCTTTCTATGCAGTCCTGCTCTTTATTAGGCAAAAAAAAATTGTTTTCATCCAGTATCAATAGAGGGAATTGAAAGAAATTCACAATTATTGGGCTGACTGGGAAATATATCTCAGAAATCTCTCCTATTCTCCATCTCAGTGTAGTCCAAAGGACTTAATCATATTGACATTTAGCAGATCATCACCCGGGCCCACTCAACTGATTCAGCTTGATGGGAAGAAAATGTCAAGTAGTTTCAATGATGTAGTGAAATGTATGTATTCCAGAGAGGTAGCTACACCCCATGAAGACTCTGACACTCGCCGCACAAGTCCAGGTTCAAGGTCCAAAGCCTGTATCATATTGGAACATCCTCTCTAAGATTAAGGACAATTAAGATTAAGGACCTTTCTGTAGCTTGTCTTTCCTTCCACTAAGATCAGAAATAGCACTAAATGGGCTTCTTTGGATCCTGGAAGCAACATATTCCTCACTTGGAAATACTTCTTTTACACACTTATTGAGTGACTCAGAAGGCTTTCGGTTTTGAGTGGGATCCAGGGCAAGTCAGTCTTAGTAGAGTGAGGCAGCAAAACAAGTAACCTGCTACTCAGGCTCTGAAGTGTATCAGATTCAGCAGCATTAGAACTGGCTATAATATCACAGTGCTTCTGTCTCTGCCAGAGCCCAGTAAAAGAATCACAGAACAAGTCTCAAGGTTTTATAGCAACACCGTGTCATTTATGGCAGAGAATTTATTGTCATTCGCAAAGCAGCATCTGACATAGATTGAATCCTAGTAGAGCCTGATCACTTGACCCTGGAACTTAAAATTTGCTAATCAATGAGGCAGTTTATTAGATTTACCATATCAAAAGGTCAGGGAACCCATTAGATGTTGTCTATGATACATTTAAACTTGAAGCCAAGCAGACTCCAAAAGTACAAATAGGTTTACATAAGCATATATCTCTCTATCACCTCTCTTTGCTGAGCCAATGTAACACCCTCTGTTTCTTGAGGAGTTCCCTGTAACCAACTAAATATGAGCAAAAGCTTCAGACTTATTCACAAATGGTGCTACATGACTTTTTGCATTCAGAATCATTCAGAGTCAAGTATTTTTTTTAATTTATTTTTAATTTTTCTCCCACTTTATTTAAACACCATAGTTTACAAAATTGTTCACAATGACTTGTTATAGGCATTCAATATTCCAACACCAATCCCATCACCACTGCCTTCTTCCTTCCACCATTGTCTCCATTTTCTCAACTACCCCTCAAAGCCTGCCCCCAAAGCAGACCCCAAATAATTTATTTTACATTGCTTTTTACCAATAAATGGCTATTGGAATGATAAAAAATACTTCCATAGAAGAAAATTTGTGAAGATTGATGCATTTCATCATGTGGACATTAAGTCCTTGTCTGAGAGGTTACTAAGCTGTTGCAAGCTAAGCTTCTGTGCTAATGTTTCTTTTACATTACATCCCATCCAATCTGCTGTGCTACTGCTAGGATATCATTGTTGTAGGGTTTGGAAAATGCAGCCACGCACTTAAGAAAGTCCAGAATACTTAATTAATTAAATAATTTAATGGCAGTGACTTTGGATTGTGGGAGCAGCTGACAGAGTTAGTTTTAAAGGACAGTGCTGAGTAAAATCCTGTTGTTGGTATGGTAACTGACAGTAAACTTTATTATTTATTTTTTGTAAACCAAGCAATAGCCTGGGGTTAATATAAACACAGAGAAATGGAGATGATGCAGCTGAATGGTCAGAATCTAGGAAGAGAAAGATCAGAGAAAGGAAAGTTTGGAGAGAGGCATATGGAAGTGAGAACAGCACACTTGTGTCTTTAAAGAGGAGGCACTATGCAGGTAGTAGGTGCATTTCTCTGGATATTAGCCAGCTCTCTTTGCCATTCCCGGACAGTACAGTTTTTGTAAACTACAACTTTAAGCATAATGTGTTTGTGGCTGTGATCAATTAATCATTTCTACCATGGGCTGCTGTAAAGAAGAGTTAAGTTCCTATGCTCTATTTCTAGTCAAAACCATTATCAGAAAGAGAAGAGACAGCTCAAAGGGGTAGAGTATAAGCAGGGCACCGTCTAACCCACAGGGCACTGCTGGGCTTGAGCACCATATGATCAGGTCTCCACCTCCTGACTGAAACATTACATCATTGGCTCTGACAATTCCCACAAATGGCCCCAAGGTCCCTGAGCATAGCTAGGGAGACCATTATTAAAAATCCTTAAAGTTCAAAATAAAAACACAAAAGATGTCAACTTTAAAAAAGGCATTTTTAAAAATTCATTAATGCTTGTGTTCATTTAGTTCTTCTATAGTGTGCTTATTCCAATTCAGGGTCTCATGTGGGTGGAGCACATCCCAAAAACTCAGGACAGAACATGGGGACCCACGCTGGACAGAAGGAACCCCATAACAGGTCTCTCTCACACATACCAATATTCTTTTAGTCTAGAACAATTTAGCAGTGCCAGTGAACCTAATCTTTACATTTTTGAGATATGGGAGAAACTGGACTGCTAGGGGAAAAAACACAGCTTCAGAGAACATGTAAACTCCACACAGACAGTGGCCTTAGCCAAGAATTGATTTTCCTTTCTTATGTATGATATAATGAAGTACAGTTGAATGCAATGACGTTATTAAAAACCTGCTGTTCTTGGGCAACAGGCCATGGAATAGCCACTGTGACAAGGATGGGGACTATTTATAGTCCCAAAATCATTAGTTTTCTTCTAGCAAAGTTCTTCTAGTTCCTGGAATTCATGAGTTGTCTATCCTGTCTTCCACATAGACTGACATTGAATTCTCTCTTTTTTTAAGTAAAACAGATTTTATTTGGAGGTTTTTGAAGGTGATGAGGGAGGGAAAGTGAGAGAAAGAATACTAAGCTCAACACTGCCAAAAGGTGCCCCCTGGAAACCTTAGGAGCCCGGCAGAGGGAACTAGACAGCAGCAGTGTGGGACATAATGGCCCCTCTCACTGACAGGTACAGCAGCATGCTGAGCATGGCCTCTGTGGCAGCGGCCGCAGTTATTTTCCCCTTTCCCACTACATTGGACTCACAGCTCAACCTCCATTACCTAATTCTAAAGCGGACATCCTGACTATCCCAAACACATTAGGCCATAGACCACTAGCCTAGTCCAATCAAAGTATACCAAAAAAAGCAATCACCATTGACAGAGCTCATCCAGAATCCTTTCTCAAAGCAAGAGAGGACTACTGATAGTGAATTGGAAGGTCCCACCTCCATACCACCACAACAACATGAAGAAACCATGAAGAAACAGCGCAAATCCCCATGAGGAGACAATGAAGAAAAGAGTCCAGAAGCCTCAACAGGGGGTTCCCACAAATACGATCTCTCCAAAAAAGAATCCAGAGATGAAATGTTGAAGATGTTCAGTGAACTCAAAGAAACGGTGGCATATTCATCCAGCAAATTAAAGGAGGACATGAAAGAAACAATGGAATGGACAGCCAAGAAAATACAGGAAGAAATTAGAGCAGGAATAAAAAAATTACAAACAGAAATGTCACAAATAAAGGAGTCAGTAGATGAAATAAAAACTCAGTGGGTGTCCTCAACAGTAGAATGACTACAGTCAAAGACAGAATCAGTGAACTTGAAGATGAGCTGCAGAAAGCTTACAGGTAACAACAAACAATGGGGAAAGACCTCAAAATAGCTCTAGGGTGAATCAGAGTCTTAGGGAATAAACTCAAGAGGAACAACGTAAGAATCACTGGAGTACCAGAAGGACAGGGAGGTAACCCTAATGAAAGAGCCACAGTTAAAGATATCATCACTGAGAAGTCCCCAGAACTGGAGAATGTAGGCATTCAGATCCAAGGAGCCCAAAGGGTGCCAACTAAAAGAGACCCTAATAAAAAGACTCCAAGACATATCATAGTCAGAATGTTGGATGCCACGTATAGAGACACAATACTGCAAGCATCAAGGTCAAGGAAGGAAATCACATACAAAGGAGCACCCCTTAGATTTACAGCAGGTCTATCAGAGGAAACTCTCCAAGCCCGAAGACAATGGTGGGATATAGTGAAAAAACTCAAAGAACTGAACGCCTCACCAAGAATACCTTATCTACTAAACTTTCACTCAAACTCAAAGGAACGATACACTATTTCATGGATAAACAACTTCATAGACTCAAAACCAGACTTAAAAGAAGGATTAAAGTGGCTACTATAAGACAAGAAAAACCCCTACAAGTACAACAAACCCCTACAGAAAGATGGAACAAAAATCCATGATAATAATCTCTTTCAATGTCAATGGTTTAAATACATCAATTAAGAGACACAGAGTGGCAAAATGGATTCAGAAACTGAACCCAACATTTTGCTGCCTACAAGGAACATATCTGAACAGGCAGAGCAAACACAGACTCAAAGTCAAAGGATGGAAAACAATCCTGCAAGCAAACAACTCCTTCAGAAAAAACCGAGGTGGCCATACTAGTATTTGACAACATAGATTTCAGGTTGAAAAAGATTAGAAAGGATGACAAAAGCCATTTTTTATTAATCAAGGGTTATGTACAGCAGGAAGAAATCACAGTCATAAACATATACACACTAATGAGGGACCAGTTACTTAAAACAACTGCTAATAGATTTTAAGGAGGACAATACTAGCAACACAATAGTAGTTAGAGACTTCAACACCACCTTATCACTTCTAGATAGATAGCAAGATTAAAACTCAGCAAGAAAACACTGGCTTTGAATGAAGAAATAGAAGAGAGAGGGCTAATTAATAGATCTATGCAGGGCTTTACATTCCCCAAAGGAAGAATACACATTTTTTTCCAGTGCATATGGAAGATTCTCCAAAATAGATCAAGTTTTGGGCCACAAAACATAACTCAATAGAATCAGCAAGATAGAAATTCTATCAGCTATCTTTTCAGACCACGATGCACTGAAGATAGAAGTTAATCACACATATATGCAGAGAACCACATCAAAAGCCTGGAAATTAAACAACTCAAATTTTTAACAAGGAGTGAGTTATGAAGGAAATCAAGGAAGAAATCAAAGATGCCTGGAAACAAATGAGAATGAAGACACAAGTTACCAGAACTTATGGGATGCAGCTAAAGCCATATTAAGGGGAAAATTTATAGCACTGCAAGTGTTTCTCAGGAAGGAAGAAAGGACCCACATAAATAACTTGACTTCACAGCTTAAGATATTAGAAAAGGACAAACAATAAAAGCCCAAAGCAGGCAGAAGGAAAGAAATAACAAAACTTAGAGCAGAAATTAACAATATGGAAACCCAAAACACAATCCAAAAGACCAGTGAAACCAAAAGCAGTTTCTTTGAGAAAATAAATAAACCACTGAGAAGATCAATAAACCACTAGCAAGACTCACAAAGAAAGAGAGAGACAGAACTGTAATAAACCAAATCAGAACTGAAAAGGGGGACCTCACAACAGAAACCAACGAAATACAAAACATCATCAGAGACTAGTTTGAAAGTCTATATGCCACAAAACAAGAGAACCTAGAAGAAATGGATAAATCCCTGGATTCCTGTACTCTCCCAAGAATGAGCCAAGAAGATTTGGAATACCTGAATAGACCTATCACTATCAAGGAAATTGAAAGGGTAATCAAAAGTCTTCCCAAAAACAAAAGCCCAGGTCCAGATGGATTCACTAGCGAATTTTTCCAAACATTTAAAAAGACCTATTTCCAGTTCTTCTCAAGCTTTTCTAGGAAATTGAAGAAACAGAAACTCTCCCAAACAGTTTCTATGAGGCACATATCTCCCTAATACCAAAAGCAAACAGACACCACTATAAATAAAAACTACAGGCTGATATCCCTGATAAACACGGATGCAAAGATCGTCAACAAAATATTAGCAAATAGAATCCAGCAAGTTATCAAAAAGATCATACACCACGATCAAGTGGGATTCATCTCAGGGATGCAAGAATGGTATAACATTAGGAATCAATTAATATAATTCGTCATATCAACAAAAGAAAAGATAAAAACCATATGATCATATCATAGATGCAGAGAAAGTATTTGACAAGATCCAGCACTCATTTATGATGAAAACTCTTACCAAAATGGATTTTGAAGGAACTTTCCTCAATATAGTCAGAGCCATCTACCACAAGCCTATGGCAAACATCATCCTCAATGGGGAAAAAACTAAGAGCTTTCCCTCTAAGCTCAGGGGTGAGACAAGGATGCCCACTCTCACCACTTCTGTTCAATATAGTACTGGAAGTACTTGCAATAGCGGTAAGGCAAGAAAAAGATGTTAAGGGCATTCAGGTAGAAAAGGAAGAAATCAAGCTCTCATTATTTGCAGATGATACGATACTATAGAGAACCTTAAATCCTCTACCAAAAAACTCCTAGAAACTATAGGCTTGTATAGTAAAGTCGCAGGCTATAAAATCAATAACACAGAAGTCCATGGCTTTCCTATATGCAAATAATGAGAGACAGGAAAGCGACATGAAAAAAAAGAATCCCTTCACAATCATGCCTCAGAAAATTATATACCTCAGAATCAGTTTAACTAAGGAAGTAAAGGACCTGTACAGTGAAAACTATGAAGCGCTACTTCACAAAATAAAAGATGACAGGAGGAAATGGAAACATATACCCTGCTCATGGATTGGGAGAATTAACATTGTCAAAATGGCAATACTCCCCAAATCATTATACAGATTCAATGAGATCCCTATAAGGATACCCATGACATTCTTCAAAGAAATGGATCAAACACTCCTGAAATTCACATTGAACAACAAACCCCTACAAATAGCTAAAGCAATTCTTGGAAAAAAAGAAGATGGAAGGCATCACCTTCCCCAACCTTAAACTCTATTACAAAGTGGTAATAATTAAAACAGCATGGTACTGGAACAAGGGCAGAGTCACAGACCAATGGAACAGGGTGGAATATCCTTACACACACCCTCAAATATATGATTATCTAATCTTTGATAATGAAGCAAGAAATGTGAAGTGGAGCAAGGAAGCCTCTTTAACAAATGGTGCTTGCAAAACTTGGACAGCTACATACAAAAAAAAAACTGGGCTCAGACCTCTATCTAACATCATGCACAAAACTCAGATCAAAATGGATTAAAGACCTCAACATCAGACCAGAATCCATAAGGTACATTGAAGACAAGGTCGGCAAAACCCTCCATGACATTGAAGCTAAAGGTATCTTCAAAGATAACATGCCACTGACCAAGCAAGTGGAAACAAAGATAAACAAATGGGACTATCTTGAACTAAGAAGCTTCTGTACCTCAAAAGATACTGTGAGCAGAATACAGAAACAAAATACAGAATGGGAAAGTATATTCACCCAATACCCATCTGATAAGGGGCTGTTATCCAGGATATACAAGGCACTGGTTGAACTCTACAAGAAGAAAACATCCAACCCCATCAGAAAATGGGGAGATGAAATGAATAGAAACTTTCTCAAAGAAGAAATCCAAATGGCCAAAAAGGCACATGAAAAAATGCTCTTCATCACTAATCATCAGGGAGATGCAGATCAAAATATCAATGACATATCATATCACACCACAGAGATTGGCCCACACCTAAAAGAACAAAAATAACTGGTGTTTGGGATAATGTGGGTAGAAAAGTGGTGGGAATGTCGACTGGTCCAACCCTTTTAGAAAACAATTTGGATGATTCTCAGAAACTTAGAACTTGAACTCCCATTTGACCCAACAATACCACTTCTGAGAATATATACCTAAGATGTAAAAAAGTATAGTAGAAATGACATCTGCACTTATATGTTCATTGCAGCACTGTTTACAATAGCCAGAATCTGGAAAAAAGCTGAGTGCCCGAGAAAAGATGACTGGTTAAAGAAACTTTGATACACTTCTGGGAATATATCCCAAGGATGCAAAAGAGCACAGTAGAAATGACATCTGTACCTATATATTCATTGCAGCACTGTTCACAATAGCCAAAATATGGAAACAACCTGAGTGCCCTAAAATAGATGACTGGTTAAAGAAACTTTGGTACATCTACACAATGGAATACTATGCAGCTGTTAGAAGAGATGAAGTCATGAAATTTGCTTATAAATGGATAAACATGGAGAGTATCATGCTAAGTGAAATGAGTCAGAAAGAGAGGGACAGACATAGAGGGACTGCACTTATTTGTGGATTGTAGGGTAGCATCACATGAAGCTGACACCAAAGGACAGTAGATACAAGGGCAAGGGGAATTGCCCCATAGCTGGAAGACTGCTTCATGAGCGGAGGGGAGAAGGCAGATGGAATAGAGAAGGAATCACTAAGAAAATGATGGCTAGAGGAACCAGTTGGGATTGGAAATGCATGCCGAAAGTAGATAATGGATCAAATGTGATGACCTCTCGGTGCCTGTGTTGCAAGCTATAATGCCCAAAAGTAGAGAGGGAATATTGTCTGCCTTAGAGGCAGGGGGAAGGTGGGGAAGGGAGGGTATACCTGGAATATTGGTGGTGGGGAATGTGCAATGGTGGAGGGATAGGTGTTTGATCATTGTGAGATTGTAACCCAAACATGAAGGCTTGTAACTATCTCACGATGATTCAATAAAATTTAAAAAAATTTTTTAAAAAAAGAAACTTTGGTAGTTCTACACAATAGAATACTGTGCAGCTGTTAGAAAAGATGAAGTTATGAAATTTGGATATAAGTGGATCAACATGGAGAGTATCATGTTAAGTGAAGTGAGTCAGAAAGAGAGGAACAGACATAGAAATATTGCAGTCATTTGTGGAATATAAAGTAACAGAATGCAAGACTTACACCCAAGAATAGTACAGATGTGTACCAGGAGGAATACTTCGTGGCTTGGAAGCCAGCCTCACATGCTGGGGGAAAAGGCAACTCAGATAGAGAAGAGACCACCAAGTAAAGGGTGCTTGGATGGCCCACTCAGGATGGGAGATGCGAGCTGAAAGTAGACAATAGACCAAACATGATGGCCACTCAACACTATATTGCAAACCACAACACCCAAAAGGAGAGAGAGAAAGAGCAAAAAGAAATGCCCTGCCACAGAGGTGGGGTCGGGGGATGAGGATGTGGGAGGGATACTGGGATCATTGGTGGTGGAGAATGGGCACTGTTGGAGGGATGGGAACTCGATCTTGTATGACTGAAACGTAAGCACGAAAGTTTGCAAGTCTGTAACTGTACCTCATGGTGATTCATTTAAAAATTTTAAAATTAAAAAAAACTAATAGAATAGATGTTCCCAAGTAAAAGATAAATTTGATTTGCCCAAGTAAAAGATAAATTTAGGTTATAAAATCCAAAATAAAATAAACTTTTGGTAAAAGGAAAAAAAAGAAGAAGAATGCGCTCAAGAGAGAATGTGGGCTTCTCCAAGGACAGAGAGAGCTCCTACACACACCTGACCATTGGATATGGAAGCATGAAAGTACACATCTCAAGACAAGAGATGTGGGCGACACATGAGCTCAGGTGCCACATGTGCTCAGCCACATGAGCATAACTAGCACATGGGCTCTGGCAGCATATGCACACCCTCCTTTTGTTCAAGGTGGCTTTTATAGGGTTTTCCCAAGTTGCCTCTACATGGAATTTTCTAGCTAGCTGATAGTTCATTGCTAGGGTTGTTGCTAAATGGGGAGAGCTGGGAGTGATCTTCTTTGAAACCTCTTTTCTTGACCTTTGCTCCTGCTGGTTCTTCTCTCGGAGGGTGGGTCTAGCCTTCTCTGGTTTGGGCTATCTCAGAGTTAATCAGATTAAAGGATGCAATTGAGGGTTCTTGAGTAATTCCCTTTAGGTCCTTCCTGTAGAGAGTTGTCCAGTTTCCCAGGGTCTGCTGCTGGTTAAGGTCTTATCAGGTCTTGCTTTCTGTATTCACAAGGTGGGTTAGACTTAGAACTGGTGGCTTTATTACTTTCTAGAAATTTCATTGCCATGATGAGACACTGAATTCTTGATTGGAGTGATATCTTGTGCAAAGACACTAGCCACGGGGGTCACGGGTTTGGTCACTAATCAAGTGGTTACTAGATTACTTAAAGGGCTTGTATTAAGCCCTTTCTATCCTGCAAGAACATTTTTGTACAATTTGATACTTACTCTGGGTATGTTTGCTATCCTACTTGCAGAATCTCCTGTACTACTTACAAGGTCTTATAGAAAGACTGATTTACTAATATGAGCTTTCTCCCTATTTTTGTAATTTAGCAATGGATCTGTTTTATGGTCAATAGGGGGTGACATTTGGCATATTTCTATGGTACTTGTTTGTTTTACTTATAAATGTAAAAAGGTAGGATTTAATATAGATCAGCAAAGCAAAAAATTAACAGATTGGGTTCTGTTAATTATTTACTTCCAAAATTTTCATATATAATTATACAATTAATCAAGATATGCAGTTGTGCTTATATTGGAGGCTGGAACACTTTTTCTATAATCGCCCAGTTCTAAAAGGCCTAGATCTTAACAATTTTAGGCTTCTATGACCATATATTCTTTATTCCCAATATTCAAGTCTGCTATGAAAACACAAAACCAACCACAGACAACATGTAAAGAAGCTAACGCGGCCATTCTTCAATAAAAATAGACTTTTTGACTCTAAAATTTGAATTTCGTGTAACTTCCATGTATAGGAAGGCTATTAGTTTTCTTTTGATGTTTCTCACCCCTTAAAGCTATTCTTAGCTCTGCTTAGCAAAAACAGAGCTGAGCAGGATTGGGCCCAGACTGCAATTTGCCAATCCCTATGTTAGAAGGTTCAGGATGATATTTGAGATATTGCTGGCTATTGTGTAGGAAACTGGGGTTTCCCTCCAAAAGAACTCTTATTCTCTATGACACTGGATCACCTTTAAGTCATGGTGGCCTCAGAGACAGATTCCAAGATGGGGGAAGTAAAACTTCTGGGGACAATTAAGGCCCAAGGTCTAGACCTCACACTGTAACAGTATTATCCTTTGTCAGGATAACTCACAACTTAATGGATGAGAGACTAGACATCCTCTCTTGATGGGGAGAACTTATAGAATAATACACATACTTTGTCAATTTACCATGGTAGCTAACTATTGTAGGTTAAATTGTGTCTTCCCCAAATCCCTATGTTGAAATCTTAAGCCCCTGGTATCTCAGAATGTGAAATTATTTGGCAACAATATTGCTGCAGTGCTGGAGCAATAACACAGCTTGCAGGGTGCTTGTATTGTACATTCTCAACCCAGATTCGATCCTTATGACCCTATATTGTCTCTTGAGCTTTCCAGGGTTGATTTCTGAGTGCAGAGCCAGAGGACGCCCTGAGCACCAGTGAATGTGGCCCCCCCAAAAGACTAAATAAATAAATTATTTAGATAAGATGATATCATATTGGGCCAGGCTGTGGGCCCAAATTCATTGGGACTGCTATCTTTTATCAGAAGTAAAGCTTGGAGACAGACCTGCATATGGGGAGAATGCTATGGAAATATACAGGGAAAAGAAGGATGATATGTTTACAGACAAAAACATGACAAAAATTGTCAGTGTATTGGTTTCCTAGCGTGAGATCCTTAACAACACCCTAGTTTACCAACACCTTATTTTGGTAGGGTTGGTTCTTTCTGGGGGCCACACGAAGAAAGAATCTGTCCCAGACTTCCTTCCTCTTTAGCTTTTTGATAGACAACTGTGCTTTTCCTGTCTCTCTCTAGCTTCTTCCCTTGGTATGAGTCTATATTCAAGTTTCCCCTTATTATAATGACACCAATCACATCTGATTAAGACCCATCTTAATCACTTCTTTTTAACTTTATAAGACTATCATTAATTAGTCAATTTTAGAGAGTTAGAAATTCAACACAAAAACCTAAAGGGTAGGTGGAAGTAGTTCGACCCATAACAATTTGAAAATACCCAGAAATAAGGAAAGAAGCATGGAACAGATTCTTCCTTGCTGATTTAAGAAGCAAACAACTTTGCTGATACCTTGATCAATGAGTTCTAGTCTGCAGACCCGCAAGAAATTCAATTTATGCTGTGTAAGCCACCTTGATTGTGGGACTTTGTTATGGCAGCCCGAGGAAACAAGTACAGAAACCAGAAGTAAATGGCAATATTTGAAGAGCTGAAAATGCAACTGGAAATCAATGAAAGATTATGACACATTGAAGATCTGAAGTATAGAGCTCAGATGTCTCTATTCAACTCCATTTAGAGATAAAACTATTTCAGAAGTTTCTATTAGTAATTTTCCAGGCCTCAGTTACAAATTCCAGGGGTTAGGAACATTCCCATTTCTCACTTATTCAAAATAAAATTCTAGTCAATTATTATCTATGCAATTATTATCTTAACCCTGCATGTTTGCATTCTTACACAAACATGAGTGTGTATATTGAAGCAGACCCACACTTAGGGGTAAGATGGGGCTTTTGGTTGTATCTAATGTAACTTCACTTAGTAGCTGAGAAAAAAAGAAATTTTAAAATGTGTGGCATCTAAATCTAGGAGATAGAGGACTAGTCAATATATGGGGAACAGACTGTGTAAATACTAAAGTTTCTTTATTCTTTTTAAAACATTATTATTACAGCGAGTAGGGCTTTTGCCTTGCATGCAGCCAACCCGGGTTCGAGTCCTTCATCCCTCTCAGAGAGCCCGGCAAGCTACTGAGAGTATTCTGCCTGCCTGGCAGAGCCTGGCAAGCTACCCATGGTGTATTCGATATGCCAAAAGCAGTAACAAGAAGTCTCACAATGGAGACGTTATGGGTGCCCGCTCAAGCAAGTTAGTTACCCAGAAAGTTCTATCCTCGGGCACTCAGGTGAAAAGAGCACTGTTAGCTTTTTTTTCATTTCTCAGAACAGCTTTATAGAGTTGGGATTATTGAAAGGTGTGGATTTAGAAAGCAGTAGACCTAAGTTCAAACTCTGCCTCTGCCACTTGCTACTAGGTCAAGATTGTCTAGTTACTTAATCTTTATGAGCCTCAAGATTCTCATATGTTAAAAGAAGATGAAAATTAGAAATTCTAGCAATTTCTCAATTTTAGTCATGAGTATTATTAATTTTAGTCATGAGTAAATTTTAATCTCAATTTTAGTCATGAGTATTATTACTGTTAAGCTTATCATTAACTGGAAGGCATATTTAACTTATCAAAGCAATCAAGGAGAGAGTACTGGACAGTGATAGATACAAATGCTATTTCTTGATTACACTGTGCACCTCCCAGAGCATTTTTATTTATTTAAGAAATGGTTAATATAATTTATACCCGTTATCCTTCAATAAACCAAGTTCCCTTTTCTGTTTTGGCTGCTAGAGATCAGAACCAACTTGACAGCTCTCATCAAATTGTAATGCATGACTAGAAGTTCTGTGGGTTTTCACTTGATTCTCTTAATTATCAACTATTTAATGTATCTCTTCATGATTTTAATTTTATATTGTACTGAACAGCTTTTGATAAACAACTGTAATATTTCCATGATGTCTACTTGACAATATCATGTATTATAATTAGGTCACTGCAATACTGCAGTTTTTAACTTCTTGGAGTACAAAAATGAAATACCTTGATTATTTTAATAACTTTTAATAACTGTACCTAATAGTTACAGGAGATAGAGGCTTTACGGCCGCATGACACACCATAAAACACTTAATACCTATTATTCCCATGCCATATTTGATAGGGTTCAAATTTGGTGTGAACCATGGTAACACCTCTAAGGGCGATTGGAGGCCGCCCTAAAAGCCTCCGTCCCTCTCAGAGAGCCTAGCAAGCTACCGAGAGTATTGAGCCCGCACGGCAGAGCCTAGCAAGCTACCCCTAGCGTATTTGACATGCCAACAACAGTAACAACAATTGGCCTCATTCACCTGTCACTGAAAGAGCCCCCAATACGGCAGCCTTAAGAAAGATGAGCAAAGAGAGGCTGAAAAAAATCTCGGGGACGAGCTAGACTGCCAAAACGAAGAAAGACTAAAATGATTGTCTGTACTTTCAACACTGGCATCAGAAGCATCCATCAAGGACCTGATGGTGCAAGCGCAGAAGATCAAGTACGACATCATTGGTCTGACCGAAACGAGGAGACATCAATCACATCACACCATTTTCGACACTGGAGAAGAATTGTTCCTCAGAACATGCGACAACAGAGGCATTGGTGGCGTTGGTGTCCTTGTCAACACAAACTTGGCCATAAGCATAGATTCATTCGAATGCCTAACGACCCGAATTGGACGATTATGCTTGAATATATGTGGCTCACTGCCTGCAGTTTCTATCTTCATCGTCTACGCGCCAACTTTTAACTACGATGAAGAAGAAATTGAGAGGTTCTACATGGAACTGTAGAAGTTCTATAAAGAAGACCACACCTTCTACAATATCAATGTTGGTGATTTTAATGCCAAGATAGGTCGGAGAAGGTCACCCGAAGAACTCCACATTGGGACACATGGCCTAGAATGGAACGACCAGGGTGAGAGACTGTCTGAATTCATCATGTCAACCAAGACCATCCATGGTAACTCACAGTTCCAGAAGGCCGAATCTAAACGCTGGACATGGGAGTCTCCCAGTGGACGGTTCCACAATGAAATTGACCACATCATATTCAATCGAAGGTTTTGCCTGACCGATGTGGCTGTTATCCCAAAATTCCAAACAGGATCAGACCACCGTCTCCTTCATGCAAAATTCTACTTCACAGAGCAGGAAGAAAAGTCTGAAAAATTTAAGTCTAAGAAGACAACTCCCAGAATGACCACCAACTGGGAGCTCTTTGGCACTATTGCAGCAACGTGGGAAGATGCCGTCCTTGACAACATCGACAAGGAATACGATCGACTGGTTCAGCACCTCCATGTCTGTGCGAAGAATGCTGAGTGTGAGAAAGCCACAAACATGCTGAGTGAGAAAGCCTGTCTTTGGAAACTCTAGAGCTCATTCATTAACGTAGTTTGGCACGAGCCTCAGGCAACAACAAGCTAACGTCCGAGCTCACAAAGTTGTGCAGAGATGCAATAAAGGAAGACCTCAAAGAGAGGAGAGCAGCAGTGTTGGCCAGTGCAGCAGAAGCTGGAAAAAGTATTCGCAATGCTCACCTGTTGTTCGCCAACTACAAGACCAAGATGACTGCCCTCCGACGTCCCGATGGATCTATCACATCCTCCAGAAAGGCAATGAAGAAAATTATTCATAACTTCTACTCAGATCTCTTTGACAGCCATGTCCACCTGCCCACATACCAAATTCCGCAGGATGGATATGTCGTTCCCAATGTTCTCCCTTCTGAAATCCGACATGCCATTTCACTGGTAAAGACGCGAAGAGCACCAGGTCCAGACAAGGTCAGACCCGAACACCTGAAGAATCTGCCACCAGTACTCATCAATACACTGGCCCGACTCTTCACACGCTACCTGTCTGAATCAAGGTTCCGACCCAGTGGAAAACCAGTAGGACCGTTCTGTTGTACAAGAAGGGAGACATCCACGACATCGGCAACTATCGCCCAATCTGCCTCTTGTCTGTCCTCTACAAGTTGTTCACTCATGTCATCCTGAATAGAATAGGCAGAACACTAGACAAAGGACAACCATGCGAGCAAGCCAGGTTCCGAAGAGGATTCAGCACGATAGACCATATCCACAAAGTGACCAAACTCATTGAAGTTTAGCGGGAGTTCAAGATGCTGCTCCGTCTAACATTCATCGACTTCAAGAAGGCCTTCGATTTTGTCGAGACTGAGGCGGTCATCGAAGCCCTGGCCAAACAAGGTGTTCAAACTCAGTATATCAAAATCCTCTGTGATCTGTATTGTGGATTCATAACCAGGATCTCACCATTCTACAAGGAAGTGATCACCAATGTAAAGAGAGGGGTGTGGCAGGGTGATATACCATTTCACCGAAACTCTTCAGTGCCGCCCTTAAGAACATCATGCGACAACTGGAATAGGAAGGAATGGGAGTAAAGATAGACGGTCGGCAATTACACCACCTCTGCTTTGCTGATGACATCATTCTCATAACACCAAACATTAGCCAAGCAGCACAAATGCTGACAGACTTTGACAGCGAGTGTGGAAAGGTCGGATTGCAGCTGAATCTCAACAAGACGATGTTTATTAAAAACAAACTGGTCCCTGAAGCTCCATTTGCTCTCAATGGAATGAACATCTCCGAATGCAGCAGCTGTGTGTACCTGGGTCAAGAAATCAACATGAGGAACGACTTGGTACCAGAACTGCGCAGGAGGAAGAGAGCAGCGTGGAATGCATTCAAGAGCGTCGAAGAGGTGGTTAAGAGAACGAAGAACCTCCGACTCTGGGCACATCTTTTCGATTCCACCCTTCTTCCTGCACTAACATATGCCTCAGAGACCTGGGCCCTATGCAAGCAGGATGAAAATGCTAGTAGGGTATCCCAAAGAGGAATTGAAAGAGCTATGCTGGGAATATCATGTCTCACTCAAGTGAGAGAAGGAATCCAGAGTTCTGACCTCCATCGATGGTCAAAATCAGGGATGCTGTCTCGTTTGCCAAGGCATCAAAAATCAGATGGGCTGGTCATGTAATGTGATTCAGAGATGACCGTTGGACTAGAGCTGTTACCGACTGGATTCCACGGGATGTCAGAAGACCTCATGGCCACCCTCCAACTAGATGGTCAGATTTCTTTGTCAAATCTCTGAATGAACGATTTGAGGCTCTTTCTGTTCCTGGAGCAAGCAGGTATCACTATGCTACACTAGCTCTCGACAGGGACAAATGGAGATGTTGCTGGCACCGTTCAAGCAAATCGAAGATCAACGGGACTACAAGTGAAGTGATATTGCAGAGACTCATAAATAAATCTTGGAAGAGATCAAAAGCCACAGTTAATCTTGGACCTACACAAGACTGAATATACCAGGGTAGATCAGAAGGAGGTGGGTTAGTCTGGTACCCACCTAAACAGAGCCCCCAGCAGCCACTAGCTTCAAAATCATTGCTATGCCTTAGCTGAAATCCACCATCTTGAAATGAACTCTACCGAGATCTTAATCTGCAGAAAATTTGGGTATGTTTGTTTTGTGACTGAATCTCCAAGCTTTCTCAGGTTTGGGATGGGCTACATCTGCCCCATCCCCCTGTACTTCTGGAAACGCTGCTAGTTTTGTCCACACCCCAGAGCCACGACCCAGTTAAAAACAGCTACTCCAGCTGTGTTGTGCCTTCCCAGTAAAAATGCTGAATGCCCTGATGACATGATGACTTCTTCATACCTTTTTGCAAACCATAATGTACAAAAGGAGAAAGAGGGGAAAAGATACCTGCCATAGAGGCAGGCAGGGTGGAGATGGGAGAGAAACTGTGGACATTGGTGGTGGGAAATGTACAATAGTGGAGGATGGGTGTTGAAACACTATGACTGAAACCCAGTCATGAATAGCTTTGTGACAGTCTATCCCATGGTGATTCAATTAAACAGAAAAGAAGAATAAAAGTGGTATTGTCCAACTTTTGTTACCAGAGGAGGCATGCAGTCTGGTGGAGTCAAGAGTTCTTCATGTTAACTGAGAGGCTGTATTGGAGGGGTGTGAATGGAGTATTCTTTGGGCTATTCTATCCTTCCCATAGTAAGTTTCCACCTCAACTTTTATAGTATCTGAATGTCTTCTTCACTTTTAAGTCAAAGATCCTTAAGACCAAACTTAGAGGTAAGCAGAAAAGTATCTCTCGACATTTTGTAAGAGAAAATCAGTTGTATTAACTATTGTTGATTTTTGAATATTGAGACAATGGGATGGGAAGATACTAAATGCTGTCAAGCACATAAATTCTAACACTATCCTGTTTTACTTCAATATTCCACTGTGCATTTATTGGACACCTCATATAATATTGGCCCAGGTACATTCCATTCAATTCAGTGAAAATAAATGTACTGCTTTACCTTATTTCAGTTCAATAATTCAGTCGTTCTGTTGGAATTGACTCAATTCTAATTCTGAGAAGACTCAGAATTTCTGAGTTGAAATTCAGAACAATCTCCACAACATTGTAAGGTATAATGAACAGGCCCAAGGGAGACTTTTCATCTGAAACATGTTTACCACTGTGGCAAAGAAGATATTTCTTTTCTCTGCAGCTGCACAAGGAGGCAAGATAGGTAACATGGCATGTATTTTAAGGCATAAACTGTAAGGTAAGCACACCTGGGTTTCAATCCTAGAATTCTTTCTTCCTACCTGTGTTATTTGGGACAAATTGCTTTAATGCAACCAGGCTTAGTTAGATAAAAGTATTTGCCTTAAAGGGTCACTTTAAAATTTAAATAAATTAATTAAAACTTTGTCCCAGGGTTCAGCATATTGGGAGTATCCAACAAATGATAATATATAGACTGGAATGAGTCTAGAATTTGTCTTTTTAAAAAAGTTTCATTTAATTTGTATTTATTTGTCTATTTTTAACAGTGAATCACCGTGAGGTACAGTTACATACTTACAAACTTTTGTGTTTGGGTTTCAGTCATACAATGATAGAGTACTCATCCCTCCACCAGGCTCATAATCTACCACCAATGATCCCAGTATCCCTCACACCTCGCCTCAGTGGCAGGGCATTCCCTTTTGTTCTCTCTCTCCTTTTAGGTGTTGTGGTTTTTGCAATAGAGGTATTGAGTGGCCATTATGTTTGGTCTATAGTCTACTTTTGGTACGAAGCTTTCTACCCAAGTGGGTCCTCCCAACACCCTTTACTTGGTGTTCCCTTCTCTATCTGAGCTACCTCTTCCCCAGCATGTGAGGCTGACTTCCAAGTCATGGAGTAAACCTCCTGGTCCTTACTGAGTCTAGAATTTGTCTTGACTGGGGAAACCTTTCAGAGACATTACAACTATTTTCTAATCAACTTCATGATTTATGTAACTTCAAAGAAAGACTTCCATGATTTTATGGTATGGCTATTTCTAAAACAAAGATCACAGAAAGAAAGAAAATATGAAAAAATGAAGATGGACCTCTCTTATTCTCTATCTAATACAGCGTTTCCTCTTAGTAGTCATAGAGAGGCAGCTGAAATTGGTTCTGTACATTTGGAGATTTTTGCAGATTCTAGGAGAATTAAATAAAAATGAATTCCCTAAAATATAATGTAAGGTGTCTGATCAAGCCAAGCTCTTTTTATTCCAGAAGGATGAGGGGTTTAGGAACACATCCAGTGGAACTCAGGCTTACTCCTTGCTCAGGCATCACTCCTGGAGAGGGTTAGTAGACCATTTGGGGTACAGTGGATTGAATCTGGATCCAGCATATGCAAAACAAGCATACTATAGCTCCAGCCACTCAAGCGAAGCTTTTTAATTTAAAAAGTTCCTTTTCATTAGTTGATGCAAAATCTAGCCAGCCTCTAGCTGAAGAAACATTTTTTGGGTAAAAAAATCTTCTCAGGTAGTTAAATCTCATGGAAACAAAATTATCCCTTAAGGAAAAAGCAATTACAGTGTTCTAGAAACTTCCTGGCTTTAGTCACAGCAAAAAATGAGAGGAATTCTTGACATTGCAGAGCCCTGCTATGACAATTTCTTTGAACATTCTTTTAAAAGAGAGAAGGTTTAAAGAAAACAAAAGATCTTTCACTAGTTTCTTTGTTGTACCTGTGCTTTTCTTATCCAGCGGATTTACTCTAGTTATTTAAAGGATTCTAAGGAAGACAGTTTTCTCCCCAGTAAGGCACAGCAAAATGATCATAAGAGAAACATGAATGGAAATTGCTGTGGGATGGGAAATTGAATCGAAACAAGTCACAGCTGCGAGCAGAAATCTGCCATTTATAAAACAGGGTCTGGCTAATCACTATTTTCTCCTGATCTAGGAGTCTGGGTAGAAAGAAGGCCCATGTTTGTGACAATCCTGGATTTCCTAATCTTTGGGAAGAAGACATGCCTTGCCTAGCTTCCATGATCTCAATCTAAGTAAACTATCTTTCCTTATCTGGGCATTCTATATGTTCACACTGTCACTAGACAATGCATGAGATCTTCAGGGGCAGCAGACACAGCCAGGTCAAAAGCAGAGGTAAAGAAGAGTGGGGGAAACGCAGGCAGCCAGTAGCCAAGGGCGATACACTGAACCCTGGAGGGTTACACACAGAAATAAGATCTACCACTTGGCAATAAAACAAAGACAGCATTCTGTCATAGAAAAGAAAAGAAGAATACAAAAAGTGAAGAGGGAGAGAAAATGCTTAAAATTATTTCAACCCATCTATTTATTGCACCTATACAAATATATATGTGTGTGCAGGTTTATGTCTGTGTGTTTTCGATTCATTCATACACCATAAAACCCTTTTTTGGTCCTAATGGGGTCTCCCTATTCTATGTTCCCAGAATTTATAAATATTTATTTGGTTTGGATATACATACAAGATACTAATGAGTTCAACTACTCCAAACTCTCCATCTACTGTGCTGAAAAATTATCAAAAAACAAAGACCCTGTTCTCTTGGAAAACTACCCAGCATCTTTAACAAATTCATTGACTAACTTACACTTACCTGAATAAATAAATTTTAGATTGGCAATGACTAATTTTAGATCTTCCTTTTGTATCAAGCGGATAGGGTGTTTGCCTTGCACACAGATGACATGGGTTCAGTTCCTCCGCCCCTCTTGGAGAGCCTGGCTAGTTACCGAGAGTATCTTGCCGCCACGGGCAGAGCCTGGCAAGTTACCTGTGGCATATTCAATATGCTAAAAACAGTAACAACAAGTCTCACAAGGGAGACGTTACTGGTGCCCGCTCGAGCAAATCGGTGAGCAATGGGATGACAGTGCTACAGTGATACAGAAAGTGTCCACTTAGAAACCTTGTTCAGTCCATAGACAATTTTCCCTCTCATAAGCCTTCCCTGTCCTTTCTTCCATTGGTATGGGCCCTGCTTGGAGATGATAAAATTTAACGACTGAGTACTATTAGTTCTTAATTTTCCTAGTAATTTCATCTCACCTATGAGAAACTTTCGACTACATTCTCACTCTTATGCTTAAAACACCACGGTGGACATAAATTGAAAGGAAACAACTTCCTTGCACCTCTCCCTGCTCCCCCCGCCCCTCCCCTCGCTGTCTTTATTGCCATTTCTGACAGGAATGAGTTCAATTTTCTGACATAAATTCTTTTTCTGGATTCATGCCCACTGTCCTGGAAGAGTTTAGCTATCAATCCTCTTAAGTTTGATTGATTTGTCATTTTCAGATGCTGGAATGAGTTTGTTAGGGGAAATTTATGAACACATTACCCTATCTGGAAAGAGTCTTCAGTGCTTGAGGATTTCCTGAAGAGACAATCCAAGAACCTTCTGTGGCTTTTTGTTCTTCCTTAGGACATGCTGCAATTTTCATGGTCTATTTGTCATAATGCTTCCCTGACGCAAAATTCTCATAACAGCATAAGTTACCACTCCCTGAAATACTTTTACTCTTTCCAATCTGGATATCTGAGCTTAAGTTCTCTGCTTTAAATACCTTGCAGACAAATTTCCCTCTGAAAGATTTAAGTTCTTATTAGACCCAGCCAGGACTTTGCACTATGTGTACTCTTCCTTATCATGCCTGAGAATGTGGATTGGTTTTTGAGATATTTTGATGTTTTGTTTTTGACCATATAATAATTATTCATAGAACTTCTTGTTATGTCGCCTTCTTCATAGGTTTTAGTCCATTTGGTCCTTTTTGCTTTGAATTATTTTTCTTGCTAGGTACTATGACTGCCCCTTTTACACATTTTGTTAGCATTTGCAGGGTGTTATTTTGTCTACTTTCTCATTTTCAACCTATCTGTGTCATTCCTAACACAGACTTAAGTGTGTCTCTTACAAAGAGCATAGAGCTGGGTTTGTATTTTTTTACCCCATATACGAGTATTTGTGTCTAAAAAAGGCATTTAACTCACTTGTATTTACTTGTACTGTATTCTTGCCATTTTGTTTCTATTTTAGATCCATTCATTTATTGATATAGTCAGTAAATATTTTTCACAGTTTAGTTATTGTTTTTCAGATATAAAATCTCTGTAACTTGCATATAAGTGTGATGTAACCATGGTGATGATGAATAACAGAAAAATACCTTTTGATTCCATGGTTTGAAGAAAGAATAGTTATCTTGAAGTTAATGAACTTGGTCTCATCTTTCTTGACAGAATTGCCCTTGGAACATGCTTAGTGGTGACGAGATTTCACTATAGCAAAGGAACGCTGGACATTGCATCCCCCTTTTCTCTCCTTCACAAACACTGTACTTGTTATGTGACCATGGGTACTTAATTAACCTCTGCATCAGGATTTAACTTGTAAAAATTCTGATGTGGATGAAGGGACTAACTGGAGCAATGTGGGGGGAGTATTTTCCACACTTTTAGGCTGATTGCAGAATCTTAACTATATGTATACAAAAATCAAACTCTGGCTCTTTTGATTTGTGGCTCATTTCCTTTTCAGGGTTGGGGTCTGGTTGGTATGCAAGAAAAAAGAGAAGGCATGTGAGTTATGTTATCTGCTTGTCATCACAAGAAGAGCCAAGTGGCAGGCCATGGATTGAAGCACATCCGGAGCCCTGGGATGAGCCCTGGAATTCCACAGTTGAGACCGAGATAAGGAAGTGCCAAGGGTGGGGGCTGCTGCATGACCTGGGCTTCTGCTGACCAGGGCACTGCTCTTCTGGAAAGAGACACGAGGAGGAATGTGACTTTCAGAGCCACCAAATAAGGAAGGACATGATCTTTCTCTCCTTGATCCAAGTACTGATGTCAGCTATCAGAGCAACTCACCCCACAGAGTTTCAGGAGTCCCGAAACGTGGATTTTAAAGGGCCTAGGACAAACTCTGAGTTACTTGCAGTCAGGAAATGCTTACACTAACAAATCAAGCACACCTTTTGTTTTTCTAGAGGATTCTTAAACTCTCATTTCACCCTTAACCCCCTTCTTTGGCCATATATAATTGACCTGGGAAAGAGGACATTGATCCTTGGAAAGCTGGAGTTGCCGCGGTGTCACAAAGCTGCTGTGACCCCAGCCCCTTCTCCTGCTCAGTATCCAGGTTGTGGTTCTGAGCCTTCATTAACCCAAACCAATTGTCCAGGGAGCAACGGGGTTGTGCCTCCACAGGTCACTTCCTTGCCAAACATTCCTGTTCTGTGAGAGGACATTTTCATCCCCTGGTAAACAATCCCCAGCCTGCACAAAAGAGAGGGTGTCTGTCCCTCTTCAAGCTCTCCACTTAGTCCTGAGCTGCTTCCAACCCCAGAGGCGTCAGTCTGCTCTATAAATTCCTTTTGTGAAACCTGAGAGCTTCGGCTCCAAAGGAGAGCAAAGACCTTGGAGGGCTTACAGTTCCCTCCTCCCCAAAGATCTGCTTGTGTTGGCAGCAGGAGAGTCTGTTTTTCCAAACAGATTCTTCCCTTTCTTAGGAGAATTCAGTTCAGAAAGCACTGCCAGGCTCCTAAGTGTGAGAGGTAAGTCAGGGAACCACCCTTGCAGGTCTACACAGGAAAGAGATGACACACCCTAGGGGGGATTTTTCTAGTTAAAAGGGTCTCAGTGTCTTTTTTTATCAAATAGTCATTATTAGCAGCAACAGGCTCCTCCGCTTACCAGGAACCCGGGGAGGGGAGAATCAACAACCCTCAACCATGAGGTGGGACTAGGGTCAGGCATGTGGAGGGGGTTGGGGGCGGGGGTGGAAAGAGAGAAACAGAGACAGAGACAAACACAGAGACAAACACAGGGACAGAGATAGAGACAGAAACACAGAGACAGAAACATAGAGATAGAAACACACCACGGAGAGAAGAGAGAAATAGAGGAAGAGGAAGGAAAAAAGGAAGGAAGGAAGGAAGGAAGGAAGGAAGGAAGGAAGGAAGGAAGGAAGGAAGGAAGGAAGGAAGGAAGGAAGGAAGGAAGGAAGGAAGGAAGGAGAGGAGAGGAGAGGAGAGGAGAGGAGAGGAGAGGAGAGGAGAGGGGAGGGGAGGGGAGGGGAGGGGAGGGGAGGGGAGGGGAGGGGAGGGGAGGGGAGGGGAGGGGAGGAGAGAGGGAGGGGAGGAGGGAGGGAGGAAGGAAGGAAGGAAGGAAGGAAGGAAGGAAGGAAGGAAGGAAGGAAGGAAGGAAGGAAGGAAGGAAGGAAGGAAGGAAGGAAGGAAAAAAGGAAGGAAGGAAAAAAGGAAGGAAGGAAGGAGAGGAGGGAGGGAAGGAAGGAAAGAAGAAAGGAGGAAGGAAGGGAGGGAGGGAAGAAAGAATGAAGAGTAGAATAGAGAAGAAAGAGACAATGATCAATAGAAGGAGAAAGATATCTAGACGGCTGGCCTGGGGCTGAGTTGCTGTGTGGCACATTCCTGAATCCCTCACCACCTCCCCAGGACATTGTTTTATTCATATTTTAGTCATTTCCTCCACCACGGAATCTGGAAGCAAAGTAATATATCATTAACTGGTAGAATTTTGGAAAATCTATCTTTTTAAAACAGTAGGGTGTTTTGGTGGCGTTCAAGGCAAAAAAACAAAACAAAACAAAGAGAAATCAGCTTATTGCCTCACTGTAAGACTTTTCATTTCACCATTTTTGTCACAGTGAAAAGTGGGGTCTCTTGAGTCTCATGACTCCGGAGGCTAAACAAACTCTTGTGCTTCCCGAATCTGTGAAGGGAGAGCTGACTAGGGTGTTGGATGGATGCCGATATTTTTATACTGTCACCAGTTAGGTCTCCTGCCCTTGCCAGGATGGGAAAGCAGGTGATGGGTTAGCTGTTCTGGCAAGTGACAGTTCTTTCCCCAACCTTCTGCCCATTTGGCAATGCCCAAAGCGGATGCAGCTTAGAGAGCACTGCCCACAGGAGCCTTCTTCTGTGACATTCCTGGGGCTCTAAGGGACTTAGAAACGCTGACTGGCAGGGAACTGTGCCACGAGGCTGACACACCAGTCCCTGGTCTCTGTTTCCTCCCTCTGACCCCAAGCTAGGGCTGCTTTCTTATTTGTTTGTTTCCATAAACACAAGCTAATTGACTGCTTACTGCATGTCAGGGATTGCTCTAACTGCTTGGCACATAACAGCAAGAGAAACAGACAGAAATATCACTTGATTTGTGGGGTTTATAGTCTAGAATTCCTATTTACTAAAATAGTTTCTTTAAGTTAGCGCAGAGAGGAGTTTGGTCCATATCCGGTGGTGTCAGGGGGTCAACCCTAGCTTGGTGCTCAGGAGACCGTTGTAGATGACTTGAGGGAAGTGGAAAATAAGGGAGCCTCAAAAGACAGTGCTACCCCCTTCTTACCCAACTCACTTAGGTCTCCCTTGAAGAGCCTGGGCAAAGGTAAAGCCTGCCATGAGGCCCTGCTCGGCTTGGACACTAGTGTCCTACTACCTCTTTCGCATCTATTAAGCTACATCTGATTTCTAGTTGGCAAAAAAAATTTTTTCCCACCACCCAATTTTGGAGAGCAGTTCTCAGGTTGGAGCAAAGATTGCTTATTGCAGGAGAAGCAAAGTCAGTCCTAACCTCTACTCAGGTTCCAGCTCTGTTGTTTATCCTTGCAGAAAAGAATTTTGGGAAGGAGATGAATAGTGAAGTATAATATTTTTATTCAGGAAGCCTAAGGGGCGAGAAAGGGAGAGAAACACATTCAAGACAGAAGGCCAGGCACTCTAGAAGGTAGAGAGCGTTCGGAAGGGCTTTCCGGTTGGGGTTTTCTATGGATAGTCCCCAGACTGCTTGTCCTGGAACACTCTGCATAAGGAAGAGTTAGGGGATTTTGTTGACAAATTTTAAACTTTTGAGGGTCTTATTTTGTTTTTTTTTTTCATAGTTTTTTTTATGTTCATTGTATTTGATTTGTGTAAAAATCACATTAATAATAAATGAGAAAATGAGAACATTTAATAAATTCAGTAAGTTTTCCACCTAATATTACCCTGTTTTCTTTCTGTTTTAGTGAATTCCTGTCTTTTTTTTTAAAATTTATTTATTTTTAATTAGAGAATCACCGTGAGGGTACAGTTACAGATTTATACACTTTTGTGCTTATACTTCCCTCATACAAAGTTCAGGAACCCGTCCCTTCACCAGTGCCCATTTTTTTATTAGAGAATCACTGTGATGTACAGGTACAAACTTATGAACTTTTGTGTTTGCATTTTACACATACAGTGATCGTTTACCCATCCCTCCACCAGTGCCCATTCACCTCCATCAATGATCCCAGTATCCCTCTTGCTACCCCCACCCCATCCCCCACCACCCCACTCTGCCTCTGTGGGTCTTATTTCATATTCTCATCACAACCTTTGGTTTACTGAAGTTTCTCTCAAGGATGAGTTAGAGGTGGGGTCTTTTTTTTCTTTTTGGGTCACATCCAGTGATACTCAGGGGTTACTTGTGGCTCTGCACTCAGGAATTACTCGTAGCGATGCTGGGGGCACCATATGGGTTTCTGGGAATCAAATGGTGGGGGCCAGGGCGGGAGGGCCGGGGAATGGGGGGACCACATGCAAGGCAAACATCCAACTTGCCCGTTACTATCACTCCAGCCCCACCAAGTAGAGGTTTATCTGGCCTTTGATTCTGCATCTCAATGGGTTTTTCATGCCTTTGGCCTAAGTTGGGCTGATGACAGAAGGACTTCTTGACTCCACCTTTGGTTTTGTTGCTTCTGAGAGAGAAACTCATCAGGGTGGGGAGGGAGTGCCTCATTAGTGCCTATGTGCCTTCATGCTTCAGGATCATGTGGTACCAGGGATCAAGCCTGGGTTTCCTGCATGCAAAGCATGCTCTCCTGCCCACTGAGATCTCTCTGGCCCTGATTTTTTTTTAATTTAAAAATGTAGAAAAGAAGGAAAAGCTCCTCTATTCACTGATCTAGATCTATGTTTAATATTTGTGTACTCTCTTTCAGTTTCTCATCTTTCTTTGTTTCTACACACACACACAGACACACACACTCACACACATACACACGCCTTATTTCTGAACCTTTTGAAAGTACTGATCGTGACTCTTGGCTTTAAATAATTTAAAATATATTTTCTAAGAATAAGAACACTTTCAAACATGACCTCAAAACCATCATTAGAAAAATTATTATTAAGGGGTCAGAAAGATAGCACAGGCACTTGTACACATAGGATACCCCGGTTTGATTCCTGGCACCATTTATGGTCCCCTGAGCACCACCAGGAGTGATCCCTGAGCACAGATTCAGAAATTGCCCCTGAGCTATTCTACCAAAAAACTAAACAAATTGCATCTATATTATTCATGTATACAGGAACTCTGGAATAGCATTCTCTATTTGTGTGTGTGTGGGGGGGAGGGGGGGAGAGGGAGGCTTATGCCCTATGGTGCTCAGGGCTTACTTCTGGTTCTGTGCTCAGGAGTCACTCCTGATAGGACTTGTGAGACCACACGAAGTGCTATGATTAAGCCCAGGTTTGTTACATGCAAGGCAAGAACCCTGCTTGCTGTACTATCTCTCTAGCATATGATAACTAAGTCCTAGCACCTCTATGCATTTTCTGAAAGTAACTGAGCTAGAAACAGCTGTATAAGAAGAAGGCCAACAAAATAAAATACATGTGTGGGTATTTACTTTGAAAGGACAGAGTGTTAGATTACAATATCTAGCAAAACTTTCTGAAGAAAAGTAATCAAGAGATGTTTAATCTGAGGTGAAGTGCTGGGGGTCTGGATTTGGATTTTGACTCTTTTGGATTTGGGATGAAACAACAAACTTCTTCAGGTATCACATGCTCCAATAGGACTTATTAGGGAACCAGACTAAACAATATTGAAACCCTTTCTACATTCCAAAATTTGGTGTTCTTAATAATTTAACAGTATCTATGTACAAGAAGGGATTTGATCTAGTGGTGGGGGTTGTACCTGTAAGATTTCAAAGGAACTTTATTTGGGGGCTTATATTCCCCTTTGATGTAGTAAAACTCATTGTAAATAGTGCTCAATGATATTGGGGGAGGACTGGGACTGAAGCGATAGCACAGTGGGTAGGGCGTTTGCCTTGCACGCAGCCAACCCGGGTTCAATTCCTCCGTCCCTCTTGGAGATCCCGGCAAGCTACCAAAGTATCCCGTCCGCACGGCAGAACCTGGCAAGTTACCTGTGGCATATTCAATATGCCAAAAAGAGTGACAAGTCTCATAATGAAGACATTACTGGTGCTCACTCGAGCAAATAAATGAACATCGGAGGGCAGTACACACAGTGCATATATTGGGGGAGGCGGGGAGGGGGTGATGATCTTTTCTATAGCTAGAGTAAGGTAAACAAGCAAAATGCCTAAGATTCAGGTAAACTGCAAAATACTATGCTGCAGTGATATTTTAAGCATAGGGATGTTACTAAAAGAAGCTTTTGGACTTAAAAAAAGAGAGAGTCTTGCTAGCCTAAATCTGGCCCTTCCTGATAGCCAGGAAAGAGGCTCAGTGACAACTTGGTGTACTTATTGTCTCTAAATTCTCTATTTCCCAAAGAATTCAAGCCTAAGAGGACTTGCAGCATTTTGTCTTTTATTAGGCAGCCCAAAACTAGACCAAGAAAAAAAAAATTCTCCAGACCTCCTTCCTTGAAGTTAGAAATTGCATTTTAAAAATAATTTTCTCCTGCTTTAATATTGGCTAAAAAGGTTAAATGGATTTTTCTCTCTGTGTTTGCAGTCACAGAAGCACTTATCTCTCACCCCAAGTGGATGTCCTATGTAATTGGATGTGAAGCAATTCCAAAGTTGCATCAAAAATCTTTTCAGAGCGTTACTATGACAATCAGACTTCTTTCTGAAAAACCACTTCAGTGCAAACTCTCCATCATCCCGCTGTCCATTCAGTGAAACTTAATCTTATGAAGTAAGTTTGGCTTTTTAGAAAGTTTAAGGGCAGGAGGGGAAATCATTTTGCATTCACATTACCTGATTCTCCCACAGGCTTCTCCAAGCTGCAGCAGACAGTTCCCTCATCTTTATCACCCTCTCAGAATGTTGATTGTTTAAAAAAAAAAAATCCAACCCTGCCTTACTAAGACTATGCAAATTAATGCAGGGACCTGGAAAAAAAAGCCAGCTATTATTTGGAGAAATAAGAATTTTAATATATAGTCACTAAAAGCCCTCTCTGTTTATCACCACCTTTTCTAAATGGACTCCAGCAAAGGCAAGACTTTGAGCAGAGATTTTTAAGGAACACTGGAGGATTGAATAATCCTTATCAGAATCCCTAATGTTTGGGTAAGTTTGAAAAGCCTATTTTAAATTACCATTTGATTTGGTTTTGGTCTCAAATGGATCTCTGGTGCCGACATTGGAGTTGGAATTTGTGGCCTCAATGCTGTTAGGGTTCGGAGTCGACCACCCCTCAAGGACAGAGAACAGAGCCGTTAATGCAAATCACATAGTGAAATTTATTGCACCAGCTAGCTGGGGTCCAAGTATCCGCCTGGCGCAGCGGGCTTCAACAAGGACCCTGAACACTAGGTTCAGCAAGTTCTTAGACTTTCATTTTGGCAAGTAAGCATTACTCAGCAAATTTCTATTACCTATAGAGTACATATATTTTGTTGGTGTTGTTTTGGCCCGCAATATCCAGCCCACTTCCTGACACTTACATTCCGAGACCTAATCTCATTCCAGGGATGTAATCTTTGACAAAGGCATCTGCTTTTTCTGCTTTTCTTGTTCCCGGAAGAGGCCTAAGTTACTCAGAGGTCCCAAAGCCTGTCATGGCAGTTCTCTGGCTAAGTGGGTCCTAACATTGCTTGTCACTAAGGCTCTTTTAAGCTCAAAGCTAAAGTTTTAAGTTCAGAAGCAAATTTTTCAGCCTGAGGGCCTGAAGCTAAAGATTTAGCTGATACCCAGGACAGGATTATTGTATTCTTTTCCAGCCAAACAGCTGTGGGATAAAATTTGGGCAGAGGTGAAATTTGCAGCTCCCTCTACCCCCAATCCTTCAGTCAACAATGAAAAAAAATGCAAACCTGCAAACTACGAGTCACTGCCATCCACATCTTCCAGTGCCTCACTGAGACCAGGGTAGAGGACCAGGCAACGCTGACCCCTGGAGCAGTCAGACTTCTAACATCACACCCCTTGATGAATCCTCGAGTCTGCTCAAGGCTTGTTCCTGGCTCTGCACTCAGGAATTAATTCTGGCCGTGTTCAGAAGACCACCTGGGGATTGAACCTGGTGAGCCACATGCAAGGCAAACACCCTACCCACCGTACTCTCGATCCAGCCCCGAATCCTTGAATCTTCATGTGCATTTTCTCCCATCTAAAATGTTTCCTGCTTTCGTTGATTTACGTCACTTACCTTGTACATGGTCCACCCCTATTCAATGCCCAGCACTGCATATGATGTTCTGAGCACCTCCAGGACTGACCCCTGAGCACAGAGCTACTAGCTAGCCCTGCGTACCTCCGGGTGTGACCGCCCCCGTCCAACCCCAGCCCAAGAAAACCCACCAAGACAAAACAAAACATAAAAAACAGTTGTTTGAATGCACAAATGCAGCCCAACATCCCCAAAGTCTGTGAACCCCAGCAAGGGAGAAAAATTAAAATAAAAAGAGAAATATTTAGCCTCACTGTGTATCATGCCTATGGAATGTGCTGGGCCTTGGTCAGACTTTGTATCGAGCCATAGTGCTTTGAAGGTCCTTTACCTGTGAAGACTAAGAAATTAAGCTGAGCATTCCTGTTGGAAGGTGATTTTATTTGTCTCGAGGGAACTTTTTATGCCAGACAGTCTGAGGGCTCTATGATGGAGTTTGTGGAACAGTGTGTGTCTCTGTGTGCCTGTTGGTAAACATGTATATATGGCAGAAATATCACCCACTGTAACGAGGCACCTGCTGTAAGGTATGGGGGCAAGATCTCCAAGAATTCCCCTTCCTGCAAGGTGGGAGGCCATGGCAATGGGCAGAAAGTTTGATCATTTGCTCTCCAGATCATTTGCTGTCCTCATTAACTCGAGACTAATGAGGAAATAAAGGCAATTGCCACACTCCTCATCATACGCCCCCAGTACAGTCCCTTTTCAAATACAGATGATTCCATTCCTAGCTGGTAAGTAGGGAAAACAACCTTGAGCTTTGTTTATGCCACTTTTCTGATCTCCCTTTGGCATTTTTGAGTATGTAACTGAGCCATGGCCTGGCCGTAAGGATACTTGGATTCCTACTCAGGCAAAGTCAGCCTCTTCTCTGAGCCAAGGAAGGTGAGTAGCAGCTGGGAGTGGAAAGGCTATTAAGAGGGAGGGCAAAATGAGCAATTATAAGTGCAAGAGTGGAGCTAGGTGGCTTCCAAGTCAGAATCTGACTGATCCAGTGCTTGGATTCCTTCCTTTTAGTATTAAGGTGGGTGTTCTAAGGACAAGAAGCATCAATAACAATAATGTTTGATGTGTTATAAATTGTCTTGGATTGTAGCAAAACTATTTGGGGAGGGGGTGCGTGCTGGAGATTGAACCCAGGGTCTCACACACATTAGCTATATATTCTGTCACTGAATCACATCATCAGCCATAAAAATTACCATTTTGAAAAATAATCTAAATATCTATAAATAGAGTAGCTAGATAAATAGTAGTATGTCTATAACACATGGAAGTCCACGTGATTGTTTCAAATAATGAGCTAGATTTCTTGGTACTGGTGAAAGATAACTGCTAAAAATCTATTTTAAAAACCCAAGTATTAAATCCACACTTAGTAATATTTCAATTCAATAATAATCTCTTAGTACTTATTTAACTTTTAGTTTATTATTAATGATTTTCTATTAATCATGTTGTTATAAAAATGGAATAAGATCATTCAAAGGCTTAAGCCAAGTCTAATGTCCTAAAATTTGGAAAGACAAAATTGTCCTTGGAGCCGAGCATTGACACATGAACCTGCTTGTAGCTGGGCCTGTTTTTCAAACCTTGGTGACAGCAATAAGTGCTTCAGTCTTCCCCACCCCCGTCTCTTGTCTCTTGCTTTCTCCAGCTCTAAACAGGGCTGTAACCCTGGACCCTTGTGAAATGCATAAATCCTGAGGGGAGGGGAGGGGACAAAGGCTCCTGAGGTAACATGGGCCATGCTCAGGAACCATTCCCTCCTCTTTCCTGTCAGAAATGGTTGATTCTGGCTTGCTGTCTGATTGAAGAACCAACTTGGAGCTTTGTTGTTTTAATTCATCTTGATAAGAAAAGGTTTTGGCAAGTTTGAAACTATGACAGGCCTAAATAAACAAATTTCAGGACTTAGTCCACTAGGTAAACTTTTATGGGAAGGGAGTTCCTTAAATAAAACCAAGAACTAGTTAAAATGTTCTGCTCTCAGCCTAAATAAATAAGAATGATTGAAAAGTACAATTTTCTGGTGTACTGATAGGGTACTAAATTTAAGTATATCCCCCCTCCCCTTATTTTTAATTTTTTTTTTTGCCAAACCCAGCAGTGTTTAGGGCTTACTCCTGGCTTTATGCTCAAGGATATCTCCTGGCAGTGTGGTGCTGTGGATTGAACCTGGGTCAGCTGCAAGCAAGGCAAATGCCTTACCCTCTGTTCAATCTCTTTGGGTGAAAACCTCCCTTTAGTAATCAAATCCTTTTCTGTTTTATAATGATAAACTGAACCTCATGGGAAAAGGTGGAGTAGAGAGGCCAGGTAGTGATTTTTCTGGCCAGATACATCTTTGAAGATCAGCTCAGCTCTCTCTTTCCTTTTAGTTCAGCCCATTCTACCAACCCTTCTTCAACTGTCATCCTTTGCAAATTTTTCTTCAAGACTTCCTGGCAACTCCCACACAGAATCAGTAATATGTGCAGGAATAATTAAAGGACTAGAGGAAGGAAAGGACTTAGTGAGCCATCCCACCCACCTTTTCTTGTACTCTGAGATAATTTGAACATCGAAGGGGACCTTTCATCATTTGAGTTTGGGCCCTGGCTGGGTCTAGTTACGAACTGTCCTAAAAACCCTTCTTGAGGCTCAGTTAATTTGATTGCTTCTGTTAGAAGGAATCAAAATTCTTCAACCTAGCATCTCAGACAGATGTGGGAGTCACTTCGGAAAGGGGGAGGGGCTAGTGGTTTCTCTCTTTGTAAGTGTTTATACTTTGGTGATCAAAATTTTATATTGATTTTCAGAAAGTTATGCAGGTCCCATTTAAAAAGCACCATGGGCAGATGAGTTCAAGGAGACGAGTATGTGTGTGTGGGGGAGAGGCAGAAGAAATAACAGCCGTGTTTGTAGAGTGGGTGACATTGAGGAAGTAATATACATAGGAAGGTCCACAGAACAGCCTAATCAACACTCCCATCTATTAATAAACACTCCCTCACTTTCTCTTTTCCCTCACTGCTTTCACTGGAAGTAAAATAGCTTTGAAGATAATAATCCCAGTCTCCCCTTGAACTAGAAAAAGATCTAAATATGTTTACATAATACCCCAAACAGAGATCTTTTCTACTCCACCACAAAGCAGTCCTTGATTCTTCCAGCCCTGTTTCAGATTCATCCTTGACGCATCAGAATCATCAGGGTGCTTTGGAAAGATTGATATTTAAAATCTACCATAAACTGACTCACAATTTTCTGGGCCTTACAGATCTGCATTTTTGAGAAGCTCCTCTAGGTGTCTTACTCACAGCATTTGAGAACTTTGTCTTTATGGCCTAGTCAAAGCCATACCAGTGCTAGTAATGAGTCCCCTATAATCCTTCTCGGTGCTATTTAGATTCTTTTTGAATAAGAAATGCTTCAGTAAGTGTGCTGTTTTAGAAAATGGATGGTATGCATGTCATGTGCTAATTATGACCAATGACACCATAAAATAAAAGTGCATTACTGAATGCTTTCAATGTCTTATAATGATGGGAAGGTGGCTTGTCATTGAGCCTTTTTAGCCTCAGACATCACTCCAGAGAATTTCAAACAGATATAGACAAGGACCATTCAGACCCGGATGCTTTTCTCTCAGTCTATTTACTCACGGGAATAGGATGTCCCAAAGCAACACTTCCCCTAAGTGAAGTGTTGATAAGTCCGCTTATCAGAAAGATATTACTGGGAGTGTGATTTGCAGGACGTTTACATTTTCTTGATAGGGTTAGTCATATGAAAGCTGACAAAGAAGGAAAAAGAGCAGTGTTGTGGTGCAATATCAACAGACAGCTGTCCCCTGGCTTCTCGATAACTAGGATGACTTGCATTGCTGAGCGATGTGGTCACTGCCAAAGGAATGGCCTCTCACATTTCTCCCTGATTCACATATTCAGTGGGGTTACTTGGCATCCCCTCCCTTTTCTGCTTCCCAGACACTGAGTCTGGGATGAAAATTCACCTGCCTCTGAGTTGGCCAGTGGTGGGGGCAGGGTGTTACTTGGGTTCCCAGGTTGGAAGATTATCTCACCGGTCCCTCGCTATATAAGCTGACCGGTGGGGAGGGGTGCAGAGGGCCGACTCAAGGGACTCAGTCCACAGGAAAAAAGACATACAGACAAACTTCAGGCTGACATGATGGTTCTCAAAGTAGAAGAGCTGGTATGTGAGACACATTATTTTTACATGATGAAAACTGGTTTCGTCTTAATTTTTATTTGAAAAATGGAAATACCTCTTTCTTTCAGGCATAATGCACAGGTGCTTTGAAAATCTCATATATGAAAAATGGCTGTTTTATGTGATGAAATCAATAACAATGAAAACAATGGAGCTTGTGTTAGTGAATTCTCTACATATTTTCTGTTTATTATCTTCTCTTTTGGTTTATTACTAAACTGTGAATTCACATGTAATTTAAAAAGTGCCTGAGGAAGATGTTCTATTGCAAAAATAATGTTCGGAAACTTATAACTCAAGGCTAAGGATCATTAAAAGTACTAAAATGGAGTGGCTATTTGTTTGTTTTGGGGAGGATATATCAAGTTGTGCTCAGAGCTGACTCCAGGCTCTGTGTTCAGGGATTGCTTCTGGTGAGGGGACCATATGTAGTAGACAATATGTAGCCAGGGACTATACCTGGGTTGGTTGCATGCTGGACAAGGGCTATACCCACTGAACTATCTCTCCAGTTCAAGATTTGTAAATAATATGTGGAATATTATTTCCCTAGTAGAAATGTGATTAAGTAAATTAAAAGTAGATTTAAAATATGAATCTTGCCTAAGTCTTGATTTGAACAGGAGGGTAGGTGTCCAGAGGTAATCCTTGGTAATGGTAGCAATGTGTTCAGCCTGAGACTGTGCTTCCTGGAGCTTTGTGACTAGAGAGGGAGAACCAGGTACCACCTGCAGCATAACCTACAGAGAATGACCCACAACAGGTCCTATTCCTTCTGACCTCACCATCTTTCCTCATAGGTTGCAGGGAAGAAGAATGGCAGTGGAGACTTGGGGGAATTTCTTCCTGGGGATTTCAGAGATGGAGAGTATGAAGCTGCAGTAACTTTAGAAAAGCAAGAGGATCTGAAAACACTTCCAGTCCACTCTATGAGCCTAGGGGAGAAACAGTGGAAAACTGAGAAACAACGAGAGGCAGAGGTAAGAAGGCACTGTGGGAGGTTGGACTTGGGCAGAGGACAGAGGTGCCAGGTGAGAAGGAGAAAAGAGGAACCAAATAAATACCAGAACTGAAAAGCTGTCTCTTGATCAAGTTTTAAGCCATAGAGAGGTCCCTTCGATGGGACAGTTTGTGGGCATTAGATCTGTGAAAAGACAGTGCCTTTGGGATCATGAAACAGTGATCAGATATCCTATGACTTAGAAATGAACAGCACTAGTTAGCTATAGTCTCGAGATTGTTCTACATATCCTGCTTGGTGGGTCACCTGACAGTGATATCTCAGAGCTTAACTTTTTTTATTGAATTATTGCGCATGATGAAAAAATAATTCTATAGATACTTGGACTTTACTTATGGCAGTAATTACAAATTCATTGGAATCTAGATTCTATCACTAATTTGTCAAAAGCCAAAGGCAAGTGAAGTGAAAATGAAGGTAATGAGCTGAAAAATTACACCCCCCACAAAATGCTTGAGTACAAAATCGCTATATTAAAGTCAAAGATTTTTTTTTACATTTTCCTCAAATGGTTCACATACGAATTTCAAAACTTGCAGATTTCAGCAAGACATGACCAGAATGTTTGTCAGTAGAACTCATCATATTTTGAAATATGATTTCCTTTTTAGCTCAAGAAGAAAAAACTAGAACAGCGATCAAAGCTTGAAAATTTAGAAGACCTTGAAGTAATCATTCAATTGAAGAAAAGGAAAAAATATAAGAAAACAAAAGTTCCAATTGTAAAGGAACCTGAACCAGAAGTCATTGTAAGGGCTCTTTGTTTTTGCAGTATTACCCACCCAGTGTTATGCTTCAGAGGAATAAATATTTGTGGAATAATGACTCAGTGTTGGGAATCTCATGTTAACTCTCACACTATTTGTTGGCTTTAGACAGAACCGGTGGATGTGCCTAGGTTTCTGAAGGCTGCCCTGGAGAATAACCTGCCAGTAGTAGAAAAATTCCTGTCAGACAAGAACAATCCAGATGTCTGTGATGAGGTAAAGCTCATACAAAGCACTGCAAAACCCAACTCATTAATTTTGTGTTTCTTATGCTTTACTGTAGCCATGCTAATATGGTGCCAAAAATCAATCCACCTGAAACAGTTCTCCCAGCTGTTGCCACATATGCCAGCAGCATAATAGCAGAGTGCAGTGGTCCAAAAAAAAATGCTGTATTCATACTGTGGATTGCATCACTCTTGCATTCATAAACTTCTGTCTGATTTTTCAGTTTGTCTTTAACCATTTATATCCTTGTCATAGACTTTTAAGATGGCTGGACCAACAAGTTCCCCTTGTTTGATCAATGGCATCATTTTTTATTGGACCCAAACACATTAAGTCTAGACAGGGAATCTAGAGACAAGAGTTTAGTTTTGTCATGACTTGACTGTTTTCTTTTCAGTATTAATTTTTGAATTTTGGACCTCAGTGTCTTTCTTTGTATATAGAAGGCATTGATTTTTAATTATGCCTAAAGTTCTAACTTGCATGGTCTTTAATGCTTTCATAGAAAGCCAATTTACCAGGGGTGAAAATGGAGAATCACTTCTGAAGCAAAATAAAAAAATGCATCTCCCTTGATTTTAAAAATGAATAGAATACTTTTTGATACTCAACTTAGCAATAATCACAGAGGGGAGAAGCTGTTCAATTTGTATGGTGAATGCCACACAATGAATGTGCAAAATTCAAGAAAGGGAAATGACAGAGTTTAGTTAGTTTCACAGGTCTGAAGTCATCCAACTTTACATAGACCTTTAAGCACTTAGAGATGTGTATAACAGAAATCTCAAATCTTAGGAGCAGGGTACCTGTTCCAGTTCTGCAATTTTCGAAAATTTGATAGTTCTAACTTATAAGCAGCACTACTAGTTAGAATCATCAAGGTCCCCAGAATATACCTCTTGGAAAGGATTTGTCCACATTTTTATGTGCATTGCTCTAATCTTTTAAAAACATCTTTATTCTGGCAGTATAAACGGACAGCTCTTCATAGAGCATGCTTGGAAGGCCATTTGACAATTGTGGAGAAGTTAATGGAAGCTGGAGCCCAGATTGAATTCCGTGATATGGTAAATATGTTTCTTTGCTTGGAAATGGGCCAAGATAAACAGGCTATATGAAACTTGAGAAAAATTCCTACAATGAAAAACTGGGATGACTGGGTTGAAAATTGATCTGAGTGAACTAGGCAAAAAGCTCATTACTCTATAAAAAGAAAAGTTGGAAGATGGCACTGGGTCGTGTGAAAGTATTTTCCATACATGTGGAAATGGAGAGGAGTGTTCCAGGAGAATGAAGGAAGTGAAAATTGTTAAAAGGAATTCATGCCTTATTGAAGAGTTGGGTCATTATCAAAAAAGTAGCATTACTACTGATAAGTAACACAGTTGACACTTGCCTTTCAACATCCCTGCCCTTCTGTTCTATATAACAGTCAGCGTGTGGTCCCTTGGCAGCCAGCAGTGTATTGGAATTCTCTAGCTACACACTTTAGATGATAGATGTCGATTGCCATCGGGGAGATTTGGGGCTTGACTGCATACTAAACGAATTGCATCTATGGAAAGTACTTGCTCTTCAGACCTTAATAATTCAGCCACTGTAATTTCTACAAAGGCCGGTATGCAGCATATTTTATAAACTGAAAGTTGAGCTCAGAAAATGCTTTATTTATTCAAATGTAATTCAATTCAACTTTACAGAAAAGTGGAAAAAGAGTTATCAAAAAGTCCAAAGGCGTTGGCCAAAATTGAATTCAAAGGATAAAAACTTCATGAAGGACTTAAGAAAGTTTGCATGGAAAGATATTTAAACTCATGTGTGGGATTTGGAGGGCCAGGGATGTATTGAATAGAATAATGAAGAGAGACTCTCCTGGGTGGAGATACAACATGTAGTGAGCACAAGTGATGGAGGGACGGAGGCATGCAGGCAAAAATGACAATGGAGAAACAGCAGGAGATGGGAGAGGAGAGTAGGGGCCCAGAAAAAGGTGTTAGATGCAGGTGAAACTCTTCTGGAAGGATCTACATTTTTATTTGTTTCATTGAGCCACACCAGGCAGTGCTCAGGGCTCACTGCTGAGGTTAAGGATCACTCCTGGGGAGCTCAGGAGACAAGTCTGCCAAATTCAAGGCAAACACCCTAACCATTGTATTATCTCTCCGGCCTCACAGGAAGGGACTACTTTCACCCTGCCAGATTTTAAAATCTATTTTTTCTAGACCTTTATCAAATATTTTGCAAAATCCAGGCAGAGGCTCAGTGGTAGCAGATATATCTTGCTTATGTGAGGTTTGAATCCATCACCAAGCACAAGAAGTAAAAATTCCAGGCAGATATAGAGTTGAATATTTATTCTGTCACTTACTGTGTTTGCTTGGATAAGAAATTAGAATACTTTGGAACCTTGTTTTTCTCATCTGCAAAATGAACACAATCTAACACCTGCCTCCGATATTTCCAGGCAGCTCATTTCTTCTACAGCATGAAACACCTTGTGGGCATAAAGAGATTCTTTTTAAAATTGTGATTGCTATTCTATGAAAAAAAATATTTGAGTATCAAGAACTTTCTAACTTTTTAACACAGGCACATATATGCACAAATATACATACATGTAAGTGCAGATATACACTCACATTTACACACATAAGGTTTAGCTAAACCATTGGGCCAGAATCTTCAACAACAGTTAGGATTGGCAATACTGATAAGGCCAAGCCCGTGTCATCACGGCTGCCTAGCAAAGTCAGGCCTTAGAATCCAAATATTCATGGATGTGAATTAAGTGCTCCTTTATGTTAGGTCATGACCTCTTTTCTTTCTGGTGTAGCTTGAATCCACGGCCCTCCACTGGGCAAGTCGCGGAGGAAACCTGGAGGTTTTAAAATTATTGCTGAACAAAGGAGCAAAAATCAGTGCCCGGGATAAGGTGATTTTTCTCTTCTCTTCCCCTCCACTTTCCTCCTCCTTGTTCTGGACCTCCTGCCCTCTCCTTTTTTAACCCTCCACCCCCCAAGTGTTCTCTTTCTGCTCTGTTCCTCCTTCTCTTTCTGGGCGGATAAGCAGCCTTAGACTCTGGGGCATCCTCTGGCCAGAGATTCATTATCACTGTTCAATTTCAGTTGCTCAGCACAGCACTGCATGTGGCGGTGAGGACTGGCCACTATGAATGCGCAGAGCATCTCATCGCCTGCGAGGCAGACCTCAACCCCAAAGATCGAGTGAGTACTGTGGCTTAGTCCCTCTCTTACTTGGAAATCATGTGGGTGCTCTTGCAAGACCCCTTGGCCACTGGCCCACCTTTACCTATTTATTCCGCCCCTCTAGGAAGGAGATACCCCCCTGCATGATGCAGTGAGACTGAATCGTTACAAAATGATCAGACTCCTGATCATGTATGGCGCAGACCTCAAGGCCAAGAATTGTGTAAGTACATGCTCCATACAAGGGGTCTCCCAGTGGGCTTTTTAATTCACAAAAGCATGGCTTGCACACTTGAAAATATTTCTATCAGTATAACTTTTTGCTGTTTTAATGTGTCTGCATTTCCATTTGAGTCTCTGTAAGGACTAGGCAAGGACTCTGGAAGCCAGGTCAAGGATGACTGGTCACTAGGAGGGTTGTTAGTACTTAATAGAACACAGTCATTCTTTTAAAAATTTGACCTGGAAACTAAAGAATAGACACATTACTCACCTAGACAAACATAAGCATAATCTGTCTCAGCTGTGCCTGGTCTAAATGTCAACAGTGATTGATGAAGCCCTGGATGAATGAACTCAAATTAATTAATCTCCTACTTGAGTAATTCCGAATATACCTCCCCTCCTTCCATAGCGCCATTTTTGTCCAGAGGTGGCCATGCTTTTGTCTATATTTTAAAGATAATTTCCATCCATCTCTACTTTGGTTTATCTGCATATCTCTCAAAATAATTTTCTATATTTAGGCTCTGAAAATTCTTGTATAAGTCTCTTCTACAAGTATATTTTAATTTAGCTTCATCTGTAAGCAGGGAACGTAACCAACTTTTCCTCATGGCCCCAATTCCCCAGCAAATATCTAATATGAGCTTTAAAAAATAACACCCAGAGGAATGAGTGTACATTACAGAAGAATAATTTGAAAGAAGTTTTTTGAGAATTACTTTACAAAAAAGAAATAGAGAACCCTAGTCATCTTATAGTATGAATGATTTCTTATCTTATTGTGTTACTATCAGAATGAGAAAAAGTATTTTATTATTAAAAACATTTAGCAGCAGTCAAGGAGTTAACAATTGGAGTTCCCCCATCCTTCTATCCTTGATATGAGGGTTGGTCTCATCTCATCATTGAAACAGATCATCAGAAAAGGAGTAGGGTCAATAAAATTTCTCCAACTACAAAAAATATGATGTCTTTTCTCAGGCAGTAAGACATTACCAACAGAGATAAATAGCTTGCAGATTTGGAGAGATTGTGGAAGTAGTCAGAAAGTCAGAAGATAAATTTCAATAGAGAGGAGTGCAAAAACAGTTTAAGATTACAAATAGGCTCTATAAGTTATCAGTTTCATTCAATCTTAGAGTTCTATTAGGAACTACTAATGTAATTGATTCAGTGGACAAATGTCACCCAATAGATGCTACTTTTCATAGTTGTTTCAGAGTATTGTAAGCAATACGTGATTCTATCATTGTTCCAAAGTCTGATTTCAGATCTGCCAATGATTGTTTCTTAAGGAATAGTTTACAGAGGTAGGGAAGTTCCAAAATAAACTTTACGGAACAAACACACATAGAGGTTGTGAGTTCTATGTGGTTCACTTTTATTTTAATTATTATTATTATTATTGCTTTTTGGGTCACACCCAGCGATGCTCAGGGGTTACTCCTGGCTCTGCACTCAGGAATTACTCCTGGCAGTGCTTGGGGGACCATATGGATGCCGGGGATCGAAAACAGGTCAGCCGCGTGCAAGGCAAAAGCCCTACCCACGGTACTATCGCTCCGGTCCTGTGGTTCACTTTTAAAAATGGCGGCCCTCCCCCGAAACAATCTACTATTACAATAGTTTCATGTTGCCAACTTGTCTTATTACTTTTCATTCACATCACAAACTCTGCTGGGAAATTTCTTGATTCCCAGTTGTAGCCTATTAGCCTAAGTTCTGTTAGGTACAAAACAAAACAGATCTTCAAACTGACAGACACTGAAAGCTAGTTATTTATAAGCTTTAAATTAAAGAGACTTTTGATGAATAGAAAGTTAAAAAATTTAGGACTTCTCATATCTAAAGACAAGAATGGAGAGGTGACATGGTTTTCATTTTTGGAAATATCTTAACATATGCACAAGAGAAATTAAAATGTAGACTAAAAATTTATTCACACGTCACTGATGTCACTGCCAACAAAAATAGATTTCCTAGGAGAACCCAATGTCAATTCTGAGAATTTGTGAAAAATCTACCTCCCCCAACACAATGGTACCTGGTTCTCATGCCAGGAGTTTGAAGTTGTTCATTTACCACCAGCCTCATTTACCATCATTTACCATCAATCAAGAACTCATTTTCCAAATTGGTCACAACTGAATTTGATTAAGATTTCCTTCTAGCACCAATTCTGCAGAACACAGGTGCTGAATATCTATCTATCTTACCATCTATGTATTAAAAAAAATCTGTGTGTTCTTGCCATTCTGTATGTAGGGAGTCTCAATTTTATTATTTCTATCATTTTTTTTAACCAATACCTGAAATAAGTCCACAAGGTGTGAAATGCTGATCTGAAATGTCAAATTCATGAGAAACAGTAAAGTGCTGATTTGACTATAATGTACGAATAACTCCTAGCAGAAATTGTAAAACATGTCAGTAACATAGACCACATTAAACACACATGGAGGGGATATGAATTTATAGTTGTCTCCCATCTGAAAGTTCCATTTCTTCATCTGTTTCAATTAGGCTGGGAAGACTCCCATGGATTTGGTCCTACACTGGCAGAATGGCACCAAAGCAATATTTGACAGCCTCCGAGAGGACTCCTACAAAACCTCCCGCATAGCCTCATTCTGAGGACACCACGACTCTTTGCTAGTGATCACCACTGGCATTTTGAAGGCATGACCCCGAGAAGAATAGCCGCTCCAAAAATCCAGCCTCTGTTTATTATCCTATCATAAAGCTATACTTAATGAAGTTTGAAGAAAGCACAGCAGTATAGGTATTAATATTTCCTGCAATGAAACTCACCCTATTTATTTGTATGTATTACTATTTTACTCTGGTAATGCCTGATATTCAGATCCTTCACGGTCACTCATCTGGTAAGAAAGCTGAGTTTGTATGCAACACTTCAGAGGCTTCCCGTAGACTGTCTTTAAACCACATTAATGAGTAATACAGTGACACTGGGCTCACATTAGATGATTTCAAAGTGTTTTTGAAAAGATGGCATTCCTTTTTTCTCTTGGATTTAATGCTGAAGTTTGAGGCATGTTGTGGCAGGAAAGGAAGTGGAATGTGACACTGTGAGGCGGACAGGAAAGCCAGCTGTGTAATATCTGGGTCAGGTATTTCTTTTTTAATTTGGGGGATTTGGGGCCACGTCTGGCTATGCTCAGGAGTGACCCCTGGTGGTGCTTGGAGGAACCATATGTGGTACCAGAGATTTGAATCAGGACCAGGGCATGTAAGACCAAGAACCTTAACCCCTCCTCTATCTTTTTTGTCCTGTATCTGGTTCTTCTTGCTAAGTCTAGGCCTGCACGAGGGCCAAGAGAACATCCAGTGTGTGAGTGATGGAAGGAACAGATCCATGCAATGGGATTTGCTTGAAACAGATGAAAGTAACTGCAGATTGTAAATGTGTAAATGTATATTATGTTGTATATTTTATATTCATAATAAAAGCAAACCACTTCTAACTCTTTTTCTAAGTACTTCTGTACAAGTAGGTGGGTTCATGGATATAGGTCCTTTAATGGGGTTTTTATCTTCGCTTAGCAAGTTTACTTTACGAATGCTCTGTAGGAGGTCATGTCTAAGTATTCTTTTACTTGTCAACATCACTTGAAGATCTTGTTAAAATGCAGATTCTGATTCTGCTAGTCTTGAATGGGGCCTGAAACTTCTGTTTTTCAGACAAGCTCCCAGTTGATGCAGAGGCGGCAGTATGCCTCAACCACTCCCCAAACAGCAAAGCTGTGAAAACCGTATAAGTACAGAGGCATTCTGGCCCAAATGATGTGAAGAAAGAGACCCCTGGTGGGTAGTATGGTTACTGCGGATTAAACTGGTGCTTCTTCCCCTGAGTCTGAAGCTGGGAGGGTCAGAGGCCACCCCCACACAAAAAATACCCAGTCCATTTTTGGGGGTGGGGAGGGGTGTGGGGGGTGAGGGGTGTCAGCTATCAAGAGAAAACTAGATTTTTTCGTGTCCTGATTTCCCTGGAATAGATGACTATTAAAGAAATAAACATACACACATATACACACTAATACACTAATTTCTATGTTAAGCACAATGAAAGAAAAATAAAGCGCTCTGAGAATCTAAAACTCCAGGAGGCATATTGTGTGGCAGAGAGAGGCTTTTTACAAAAAATTTTCAGGTAATGTAAAATGACAGACCAAGTACTTCCAATGGACAACAGGAATTTAATTCTCTGTTATCTCCCTTCCCCACAGTTCCCTCTTGCCACCCCTCTATTGTCTTTATTTTTAGTTTTGGGGCAGCATCTGGCAGCGCTCAGGGGACCAGATGTGGTGCGAGGGATTACACTTGGGTCAGCCGCATACAAGGCAAACACCCTACCTGCTATACTATTGCTCTGGCTTCTCTCCATTTTAAAGATCTGGCTCTAACTCATCAGCTCTTTAAACTTAATAGTTCAGCAATCAAATGACTTTCAAGTGAAACACTTATAACAGACATTTCTTTTTTACAGAACTGATGTCTCCCATGGCAAAACTTGGATGTGTTATAATATGATAAAATTCTATATCCACAAAACCCCCTCCCATAAAAGAGGAGAGGAGTTAGGGGGAGAAGAATCAGGAATATAAACACATTTGTGTCGCCACATATCAACACCTGCCCTAGTAAAGAGGTAGAGACCAGGAGAGACATGAAATAAGTTTCATTAGAACAAGACTGACTCTTAGCTCTACCAATGGAAAAGAAACACTCCAGGCAAAAATCCCAAGATTCTGTGAATGGTGTTTGTTCACCTTTTTAAGTTCTGTCTTCTGAGCTATCTCAGTTCTTCACCCAAAATTCATCTCTTATGCTCTTTCTCAGAGAGGTTTTTTTTTTTTTTTTTGTAACTATAGTGATGCCTGGAAGTAGTTCTAGACGTTTCTTTTCCCCTCACCCTTTCAACCACCATATCGTCTCCTTGTCCTTCTCTCTCTTCCTCCCTTATCTTTTTGCTGCAGTAGTTGGGGGTCACCAGGGCTGCCTTCTGTAATGCAGAAGTACTCAGGGGGCATGCAGTGCCAAGATCAAACTCAGGGCCCTGCAGAGCACACGCTAGGCATAAGCTCTGCAGGTTTAGCTATCTCTCAGGTCCCACCAATCTCCTTTTCCAAGGACACTCCCTAGTAGCTCTGTAATCTGTTATTCTTTCCATCCCAGGGACCCCTTTCCTAGCCCAGATCACCATGGCAGGTCCCTCGATCACTCACATGGCCCAGCCTGGGCACTGCTTCCACACCACAAAAACAATGAGGAAAAACAGGGGGGATTCTTTTATTTAATATAATTACCCTACTAAAAAAATTATTTCCAAAGGTGACTGCTTCCAATGCTTTGGAATTTTTACCATAGCAATTAGGAAAATCAATTTAGGTTCCCGGGGGGGGGGGGGGGGCTGAACAGAGGGAATCCTACTGAAGGACATTATGGAGGAGAGCGCAAGCCAAGAAGAAGCCAACTGTAATTTCCCCTGAACTTTCCTTTTGTTTCCACAGATTTTACAATTCCTTTTACAAACTTTGACTAGACAAATATATAATGAGAGGTGTAAATAAAAAAAAGAGATGGACTAAAATCTAAAGACCAAGAAAATCAATTATATTCTTAATATATTATTCTTAATATATATTATATATTCTTAATATATTATCTTTGAGTAGTTTTCAAGTAACTAAAGCTATGTCTATCAATCAAGAATGGCAGAAATGCACACATCTTTAAATAAGAAACTTCTTAAAATTTTTATAATTTTAACATATAAACTATTTAATACAATTAGTGGGCTGGAGCGATAGCACAGCAGTTGGGCATTCGCCTTTCATGCAGCCCAGCCATGTTCGATTCCTCTGCCCCTCTCGGAGAGCCTGGCAAGCTACCGAGAGTATCGAGCCCGAGCAGCAGAGCCTGGCAAGCTACCCGTGCATACCGGATATGCCAAAAACAGTAAAAATAAGTCTCTCAATGAGAGGCGTTACTGGTGCCCGCTCAAACAAATCAATGAGCAACGGGAAATACAATTAGTAAATATTTGTACAGTGTCTGCTATGCTACGTATCAGGAGTTGTTCCAATCATGTAGCTGTCAAGTCTCAGTTCTGGCCCTCTAGCTGGGTATTATTATGTTAAATGTTCTTCTGAGGAGTTTGCAGGAGGAGGCACAGAGTGCATATAAGCAGGAAGATGGAGCTGATTTTACGCTTGGCAGCTACTGTTCCTGGTGGTGGTGGTTTGCGCTGGAAAACCTGGCAGAGCCCTTTAATCATATAGCTCATGATTTATTATTTTTATTGATTCCTTTCTCCTACTTAATTTTTTTATGGAAGTACCTTGTCATTTTAACATTAAAGGAACATTTTAGTCTCCTGAAATACTGAAATAGATTCAGTTACAACTGCTGTTTTATTATTTATGCCACAAAAAAAGAAACTTGACTCTGTTTTTCTTTTAAAAGTATATTGACATCCAACTAGTACAGTATTGTTTTTTAAACGCTTCACTGAGTCCAGTGAAGCGTTTTTGTTATTTGTTATTTTAATGGCTCTTAATATAAAATTTGTTATTTTAATGGTTCTTAATATAAAATTTGTTATTTTAATGGTTCTTAATATAAAATTTTTTTATAGACTACTGTTTTTAAGTTCCAAGCAAAAACAGTAAATCTGACAAAGTGTAATGTCTATGGATAATGGAGTAAAAAAGGAAGAATGGAGTGAGGATGAAGGCTGGGCAGGAAGGTCTTGTCAGCCCTCACACTTGGCTTTTTTGCAGACAGGAAGAGAATCCTCATCTCCATCTGATGACCGAGGCTTCTTCACTGTGGAAATGATTCCAAAAGCAGTTTTTCTAGTTTCTGTAAAAGAGGAGAACCACAGTGCTTGAAATTACACGATTATTTAAAAAGAGGTGGTTTAACAAGTATCCCCATGTTCCTTTGACATAGTGTTTTCTTTTCTTTTTGGGTCACACCCGGCGATGCACAGGGGCTACGCCTGGCTTTGCACTCAGGAATTACTCCTGGTGGTGCTCAGGGTACCATATGAGATGCTGGGATTTGAACCCGGGTCGGCCGCATGCAAGGCAAACGCCCTACCCGCTATGCTATCACTCCAGCCCCTGACATAGTGTTAATAAAGGATAAAAACATAATGGCCCTGTGAATGCTGGTGCCATTTACTGGCATTACCTTTTTATTCCCAACATACAGTGATACCAATATTTTAGCAACATTTAATTCAACCTTAAGGACTACCTCAAAGGCAAACTGTTGGGCAGGTTACCTCCACTAGCTACCCCTGGCAACTTAACTGAAGTCACAGACCTTGGTGAAGCAGATGCTTTATGTATCGTTGAACCAAGACAGCAAGTCAATTATATTGTTCCCATGGTGATGTATGTACTCATTCATTTTCTAGCAGATACCCTTTCCACCACCCTTACTAGAGAATATCACTGTACTAGAGAATCCATCATATTGTACTGGCAATACCTAGTAATGATGCATGGTTGTGTAATGGGTATAAATATTTGTTGAATAAATGAAGAAAATCAAACAATTTAGCAATAGGTCAGGCACTGTGTTATCTACAGAGGAGATGCCTGATAGTGAATTTTCCTACTACACACTGAGATAAGGGCTCTGAGGTAAAAATAAATAGCAATAAAAGCACCCCCAAGAATAAGCTCTGCCTACAGGAGGAAAAAAAAGGAAAGGAGAGACATGGTTCTCTGTAAAGGTATGGAAAGAGGGGTAAGAATTTATTTTGTTTAGAGTTAATTTTCTAGTTAAAAAAAATTAGGAGGAAACTGGATCTTAAAAACTAGAGAGAGGGCTGGAGCAACACCACAGCGGGTGGGCTTTTGCCTTGCACGTGGCTGACCTGGGTTCAATTCCCAGTATCGATTCCATATGCTCCTCCAGCACTGTCAGGAGTAATTCCTGAGTGCAGAGCCAGGAGTAATCTCTGTGCATCATTGGGTGTGACCCCAAGGAGGAAAAAAAAAAAAACTAGAGAGGGAGGAGAGAAAAAAATTAGCTACAACGGAGGTAAAAACCAAAAGAACCCGGGGCTGGAGTGATAGCACAGTGGGGCTGGAGCGATAGCACAGTGGCATGCAGCTGACCCAGGTTTGATTCCCAGCATCCCATATGGTCCCCCAAGCACCGCCATGAGTAATTTCTGAGTGCAGGAGCCAGGAGTAAGCCCTGTGCATCTCTGGGTGTCACCCAAAAAATTAAAAACAAAAAAAAAAAGAACCTATACTTGGCTAAGAATTCAATTAATAGAAATAAATTCTAAAGATTCAAAGCTTTATCTTCACATTTATTGAAAATAATTTACCAACACCACTAAACCTTTGCCAGTTCATTTTAATTATTTATTTTGCTTTACGGCCATACCAGTTCTCCTGACTTGGTGCTGGGGAACCATGTGTTGCCAGGGAATGAACGTGGGTTCTCTGCATGCAAAGGAAGTGTAAGCCCTTTGTCATTTCCCTGGCCCCATTGCCAGTTACTCTAAAGCATACTTTAATGTACAATGGGAAAAAATTGTCTTCAAGAATATCAAAAGGCCAATATAATCAAAGAACCTCAAGTAGACAGAAATGGCTAATGATCCTCCCCCACCTCCCCGAAAACACTGTAAAAAGGTATTGGTGGCACGTGAGCAAAGATCTGTACTGATGTGTGGGGTCTAATAGTTGAGGGTCTGATAGTGAATGATTAGAACTAAATCATGCTTTGAGGGTGCCTGAAATTGAGACGCAGATCCATCAGTTCTGACCTTGAAAGATAACCTTTAAGTAAACCCTGGGAAAAAACTGGACTCCACTGATTGCAAGTGACAAGGTTTCCAAGAATCATGCTGTCTTGGCTTGTGCAGCTCAAATAAACACCACAAAAAGAATACTATATGTTGACTCAAAGGACAACTGAATTAAGAAGGATTTGTCAATGGGACAATCTAAAGATCAAGATTCCATTTTCAGGGGAAGAAACCACAAAACGAAGTGGCTTAAATAAACAGCTACTCATTTTAAAATAATCTTGCCTATGTAACACAGAATCAAATACCTTTTAGACTTAAAAAAAAAAAAAAGATAGGGAACTGGAGCGATCATTACAGCAGGTAGGGCATTTGCCTTGCATGCAGCTGACTGGGATTCAATCCCCAGCACTACACATGACCCACCCCAAGCACAGCCAGGAATGATCCCTGAGCATAGAGTCAAGAGTAACCCCTGAGTACATGTGGTTGTGGCTCAAAAACAAACACAAAAATTAAATATGGCTCGGGGCCAGAGCGATAGCACAGCGGGTAGGGCGTTTGCCTTGCACGCGGCCGACCCAGGTTCGATCCCCGGCATCCCATATGGTCCCCCAAGCACCGCCAGGAGTAATTCCTGAGTGCAAAGCCAGGAGTAACCCCTGAGCATCGCTGGGTGTGACCCCCCCAAAAAAAATTAAATATGGCTCAATTGTTGAGCTGAAGTGACTGGCTTCTCACATGACCAGGTGCTGGTTTTACTGGAAGAATGTTTGCTTACCTCCGTGCAGAATGGCAGCTCGGCAATTGGTGGACACTGCAGCCTTGGCATCACTTTCAGAAAGCCCGAACAGCAACCCTCTGAGGCAGTCATTAAAGATTTCAACCCAGAGTCATGAGGAAGACTAACACCAACATAACCGGAAACCGCCTGCTTGCCCAGTCACACAGGAAGCTGTCTAATTCCATAGCAGTTCTTAGCACAAATAAACAAGCAGTTGCAAAAATGGCTCATTTAGCTGTAAGTTTTTAATAACAGATTTCATTGTCCCCTCTTTTCTATCTCATTCATAATCCAGAAAACTGATGTAAGTTACTTTAGAAGCTACTAATGATAAACTCAAGAGTAAGTGGTTCAGGAAATGTCTTGTTAACATATATATATCAAATTCTAAATTTCATAAAAGGAAATTCTAACAGAAATTTCTCATCAAAAAAGGATACAAGTTTGCCACATCGTACGGGCCTCTTATTTCTAAAGGCTAAAATAAATGAAACAAAAAATAGATGTGAGATAAGTTACCCATAATTTAATCTGTAGTAAAATAGTAGGTCATTAAGCACTGAAACTAAGGAATCCACTGCATCAATTTAAGGCCTTAAATTTTGACTGATTTCTTAAACTTTTAATAATGTAAAATATCCTTGAAAAGTATTTTGCAATAGCATAAATTAAAAACTATATAAATACAACCAAAATGAAAAAGAAATGAGGATAAATTTTATTCTTTAGTAATTACAAGGAGAAAACGTAGTTAAAAGTAAAGTCACACAATAAACATTTATTACATTACTATTTAATTTCTCCCCTGGAAACTTTTCAAAGCTTTGTAACTTAAAAAGTAGAAACAAAGTACTTAATGCCAGACTTACTTTTTCTGCAGCACTAGATATAATTATATTCTACAAAACAGAAAATGATCAATATTAATGTTCAATAAATGTAAAAAAGGTGAAGACTTATACAAATACCAGTAATGACATTTCAATGTTTAAAACTCTATAAATAACACTTCTTTTAAAAGTAGGTTTAATTAAAAAAAAAGAAGAAGAAGAAAAAGGAAACTAGCTGAAAAGGTCATAAAGCCTTAATTCAACTCACTGATGACAAACAATTGCTATCTAGACTATTCTTTTCACAGTGGGTAAATTTCAAATTCTTTACTGAAAGATAAACGCTTTCAACATATCCTTTTCCTTCCTTGCATTATTCATCCTTTTGTTCCTCAAGAAATTCTAGCTTTAAAGGAAAAAGGAATCAATTTAACAATTCTGTTGTATTCATAATAATAAACTGCAAGATTTGAAAAGCATTCTAAAATTATGGAGCCATACCTTTCCTTTGCAGACCTGCATCAAATTGAGGGCATTGGAAATTGTGTACCTTCTCATTGTGGAGTCTTTGATGGCAGGGCTGTAGACAAGTTCAAAGCCCACACCTCGGTCAATTGCCTTCACAGAAAACAAAGAAAACAAACTGTTGAGGAGAAATACGGTCCTACTTTATTTTCACTAGCATTCCCCTCCCCTCCCTCAACCCATCGCCCACACTTCCTGCATACCAAGGTACAGCCTGCAATGAAGGCAGATTTTTTGCCAGAATGGCACCATCCACAGGAAAAGAAAATAGATATGGCTCTATTTCAAGATAATTTATCTTGGCTGTGGGGACATGGAACTTCATATAAGCAGGAATTATGAAGTGGCGAAAAGTCCAAAGGGAGCAAAGTATGGGGGTAGGAGGGGTGGCATTAGGTCACCATTCCAGGAACTAGCAAAGGTCAGGGGAAAGGGAGCTGTTCTCCTTACACATAGTTGGTCTGAGAGAGTAAACCAAGTACTCTGACCCAAGAAGGAAGAGACAATAGAAGGGCAGCGCTGAAAACTGGTCAAAGAACAGAATGTGGGAAGGCCACTGAAAGAAGTCACTCATTCCGTGTAGACAGAATGAAGGAATACTGACAGCCGAGGCTGGGGGCTTACAGTGTGCCAGGCCTTGTGCTGGGAGTCTGAGGCCCACACTTAACCCTTGATGGTGCCCTTTCCCAGCCTGTGGGCGAGACTACCTATTGCTCCCCAGTAGCAATTCTCCTCTTTTTCTTTAGTAATAAATAGAGTTCCTGATTTTTAGCTAAGCTCAAGATTGTTCTGAGAAAAAAAAAAGAACACAAAGTCAGAAGCCTCGGCCAATGAAATGTTGCCCCTCTTACCAGATAAGCTTTTAATGTGAGAAAAGGAAACTTCTCTTATCTAATGAATTGGGGGGGAGGGGTGCTTAGGGGACCCAGGGGTCACTCCCTGGGATACTCGGCCAGCTGGGCTATGGATTCGATGTTAATGCCTGATGACACGGTGCTGCTTGAGCCTGCAGTGCCAGGTTTATCCAGGCCAGGTGCCCTGGCAATGCTCAGGGGCTCTGGGGCCACTGTCAGTGCCCAGGTCCTGCCTCCTGTACTGCTTAGGGAACCTGGTAGTGCCAGGGATCGAAGCAGCATCACTGCAAGCAAGCCATGCACTTTAACCCCTCCTATATTACCTCTCCCAACCCTTCAGACATTATAAATAGGTGTTTCCAAGGTAAGAAAAATAGCCTAGAAGATTAGGAAATGGGATTGAAATCCACCACGGCATTAATCAGCATCTTCCATGATGGACTCAAAACTGTCATTTGTTCACAACAGGTATTTGTTCAGACAACGGTATGGAAATGTAAAGTTTCTCCCTGCCCTGAGTGTCCAGTTTAGTAAGAGATACTATCGAGTAATCACATAAGAGCATAAAACCTCAACTGTAATAGTAGTTTAAGCATGTTTTGAAGTGGGCAATGAAGGAATTTCTGAAATAGCAGTTTTGGAGAGGAGTATGTAGAAAGACCCTATGATCGGAGAGAACGGCAAAAGTTAGAAAAGGTAACAGGTTGTCAAGAGGGAATGGGGGAGGGGAGGTGCTGGTTAAGTCCTGACACTTATTTTGGTGGAACTGGAGGTTAAGAGAATGGAATGGGAAGGGCCAACTGTGACAGTCTTCAGGGTTGTTGAGCTGTTGACAGGACTAATCGTACCAGCAATGGGAAACACGTGAAGGATTTTAGCATGTCACAGTGACAAGGTCACGGAGCTGCAGTAGTACTCTGAGGGAACAAAGGAAGGAAAATGGGACAGACCAGCGGCGTGGTTCAGTTCTCTGTCTGGCAAATGGATCTCTATCATCGAGAGGGCACACTGGGGCAGGTCGAGCTAGGGCAGCTGGAGGAGAATCTATTCCTGAGTGCCCCCAGGGAACGGGAAGCATTTCCTCCAGAATAGGCTGCCCACCTTGCATTAATTCAGGTGTACAGGACAGGCTCCATCTTCCCATCCTGAACACAGGTCTCCTTTCTTTCACAACTCTCCACGCCCCTTTTCTTAACTTTTCTCCTGCCTTGAGGTTCCCAGATTCTTAGATCCGCTTACACATCTGATACTAGTTTAGTTGAATTCACAAGCTATTTTCCATGCTGCAACCTTCCCCCTCTCCTTTTCTGTCATCTTTTTCCCATTTCTAATTCCTTAGCATGCTATTTATCTTGGTTCTCTTTCTCTCCTGTGCAATGCTGGGGGCTCAAACCCAGGGCCTCACACATGTGAGGCAAGTGTTCTACCACTGAGCTGTATTCTGAAACCCTGATGGTTTTTGAAGAATGGTGTCTATTTTAACACTTTTTCTGCCATTGTTCAATGTAAGTTATCTCCCTGTCTAGATAATACACTTAAAAGCTGGTATCATGACACTTCTTTGTAATCCATGATAGTCTTTTAAACAAAATTGTTTAATAGATCATCAGTGGATAAATAGTAGCAGATGAAAAGAGGTCTTAATGGTGTTCACTGGGAATTATCCACCAGAATGACAGAAACAGGATAAGCACAGAGAACTGAAAATCAGATAAACCAAAACACCTCCTTTAGCCACAATCTTAACTACCTCCCTAGCTATTTCTAGTACCCAGACTACTAATTAGTCAAAGAGGGTGACATTTCTTTTCTACAGCCTAGTAGTTGAACTAAAACATAAGGAAGCAGGATGAAGAGGAAATAAAAGACACGGAAATGCACAAGACTGGGTGACCAAGTCCCACACTATTACTTAATACAATTTTAGCAGCCCACACACACTCCATGCCAGATTAAAATTTAAAAATCCCTTCTGTCAGAGTGGGGAGAGAAGGGAGGAAATAATTGACATAATTATCAGCTTAATTATTTTTTTAAGGTAAAACATAATTTTGATTGGTACATTAATCAAGTTCACTTTAAAACTGTTAGAAAACTTTGAGACAGAAAATTAAAGATAATGTGCCATTGAAAGTTGGAATACTTCTTTTATAAAACCCTATTTTTAATTTTTGAAAAGATAGAATACACTTATTCATTACCAGAGCTCCTGTTTCTAAGACCATTTTAATGAAAATTACCTTAAGCTCATCAAATGATTGTTCATGAGAAGCTTTTTCATAAAGAATGACAGTGCCTGCCTGATTGGTTTTTGTTTGCATGCCTGACCAAAGGTTCTGGATTAGGTTGGATGATCGCATTTCTTTACTGCTGAGAAAGAAGCCATAATGATTCTAAATCAAGGGCAGGTGTGTGATACTTGAATCAAGAGGTATTGGTGGTAAAAATCCAAGAAGTAAGCACAGCTGAAGAGAAAAAAGGAGACAGAAAATAAGGGTTGATTACTGGGACAATAGCTGGATTCCCTGTTAATATCATACAAAAATAAAATGAGTTCTTTATTGAATTCAAAGGGATGATGAAACCATTTGGGCATCGGATTCCTGAAGATAGGTAATTTTTTCACATAAATGAAAGCACACAAAGATGCAATAAAAAGTCTTACATGAATTGCTGCTTCCTTCAGCCCCTCTTCTATTCCCATTATTTCATTCACAGTTCCTTATAACTTCTTAGAGAATTCCTTCATATAAATGTAAGTAAATATGAATATATATATATATATATACTACATTTCCCAAGTAGCCTGGAAAATTTTATTGACAAGATTTTTCCACTCAGCTCACAACATCCTCATATTGTTTTGTAGCTCAGTCTTCCATTGCAGAGGTACGGCAAGATTCTACTGATAGACTTAAGAGCTGTTTTAATGTATCTAGAGTATAAATACTAAATGGAATTACTAAGTATTGTGGCCTGAAAAGTGTTTCCCTCAAAATGACATCTGCATTTGTATGTTCATTGTAGCACTGTTTACAATAGCCAAAAACTGGAAAAAACCCGAGTGTCCAAAAACAGATGACTGGTTAAAGAAACTTTGGTACATATACACAATGGAATACTATGCAGCTGTTAGAAAAGATGAAGTCATGAAATTTGCATATAAGTGGATCAACATGGAAAGTATCACGTTAAGTGAAATGAGTCAGAAAGAGAGATAGACATAGAAAGATCACACTCATCTGTGGAATATAAAGTAACAGAATAGGAAACTAACACCTTCTTGGGTAGAGATAAGGACCAGGAGGTCTGCCCCACAGCTTGGAAACTGGCCTCACATGCTGCAGGAAGAGGCAGCTGTAATAGAGAAGGGAACATCAAGTAGAGGATGTTGGGAGGACCCATTCAGGTTGAAAGATGCGTGCCGAAAATAGACTATAGACCGAACATGATGGCCACTCAATACCTCTATTGCAAACTACAACACCCCAAAGGAGAGAGAACAAAAGGGAATGCTCTGCCACAGAGGCAGGGTGGGGTGGTGGGGGATGGGGTGGGATGGTGGGAGGGATACTGGGAGCACTGGTGGAGGAGAACGGGCACTGGTGGAGGGTTGGTAAACAATTACTGTATGACTGAAACTCAAACACGAAAGTTCGTAACTTTGTAACTGTACCTCACGGTGATTCACTAATACAAAAATTTTTTAAAAAGTGCATTTAAGTCTTAGCCCTCAAGACCTCACAATGTGACCTCGTGTGAAGAGGGTCATCACAGATTTAATTAAGATGAGGTGCTATTGGAATAGACCAAGCCAGTATGAGTCTTTGTAAGATCAGGTCGTGTAAGATCAGGTCTTTATAAGATCAGGTCGTATGAAGAGAATACACCATCAAGACAAAGGGAGAGACTGGGCATAAGCAGATGCGAGCCCAAGACTGCTAAAGACAGTGGGCAGAGGCAGAAAGTAATTCTCCTACAGGACTTCAGGTTTCCAAAACTGTGAGACAATTTCTGTTTTTTTTAAGAGTCCAATTTGTGGTAATCTGTTATAGTAGTTTCAGGAGGTTAGCACACCAGGTCAGTGCATTTGTATTTTGAAAACTGCAGCCAAATTTCTCCCTCTTCCATTGGGATCATTCCAGTTTACAGTGTTATGAGAAATCTATGAGAATGCCTGCTTTCCCACAGTCTCACGGCAGAGGACATCAGCAAACTCCTGGGTTCAGGCCAATCAGATAGGTGATTTTAATATGAACCTCTTTTTATTAATAAATCTAATCATCATAATATGTTTCATATGTTAAAGGGCCATGTGTACTTCTACTCCTAAGTCCTCTTCACATTCTTAATCTATGTTTGAGGGCTGTGCTTTGTAGAAAAGAAAAAACAAAGCAATGTCTCAACTGTAGGAGCTTTTTATATGTTAAGAATATTAGCCTATGTCTAAAGCATGAGTGAAAATATTTCCACCAGACTGTTAGTTCTTTGCCCTGTTACAGAAATTCTGATATCACAAGTTTGGAGGAGAAACACAATGAGTGGTTAAGCAACAGATTGACAAGTACGTAACACATTAGATTCACAATACATATGATGAAATATAAACCATTTAGAGCAATAGCACTCAAGTGTTCAATAAAATGTTGAAGTGAAAAGATCAGAAGGAGCACAAGACATAATAACACCATAAATCTGAAGTAAAGTTGAATGGCAGCAACACTAAGAAAACAAAACAAAAACGAGACGAATATATGTTGCTTTCAAAAGATTTTTCTCAAAACCTAATTCATAAAGATCATGGCTTAATATGTGAAGTTATTCTGTGCTCAAGAATGATTTGTTATAAAGTAACTTTAAGTAGTACTTTCCTATGGGGAAATGAAAGCAGATCTGGAGTTAAAGCTTGAGTATAAATCCCAAATCACCTTTCTGTGCTTGTCACTCGTGACCTTTACTTACAAACAGAGGTGAAAGCAGCTGGGCAAGAGCAGGTGAGCAAGCACTTAAGTTATAAGATAATAAATAATGAGAAGTGACTTGCCCATGCAAGAGGAGCTGACTTCATCGTTTTAGAAATCCAACTTTCACATGATAAAATTGCGAATCCCCTACAAGTTACTTAAAACTCCAGAAGGGGTTTACAGGAGATTTTAGAGGAAACAGCAGGGTTGAAATGATCCTGCCCTGAGTGGTGAGGATGACAAAGGGACCAGATCTGTGAGCTATACAGAAAGTACTCTGGTGTGCTTCTGGCTCCCAGGGCATCCCTCACATTCCCCATCTTCTGAGCTAATGATTTTCACATGGCTTCTAGCTTCTAGGTAAAAATAGTGAATTTCCTATTTGAACGCTCTTGCTTTTCAGCACGCCAAAGAACACGAACTAATTCAAATTAAAGATCTGTGCTGTTTTCAATGTGCCCGATAATGTGACCTTTCATGGTTGCAGACAAATCTATCCTAAGAGGTAGAGAAAAATGCAAGGATTATGACTTAAGTCTGAATTGTTTAATTAGAGAGATAGCTCAACCCGCTGGAGGCGTCTGTATACTTTTAAGGTTTGATTCCCTGCTCTGTGGACATGGACAAGGATCAAAAAACCAAAACAAAAAAAAACACAAAAAGACTGAATTGTTACCACATCCCTACTATGCTTTTAACGGTGAATGTATTTCCATACTTCAATAGACACATGTTCCTCTATATCTAGGTTAGATATTATTAGATACCCGTAATACATACACCCAACACAATCAATATCTACCCTGAATAACACACTGGACATCTTTAAGCCTAAATTTCTAGTGTTATCTCTTAAATGGAAATGAATAAATAAATGAACAGGACTTTTCTGCTTCCTGACCAATTTGTACTGCAGCCTACTTCTCCACGTGAAGACTAAAAATAATCTGTGCAGCCTTTTCCTCCACTCCATCATCTAGCTTTATTAAACAACATATGTAAAATGTTCACACCAGATTTTAAAAAAGCAGACACTGTGTTAAATACTGCATATTCCCCTTGCTTGTCAAATTTTTACTCTTCACAATTCTTAAAATTGGAAAATGTGGGAATCAAGCCAAAAATATCCCTCCAACAGTAGCTTTCCTGAACTTACAGATGGGATGGGAGGGTGGGATATCCTAGCGCCATCCTCCTCCTGCCACCCCCAAACCACCCCCCTCACTGCATCTATTGGCTGTGGCACACTGACAGCGAGTTACTGAGTGAAGACTGAACTGCAGGCCTACGAGGAGCGACCTAGAGTCACTTGACTGAACACATTGTAGGAAGAAGCCATTCGTAGCCAAGACACTGGAATAACTGAGAAGGACCACAGCATAGCTGGTGCCCTTTAGCTCACAGGCTGGGTTAAAGAGCAGGCTATGTTCCTCAGAAACCAACCTGGACAGACCCCGGGAAGCAACTTCCTCACAGCTTCAGGGAAGCCCTGAGGCATGCTGCGCACCACTGACCATTCCATGGACCTGGCCTCAGCTGCACATGCTTCGCTCTCCCCCCAACTAAGGACATGGGCTTGTATGTGTGTTCACAGACAGGGCCACCCAGAAAATGGCCTTTCAAGTTATTCAGGTGTGTGTGGGGGGGAGGGGATGTTGCAATTTAACAGCAATTTACAGGGCCTTTGCATTGTCATCCACATGAAAACTGTATTGGGCATGGAGGTGAGTATAAAGCCTTGGCAGAACCAGGGACACGGCTCAAAACAACTAAAGCATGTGCTTTGTGTGGGGGTCCTGGGTCAATCCCTGGCACCACTGGTATACCCAGAGCACTGCTGAGAGCAACCCCAGCGCTCCAAGCTAAAGTAATTCCTGAGTATACTGGTAGTAGGCAGCCCTCAATTTAGAACAATTCCCTTGCTCCCATCCCTGCCAAAAACCAAAAACAAAAACAAAACAAAAACCAGGCCATGGCCAATTTCTAGACACATACATTTCTATCTCTTGTAAGAAACTATACGTGAGACCAGTAAGACAGCCAGAGCTTGGGCCAGGTTAGTCTGCGCCTTTCTCAGAGGTAGCTGGGCGCAACGGAGCTGTCCTAAGAACTGTGGCTGAGGACCTTATAGGCTTCTCCTTGCTAACTTCTTTTTTTTTTTTTTTTTGCTTTTTGGGTCACACCCAGCGATGCTCAGGGGTTACTCCTGGCTTTGCACTGAGGAATTAATCCTGGCAGTGCTTGGGGGACCATATGGGATGCCGGGGATCGAACCCGGGTCGGCCGCGCGCAAGGCAAACGCCCTACCCACTGTGCTATCGCTCCGGCCCTCCTTGCTAACTTCTATTCAACCATGTTTGATAAATGAACCACTAAGCAAATTAAAACTCCAAATCAAAAATGGGATGATTCAAGGATTATTTTAGTGTTTTGTTATTTATTTAAAACACTGGCAAGAAGGAAGAAACAAAATTATTTGTGTCTGTTTGTTCCAGAGCACTCTCAGTACTTATCAGGAAAGAGCTATTTTCCCCTTTAAAGATTATAAATAAATTTAGTTTTTAAATTTTGGGTATTTTTTAAGTGCAGTTTTAGTAACATGTTTTTAAGGGTAGGAAAGAGCCAACTTAAGAGTTTTCTACATTGGACAGTTTTCCCATACCATGTAGATTTTAATTTTTATTTTTTTCCCCTTATTCCCAGCATCATGTCGGCATCTTAGTCTCAGAAAAAGAGAAACAGAAATTGAAGAAATTTCAATTCTTTGATTCTACAAAGATTTAAAAAATAAAAATAGTGCCAGGGGAGTTATTTTGAAAAAATGCACAAGTGTTTAATTTTTTAATTCTGATGTCTATAAGTTAAACTCTTCTTCTCCTTCCATAGCATTTGGGAGAATCGAGCTTCAGAAGTCTACACGTCTAAAATAACATTCTAATCCCTCCTAGGATCTGGCTGTTAATAGCTGGCAAATGTGCTGATCTTATAGTTACCAATGGGAAGTAATATCACCTAGTAAGGGAATCAGATTTAGAAGGCAAGATAGATGGAAGATGAAGAGGAGAGGAAATGACACTCTGCAAAAGGTAACAGGAACAATTTTTTAGCAGAGGAAAAAGCGAATAGTCCCCCTAACACGTGGCCACTCTTTTAGGGTATTATGAAAAGAACCCTGGGTTTTTGTGTCAATCAGCATGTTTTAATGCGGACTTGATTTATTTATTCACAGAATTCTTTTTTTGTTTGTGTTCTTGGTGTCCAAGTTACTGTATTAGTGCTCAACAACTGAAGTGCCAAAAATCCTGCACCTGTCTCCAGGTCTCTTCTGGACCACCCTGCCGCCTCCTCCTTTCCCCCACCTTGGTAATCTCAGCTCTACGTTCATATGCCAAGGGTTTGTCTTCTGGGCTCCAATTTTCACCGTGCATGGATTATGCTTCCTGTGTACTCCATGTCCTGCTCTGTCCAACTTGCTCGCTGATGCCTTAAAACCACTCACATTTTCCCTTTCCTTTCTTTACTGTTTTGACCCTTAATATTCATTGTTTAGGATTCTAGGGTCCATCATTATTTGCCATCCTTTTAAAGTCCTCATAAATCCTGGTTTCTCAGGCCTTTCAAAAACTCTTGATAATTTACTGATTTTTTTTTTCTTTTTGGGTCACACCTGGAGATGCACAGGGGTTACTCCTGGCTCTGCACTTAGGAATTATCCCTGGCGGTGCTTGGGGGACCATATGGGATATTGGGATTCGAACCAGGTCAGCTTCGTGCAAGGCAAATGCCCTACCCACTGTGCTATCGCTCCAGCCCCGATTTTTTTTTTTTTAATCTTAAACTTGTATTTTGCTTTAGTTTGCTCTCTTTCCTAAATAGCCTCCTCTTTGTTACCTGGCTTCAAGTTTTCCACAAGAGATCATTCAGTGCTCTGTCCTCCTTTCCGTTTGTTTACATAAGTTTCTGTCGATTAAATATAAAACAGAAAGAATAACACTTACCACATTAACAGGGGGTCTTTTGAAGTAAAATGGTAGTTTCTCTGTTACAGTTATGCAGACTAAATCCACATCTAAGTGTGTACAAGCAACCTGTCAAGAGAAAAAAATCCAATGATAAAGTCAAAAGGACAACTGACACAAATTAAGAATGGGAGCTACAGTGAAATCTGACATAACAAAATAGATAGGGCTCACTCCACAGCGGTTCTATGCAGAAATACATTGAAGGCTTATAAAGTCAATGGTTAGCCATTCCTTCACTGTGGTGAGAAGAGGCGACAGACCACATGGGGCTTAATAACTCTCAAACTCATGGCCAACTACAGAAGCTGAATTGCAAAGGGGTTTGTTCTGGGGAAGATTACTGCACATTATTCCAGACAGGTGAAATGCTTTAAAACCCAAGAGAGAAACAATAAGCCAAAGGGAATGTATGCACTGTCACTTATTCCATAAATTGCTTTTTATGCCAGGAATTCTCTTTGGCCTATGGCTCTTACTGGTCTACTGAAAGGCTGAAGAAACCAGATAACAGAGCACTACTAATGGTATTTTGTTCAGCTACTAGTGAAAAGATCAGAGTTGTAAAAGTGATAAGGAAGTTATTTTTAAAATTTTAATTTCTTCCCTTTTGTTCTGATTTTTGCTATTATTGATCATTAGTTTGTATTTACTTCCAAAAGAAATCTGAAGTAGTTACTCAAAAATAGGGCCAAGATAAAAATCAATAGATGAGGAAATCAGAAATAGAAAATCATGATAGAAAAGTAAAATTCAGGTGGGGCAAGGTTACTAGCCTAAGAGTTACAAGTCCAAAGGATTCAGACACTGTCAGAAGATGTGTATCTCATCTGATTTTGTCACTATTTGATTTACAGTGATTAAAAAAAAGAATTGGCTCTTAAGTACTGCATTAAAAACAAGTCTCACTGGCAAGGCGGTGAATACCAGCTTGATGAACAAATCCAAGTTGCTACGGTGGCTATGCAGGGGAACCATTACCAGAGGGACAGACTCATGGAAAGGTCACTCAGACATAAGGGAGAGGTTATAGAGCGGGAGATGGTGCCTGGTGGGCTCTGCTTGATGTTTAGCAGTGACAGGAATGGCCCATCTTGCCCTTTCCCTTCAGGATCCCCATTCAAACTCTCTTATCCCACCCCAGAGATTTATGAAGCATGCAGCGATCAGAGACTGCCTGGCTTCACGACATTCAAAGTGACCGAGCAAGCCTGAGAAGTAATGCTGTCTTGGCAGAAACACCAGGCTCATGAGGAATCTGCCCCAGTCCAAATGTACAGCTGTCAAACTCATTAAAGAGCCATCGAAATTTTGATAAGAATAGATTAAGAGAAACTTGGAATGGTAGACAAAACAAGCTCAGCTACTGTTTGCCTTTTTGCAACTATTAAAATGGCAAAGATCAAATGTTCAGGCACACACCACTGACGCAAGAATAAATAAGCCTAGGGTCTTTATATCAGGAACTCCTTAAAAAAAACACTTGTGCACTAAGTGTCAAAATTCCAAATGCACACACCAGCAATTTCATCTATAGAAGTGTATCCTATAGACAAACTACTAATACAGTCTAAGGCTTTCTTCCTTAAAAGTACTTAAGGGTATTAGTACAGTCACTGCAATATCAAACTCAAAAGACTGAACACAATTCAACTTCTCTTGATTTTACTACAATGAACCATGGTCCTATTGTACACAAGAATATGCTGACCCCTTAAAGAGAATGAAGTACATATTGTTCTAACAGATTTTAGGAACCATCATCAAGACACACAGATAGGTGCGAGAAGCATATTACGTAGGAAGGAAGGAAGAAGGGGGACATGAAGGAAGAATTAGGAGCTTATATAAAGACACAGCTCATGAGATGACGCACAAGAAATGCTAACAGTGGTAACCTCTGGAAAAATGAGGAGGGAGACTTAAGTGGGAGGAAAATGTGCTTTCCCCTGGTACTGTTCGAGTTTATTATCATGAAAATAAATTATTTTCATTAACAAAAGCTGATTTATTTTTAAAAACCAGTTAAACATGCTTCCCCAAATAAAACTGGGTTACTTTTCTTGCATGACTCCTTCATCCCCAAATAACAGTGACTAATTAAAAAATATTCCTATATTGGTTTAAGTATATACACTATAACCAACTTTCAGTTACAAAGGAGAGCTCTACCTGGCTTCCTCTGACAGTTATTTATCTTTCAACTAATCTAAGTGGGGAAGTGAAATATTTTGATAGCTATAAAATAGTTAATGTTTGGATTATATCAAAATATTTCTTTAAATCATAATAAAAATTATTACATTGAAATATTACTTGAGGTTAAGAATCTTACAATGGTTTTGGCAGGTTGTCTACGAAAACATATCTAGTGCTTTTAACTTTCTATTTTTGACAAGGATTGCTGTGAAGGTTTAAGGGAAGCTTATTCCCACTAAAAAGCATATATATAGTCATACGCTCATTTCTCTTAGATTTTAGAGAGCAAGGAGAATGGGAGAGCAGTGGTTCAGTCTCCCCCAAATCTCCTTCATGACTATCAGGTTTCTACATTTGGTATTTCATGATAAATAAATCCAAAGGAGAGTCAGGTTTACCCAGGGAAAAAAGAAATGCCAATAAATAGTGATTCTTAATGACAGATATATTAAAATTTAAAAAATACTCCCCTGTAGAATTTACTAGAAATAAAAATCGCAAGGTCCCTTGTCCAGTGATAAACTGATTAAAAGGATTAAATTATCCACATTTTAATATTCCCAGCAGCTCTGAAGTCAGTAGCCCCAGACTCTATTTCCAGAGCCTTGAAAGATCCCCCTTTCTTCCAGAGCCTTCAGGCCTGGCAGCATCCCCAATAACAGTGCTCTTCAAAGCGGAAGGCACAGAATTTGAAAGCAGAAAGAAAATATAAGTTCTATGTCCATTCACATTTTAATTCACCCTCTCCAATTTGTGCACACTTGATAATGCAACATGCCAATAATTTATAATAAACCTACACATACTGGGATGCAGAGGGCTGTGTATTTTTTTTTAATTGATAAGGCTTATAATCAAATTACTTTGAAGACCACCGGACTAAATAACCTGAAATTACCTCATCCTGATACAACCATTTTTAATATCAAAATGGGAATAACCAACTCAGGCGCTCCTGTCAGTCTCTCTTTGCCCGCATCTCTCATCCCAGTGAGTGTGGGCCAGAGGATCCTCTCACAACCTTCCATCTGTACCTTAGCCCTGGGAGTAGCTCTGGAGAGGGTTTATCTGAGACATCTTCCAGACACTGAGTGGAAAACAGTATGCTATTTCCCATGGAAACAATGCTATTTAAAGTGGTTAGATCTTATACCACTAATTGTTAACATATGTGTGTGTGTGTATGTTTTTATGACTCATCTTAGAGACCAAGTAGTTTTAGAATACGGTATCTACAGGGATATCTGTTAAAGTGGTAAAATCAAATGACCAACCAAACAAGTAAAATCACTTACTGAACATTAACCTGTTTAGCAAAAAACTGCTTGCATTTGACCTGATTCCAAAATATGATACATTTACAAAAGCTTCATTTAAGCTGTTTTTCGATAGAAAACAGAAAAAGCAAACTTCAATCAAGTTTCTTTTTTGGGCCACACTAAGGATGCTTTGGGGTCTCCTGGCTTGGTGCTTCGGGATCACAGGGTGCTGGGGAGCAAATCCAGGCTTCCTGCCTGCAAAGCTTGTGCTCTGGACTGCTGATGTACCTCTGCTGGCCAAGTCTCAAAGTAAAAGAAGATTTGAATAGATGAAAAAAGATATTGTAATTTTTTTTCATGTATCATGTGAATTTATTTGTACCATCAATCCTAAATACTTTATGTAGTGTCACTGCTTTCTTTCATCTTGCAGAAACTGTTGTAACTATCATAGTCACATACTTTAGAATCATTTTGAATAGCCTAAGAAAAACAAATTAGCTAAGAGATTAAATAAGAAAAAAAATCATATGAAACCATAATTTACTTTAAAAAAAAAACCAAATAGACAGCTCTATTATTTCAAATTGAATGCAAACTATTGTCCTGAGTTTCAATTTTCTCTTCTACAAAACAGGGAGTGATGAAAACCTATCCTATCCCATAAGATTGCTATAAACAAGTAACGAACATGAAAAAGTCTGAAAGGTTATGAATTGATATTTTAAGCCACAATATTTCTTTTTAAAATATAATTTCCTCTAATCATCGACTCAAAATCAATTTGAAAAAATAAATGTACAGTAAAAAAATTGGCTACGTTTTCGGCTTTTGAAGTCTATACATAAATGAGCTGCTTGTTACTGCTTAACAAAAGTAGAAGTAAAACTAGTCTTCCGTCTACGGAAAGTCAAAGTCTTAGCTCTAAATCAGAATCTCATGTGTACCTGAAACAGAATGGTCAGTTGTGAGAATTAATACGTCTGATTTTTGATAATTACTTTAAGGGAGCATTATATGATGGGAATCCCTGCTACCACAACCCCCCATCCCAGCATTCAAGGAAATTTTATATTGCTTCTCTGCATTCATAAAAACAATTAAGAATGGATGATAAGCCATGGAAACTAAACTTATCTCACATGAGGCACCTTACGTAACAGCTCCATCTGCTGGACAAATTCAGTGACGTTTTTCCTCTAAGTTTGCTTACATTTCTTATTCATTTGCTTATAAATGAACTATCTCACAAAATATAAACAACAAACACCAAGATTTTCCTCCTCTAGTAGATGCAGTTTTAGCAAATAGACATTATTTTTTTTCCTAGAAAAAGTTAGTATCTAGTACATTTTAAAAGAAGGTTTTTTTTCACTTTACAAAAATATTCCTAAAAACTGCATTATAGTTGATTTTTTTCTGCCTTTCTGCAATCACATAAAAATGTCCAGTATGTTCAGTTAGAAGGTGACAAAGTGAGCGATGTCGAGCAACCTTTCTACCTGAAAATTCAGCAAAATGACAGATTAAAAGTACAAAATTAGATCAGGTCTACAATTATAAAAATTCTCGGAGCTGGAGCGATAGCACAGCGAGTGGGGCGTTTGCCTTGCACGCAGCTAACCCAGGTTCGATTCCCAGCATCCCATATGGTCCCCTGAGCACCACCAGGAGTAATTCCTGAGTGCATGAGCCAGGAGTAACCCCTATGCATTGCCGGGTGTGACCCAAAAAGTTAAAAAATAAAATAAAATAATAAAAATTCTCAGAACACAAAGTATTAGTAGGTGGCCGATTTTGGAAAGTTTGGGAACTACTAAAGGCTTCTATGATCTTGCTGGCATGTGGACAGCATACACCTCAGCAGAGGCAGAAGAGAAAATGACAACGGAGACAGGAACTTGTATGTCACAGCAGAGCCCTGAAACTAGGCAAGTACTCTTATCTACAAGCACTCTTGCTACTAGACAACACAACAATTCTTGTCTAGTAGTAATTCTGCTACTAAACATCAGTGGTAGCAAAAGGGGAGAGTGATCTTGGCACTGGAAAAGGAAGGACCAAGATTTGCCGAAGAGAAGTTACAAAAGGAAAAATAAGAAAGGACAGAAAGAAGGAAGAAGAGCTAAAGTAAAAAGCAAACTTGCTGGGCTATTTCAACCTGAGTCTGTCAAATGTCACTGAGCCACAAACACTTACCACCTCAATTCATCCTTGCTAAACTCTAGAATTTCAAATATAATTTCACTGTCACTGTCATCCCGTTGCTCATCAATTTGTTCAAGCGGGCACCAGTAACATCTCTCATTGTGAGACTTATTGTTACTGGTTTTTGGCATATCAAATACACCCACAGGTAGCTTGCCAGGCTCTGCCGTGCAGGCACAATACTCTCTATAGCTTGCGGGGCTCTCCGAGAGGGGCGGAGGAATCGAACTTGGGTCGGCCTCGTGAAAGGCAAATGCCCTACCGCTGTGCTATCGCTTCAGCCCAAATATAATTTATAAATATTAAATTTCCAGATGAAGTATAATACACCGCCTGCAAAGACAAAGCATGAGATTTCCTATATAACATGAATGGTCCTTTCATTATCTGTTACTTACATGAAAAAGTTTCTCTGTCTTTGGAAAGACTGCAACAATATCATACAGCCGGACTCTTGAAGAAGTTGCTCTCTAGTAATAGGAAAAGAATATTTACCACAGAGTAATTACAAAATGCACTCATGGACAAACAGCCTGGCAGCAATTACATTTCAATCATCTGTACCTCCCAGCCACTGACATTTCTGCTTCCATATTGGCAGAAAAGCCTAAGTATGTCAAGACTTTAGATAACAACATCTATCTTATGAATCATCTCCCTTTCCCCTTTTCTAGACAGGCAAAATCAAATTTGAATTTGACAGAACAAGTTGGTTGAAGAGCTTGCCAGGTATTTACTGAGCTCTTGCTGTGGGAAGTAGGAAAGAGGGCTCCTGGGCATATAAAATCATTAACTGCATAAGTTTGTTCTTAGTGGAACTCATCAGAAATTTTTTTGGGGGAAGGGGCCTGAGCACACATTGCTAGGGCAATGTTCAGGGCTTATTCCTAGTTCTGCACTCAGGGATCACTCCTGGCAGGGTTCAGGGGACCAAATATGGAGCAAGGGATCAAATCCAGCAAAGCAAATGTCCATTCCACTATACTATCTCTCCAGCTACTCCCCTCTCCCCACCTATTAAAAAAAAAACAGTGGTGATTTAGTTAGGTTCACATAATACTTTAAACAACAAATTAAGGGGCCGGATAATACAGCGATTACAATGCTTACATTGCATGCGATCAACTCCAGTTCAAGCCTTGAGCACAGAAACAGGAGCATCTCTAAGCATGGTCCAAACTTCCTTCTCCCCCCCACCAAAAATTAAAAGGCTAAATGTATGTGAAAATATCCAGAGTCCAAGACAGAAGAAGTCTATAGCCATTAAATATAAAGCTATTGTTTAAAAAAAAAAAACTTAGCACCCATTGATATGGCAGAGTGGTAGATTATCTGCCTTACAGGCATGAGATCATGAGTTAATCCCCAGCACCCTGTGCCATATGCTGAACGTGATCCCTGGGAGCATGGCTGTTATGAGGGTCACAAAAAGTGTGCGAATTTCAGTGCAGCACAAGCATGTGTGCAACCCCTAGTGAGCACCACAATCCATGTATAAGCACCACAACTAAATATGTACAAACTCAGAGAACCATTGCACCCAAGCATGCAAACACGAACTTGAGTGGGTGTCCCCTAGACGATGCAATAAAAAAAGGGAGCAGAAATGCTTACATACTGTCTATATGCGTGGGCATTTAAAGACTAAAAATTAAATAAATTCAAATGCACAATCTCTGAGTGCTGGGATGATTGAAACCATGAAAAATGTTTTGAAAGGAGGTTGCAAATAATGAATGCTCTGGGAGTAGGTTAACTTGGAGCCACCAGATGAAGTGCTTTTATGTTGGGGTCTTCAAGAATCAGTAATTGTTAAGTAGGTACAGAACTGAGGAGAGAATATTCTCAGAGGCAGGAAATACGGTATGTTCTAGCAAGTGAAACTATCATCAGAGCTGATTTCATGAGGTGGTTAACTTGGGATGAGACTCAGGAGTTAGGCCTAGGCAAACAGTTGGACACCCTTGAAAGTTTTAACTAAGGGAGCAAAATTATAACTTACTTTATAGGGAATGAAGGTTCTCTGTTGTGGTTAAGAAGGGATTTGAGAGGCACCCGTGGGGAAGGATTGAAGGATTTGGGTATACAATGAAGGACTGGGTATAAGATGATGACTTGTCTGGGCCACCTGAACAACCAGGTAGGTAGGTGACAGAACTATTTCCTGTGATAGGATATAAGAGAAAATTTTTTTATCATGTTTGGGACATGATATGTTTCTGTGAAAGTTCTACTAGAGTGTGTTAAATGAGCACTGGGAATAAGCATGATCCTTAGGAGTAATCAGAATTAAAGAGACTATTTGGAAATGGTCACTCTATAGAGAATATTGAGCTCATGGGAGTGGATGAGGCTTCCTGATATAGATCTGATGGGGGAGGCGGGCAGAGTATAGGCAAAACCCTGGAGAACTCCAACCTTTAACAGTGGAATAGAACAGAACTTCTTCAGCTGTTCCATTCACAGCCTCTTCCTCCCCCAGCCCCCAAGAGCACCTTAGATTCATTATACGTTTAATATTGAATTAGTTTTTGGTGGCTGTGCATTCATAAGCCTTTTCAGTATTGCTGGGTTTTTTGTGACCTCCCCACCTTCCACAATCCCACAGGATGTTAAGCTGGGGTCATGACCCACAATTTAAAAAGCTGCTTTTTAAATTGTGGAGGATGTGGAGGAGGATGAGCCCAGAAACTGAGAGGGACTCTATCTGAGTGGAAGGGCAAACAGGAAAGACAAAAGGGAAGTGTGAGGACAACTGAACCACATCACAAGAAATGGTTCCGTCACCTACCTACATGATTATTCAGGTGATCCAGACAAGTCATCATCTTATACCCAGTTAAATCACCAAATACTTCAATCCTTCCCCAGGGATGCCTCTCAAATCCCTTCTTAACCACAGCAGAGAATCTTCATTCCCTGTAATGTACTATAATTTTACTCCCTTAGTTAAACTTTCAAGGATGTCCAACTGCTTGCCTAGGCCTAATTCCTGAGTCTCATCCCAGGTTAGCCACCTCATGAAATCAGTCCTGATGATACTGTTTCACTTCCCAGAACATACCAGATTTCCTGCCTTTGAGAATATGCTCTCCCTTATTCTGTACCTACTCAACAATTACTGATTCTTGGAGACCCCAACATAAAAGCACTTCATCTGGTGGCTCCAAGTTACCTACTCCCAGAGCATTCATTATTTACAATCTCCTTTCAAAACATTTTTCATGTTTTCAATCATCTGTTTAGTATTTATCCTGCCAATCAGTTCAAGGATGGTATCTATATTATTCATAGCAATATCCACGTCTCATGTTTGCTTCATGTGAGTTCAATAAATAACAATTGTCAAAGAATTCATAAGTTGTGGTATACACATGCCCTGAGCAGATAGGAAATCTGTTCTAGTAGGTGAATTCTGAGGACAGGTGTCATGCTGCATGTGGGGAGAGGATGTTAAGAATAGCATGTTCTGGAAGACAGCACTGTTTAACATTAATCAGAAGGCCACCCTAGAAGGCCAAAAAGAGAATAAAGATAATTAACTTACCAAAACATTACAGTGAGATGGATCCGAAACAATAATTGTCAATCTGGTTAAAATTTTAATTGGTCTTGATTTTCCCTATGATCAAAAACATACTATTAAAAAAGCATAAAGTAAAATGGATTGAATTTTCCTCTTCACCAGTGGAAAAAAAAATCATTAAATATACTAGTTGGGGTCTATGATACATCTCAGGGATAGGACACATGTTTTATATATGTGAGGTCCTGGGTTCAACTCCTAATAACCCAAACACAATTAAAAAAAGCCAATATCTCAATCAAGGTATAGTAATAAGCGACAATAAGTAGCAGTAAAACCTACTCTCTTTGCCCTTAATGTATTTATAATAGTTAGGTGGAGAAAAAAAGCTTGTATGTCTATTAAAATATAGGCTGTGATAATTCAAAGGGCAAAAGACTTCAAGAAAGATCATCAAAAATACACTCAATTGGGGCTGGAGCAATAGCACAGCGGGTAGGGCGTTTGCCTTGCACGCAGCCGACCCGGGTTCTAATCCCAGCATCCCATATGGTCCCCTGAGCACCGCCAGGGGTAATTCCTGAGTGAAGAGCCAGGAGTAACCCCTGTGCATCGCCGGGTGTGACCCAAAAACCAAAAAAAAAAAAAAAAAAAAAAACACTCAATTGACAGTAACAAAATTTTCATGGAGGAACTGAGTCTTGACAGAAGGGTTAGACTGGAGGCTGAGGACGGGGCAGAGCGGGCTAGAACCAAATATATAATTGGGCATGTCTGATGGAATGAACAGGTATTATGCATCTCAAAACACAAACACCTACCTGTACAACTGGCAACGTTGTGAAGAGTTCAGAAACAGCTACTGGTTTCTCAATTTCCTATAACAATCAATAGTTACCCAAATTTAACATATTAATGAGAGGAAACATAATAGAAAAACTACAAGGTTCCCACCCACTCATGCAATTTTTTTTCTCAAGAAAGCAAGCTAACTTCTGGTATCCAAAAATACTAAATAAAGTGCAGAGGAGCACGGGGCTGGAGCGACAGCACAGCGGGTAGGGCGTTTGCCTTGTACGCGGCCAACTTGGTTCAGATTCCCAGCAACCCATATGGTCCCCCAAGCACCGCCAGGAGAATTCCTGAGTACAGAGCCAGGAGTCACCCCTGTGCATTGCCGGGTGTGGCCCAAAAAGCAAAAAAATAAATAAAAATAAAAAGAGTGCAGAGGAGCAGGTGAGAATATCAATGAACAGAGAGACAGACTCTTTAGAGAGAAATAATCTGTAAGGTACAGTTGTTGGCTGAAATAGAAATTTGTATCTTTACTAGTATTTTTTTTTTGCTTTTTTTTTTTTTTTGTCACACCCAGCAATGCACAGGGGTCACTCCTGGCTCATGCACTCAGGAATCACCCCTGGTGGTACTCAGGGGACCATATGGGATGCTAGGATTTGAACCCAGGTCGGCCGCGTGCAAGGCAAATGCCCTACCAGCTGTGCTATCGCTCCAGCCCCTTTACTAGTATTTTTATAAGGGAAATCAATTTGATAATGAGTCCAAGGAAATAAAATTAAAAGTGCTAAATGTTAGTAATTATAGTTTTGTTCAAATAAATGCACTTCTTAAGTTATTGAAAGTGATTAAACAGTAAATCAAATTTAAGAATGCTTACATCTTGCTTTATTACATTACCCAAACCTTTTTCTCATATAATATGTATTGTCTGAACTGCTAAAATATAAGACAAATATACAAAGAAAATAAATTTCAAAAATATACTCAAGCCAGGGAGCTTTGCATGCAGGTGCCAGGAGTGAGCCGCAACAGTGGGACAGGAGAATCCCCTGAGCACTATTGGATGGCCCCCAAACAAAACAAAACAAAACAAAACATAGTAGGCTCATATGTAGTTTCTTTACTATTAATATAAATACAAATCATCACAAATACTGGTTATTATTAACTTCAAAAATTGTATCTTACCTGTTTCTTTTCCTTAAATTCAACAACATGATTGATGGCAACAACCGAATAGCCAACTGAAAAAAGAATTGAACATACTAATTAAACAACAACAACAAAAACTTCCATTATAGGCTCATCCTAATTCCTGAAGCTGAGACTAGAAGGCAGCCGAGTGATTAGGGCCTGCTCTCCAACGCAAGCATTGTCACTTACATGTGACTTAACCCTAAATTTCAGGCATTCTGCTGTCATATGGTTACAACAGACCTCACCTCAGGGGCTGACATGAGAACTAAATGAGTTGACGCAGGGCACACTGACCTCTGTGATGGATTAGTAATTTGACAGTAAAGACTCTCAACTTACGCTTTGCCTTTCCAATTACCATTCTCTTTCATGCCCTGTATTTCATTTTCAAGTTTAAATTTTTATCAAGTTTGGGCCGGAGTGATAGCACAGCGGGTAGGGCGTTTGCCTTACACGCGGCCGACCCGGGTTTGATCCCCGGCATCCCATATGGTCCCCCAAGCACCGCCAGGAGTAATTCCTGAGTGCAAAGCCAGGAGTAACCCCTGAGTATCGCTGGGTGTGACCCAAAAAGCAAAAAAAAAAAAAAAAAAAATTTTTATCAAGTTTATACTTTTTTTCTTTGGAGGACAAACAAGTGGTGCTCAGGGCCCTGGGAGCTACTCTGGTGATTCTTGGCCAATAAGGCTGTTCAGCTGCTGCCAGGTCCCGGGATGCAGTGGTACCTACTAAGCCCTGCTGGTGCTGGGGATCACCAGGGCCACATCTGTCACTGCTTGGGATCCCACAGAGCTCTGGGGCCTGAGTGGTGCCGGAACCTACAATGAGTGCAACTAAGGCAGGCACCTTAACCCTCATACTATCTTCCAGTCCCAAGTTACAACTTTTTGACTGCTACCTTTAGCCTCACTCATTTCACTAACTTTTTGGCTTTTGCTACTCCCTTCAAAGATGCATATCCAGAAGAGAAAAGGAGCAATGACCTCATCATGCCATTGCCCACCCAATGATAGACTGGGAACTCTGCCACCAGGGCCTTGCTTGATCAGCCTCAAAAACAGCCATAGCACAGTCCCAGATATTTGGAAAGCTCCAAACATATTTTACTTAAACATCAATGAGAACAACAAAATATTAATATTTAGAAATACATGGGCTGGAGTGATAGCACAGCGGTTGGGCGTTCACCTTTCACGCGGCCGACCCAAGTTTGATTCCTCTGCCCCTCTCGGAGAGCCCAGCAAGCTACCGAGAGTATTGAGCCCTCGAGGCAGACCCTGGCAAGCTACCCGTGCGTATTGGATATGCCAAAAACAGTAACAATAAGTCTCTCGATGAGAGACGTTACTGGTGCCCACTCGAACAAATCGATGAGCAATGGGATGACAGTGACAGTGACAGAAATACATATTAGGGCTAAAATAGCGGTTCTCTCTTTAATTTGTTCAACTTCCTTCTTTTCTTTCTCCCTCAAATATTTATTGAACATCCTTCACTCGACAGGTTCCGTGCTAGCTGTTGAGAATAGTCTGAGAATACAGAATGCAAAAGGTGACAATGCAATCAATTATTCTTAAGGAGCTTATAGTCTATTGAGAAATTAGGTGATTAAAGAAGTAACTGCATGTCTGTGTATATATTCTGTCACTGTCATCCCATTGCTCATCAATTTGCTTGAGCGGGCACCAGCAATGTCTCCATTTTGAGACTTGTTACTGTTTTTGGCGTATTGAATATGCCACAGTAGCTTGCTAGGCTCTGCCGTGCAGGCGAGATACTCTCAGTAGCTTGCCGGGCTCTCCGAGAGGGGTGGAGGAATTGAACCCAGGTCGGCTGCATGCAAGGCAAACGTCCTACCGCTGTGCCATCACTCCAGCCCGACATTCTAGTCCTGCCTTTATTCTCTCTCTATATATATGTATATATATAGACATGTATATTTTAGAAGTAAATATTTTATGCATACAGTAAAATAATGACTCTGGACCTTGGGTTCAGAAAAGGCCACCTGCACAGTGATCCTTAAAAGCAAACACCAGAAGATAAAAAAAAGATATCTGCCCAGTTCTTAGAGGAATCACCTGTCACTCAACATTTACCAACCACCTTGGCCATCCCCACTGTCTTTCAGAAATGTCAACTAGATTGAGTTTTTCCACAAAACTTTCCCTAGCTCACCCTCCCCTGGCAACTTTGGAGCAATCCCCTTCTCAGTCTTGGGTGTAAGCTGGTTTCTTAAATCATATCATAAGCCAAAAATTGGCACTATCATCATTAGTCTCTAAACACATCCATGAACTAAGTAGTAGTCCTTTACCTTTTGACTTAGGAGGAGTCATATGTATGACTCCCACTCACTACTTAAAGAAATGATGATCAGCTAACAATGCGCATTGGCTTTATCATATCTCCTTCAAACACGTTTTAAAATTGGGGCAATTTTTGAAACAAGCAATTATATATTTACTGCGTTCTAAAAGTTGATCAGTTCACTAGTACTTTATCTCGTAAGCCCTAAATGAATGACTCCTATGTGTGGGTTGCTGAGAATACCAGGTACCCAAAGAAGAGGAAGACTTATCCCACGGGGAAAGCTGCTTATGACGCTTTCGGTGAGTGAGTGGCATTAGGAAAGTTTCTTTGAGGAAGCAAAACAAAAATTCCACCCAGGAAAATATTTTTCTTTTAAAGGCGCTACCCATTGTGATGCTCTGGGCTGGTGGTGCTGCCTACGAGGGAGCCACTGAAGCAACATCCAGCGGTGCTGGCTGGGCCATGTGGGGTCTGACATGAACTAACAGCCTAGTACATGATTGATATGTCTTCCACTTTGGCTAATTCCCCAACTCCAGAGAAACACTGTTTAAAAGTATCAAAAATAGGCTGCAGTGATAGTACAGCGAGTAGGGCGCTTTCCTCCAAGGCAGCCAACCAGGGTTCAATCCTCAGCTTCCCATATGGTTTCTGGAGCACCACCAGGAGTGAGCCTGAGTGCAGAGCCAGGAGTGATCCCTGAGCATCGATGCTGTGACCCCAAAACAAAAATAAAGAAATAAATAAATAAACAAAAAAAGTTTTAGCAGCCCTCAAAGAGCCAGATCCCATCTACCCTTTCTGCTAATACAGAAAATCCCAGAGATAATACTAATTAGTAACTGCAATGGAAAGAGAAAGCCATTTCTCTACGATTTATCCAGCATCTTCCGTATTAGTCTGTTCATTTATAAACCTCTGTGTCTCCAAACTTAACCGTCTAAGGAAGCAAACAGTAATTATGAGTAAATCAGATCATTACAACAAGAGACATTCGCTTAGCTTGGAGTCAAGTATCAGACATTCTAGCATCAAGGCTACGCCGTTCCCATCCTATCCCTTTTCTCTCTCCGTCTTAGATCACTGGATTCCAACATTCGCATCCCCATTTGCCCTTTTTTCCCCGGGACTTCCTGAGGACCCCCCCCCCCCCCCCACTGTGCACTCGCTGCGTCTGTTGAAAGAGCAAGAAAGGAGTTATATTCAAATGCACGGGACTAGTCACTACTTTTGCAAGCCTTGGTTTCTGTCACTGCTCATCTCTGTGGCCCTATGCAAACCCCGACACGCTAAGGATCTCTAGTATCCCCCAGCCCCAGGAGCGCAGGAGGAGGACACCGTTCACAAGTCCCCTCTGCCTCGAGTTTCCCATCTCCGGGATTACAGGGAACAAGTCCCAGGAGACTTGGAAGGGGGCCCCGGCCCCGCCGGTCCCGCCCGACCCTGAACTCATCTTTCGGGAGACAGAGAGGCTGGACGGGCCCAGCGACTCGCGTATTCGGGGAGACTCACGGTGAGCCGCGTTCTCCACCAGCCCGCGAAGCGCTTTCAGGTCGGAGCTCACTCGCAGGTCCAAGTCTGCAAACACCGCCATGCTGAAGTCACATGACTGCCCGCGCCCCTCTCCACGCGGCTGCCGGGCCGCCCGGGGCATGCTGGGAACTGTAGTTTTCCTGGGACGTCCGCTTTTTCCCTCCCATTGATTGCTTGATCGACTTTTTACTCTAAGATTCCCGGATTTTTTCCCAGCCTACAGGTTTCAGCAAAAACTAGTGTGTTGAAATCAACAGATTCACTTCAAGATTTCTTTGTCTTCTGAGTGATGACGCATAGCTTCCCCGGGAAGGTTCATCTCTTCCTCCAGTAAGTGTTCTTTTGAAATGCATTTGAGAATTTAGTACAATACCAGAAATTCTTGCTAGAAACACGATTTATAGAATCATAAGAAAACATTTTTCCCATTTCCTAAAGTCCATCTCTTTGTTCAAAAATGAACTTTTTAGCAAGAGGGAGAACTGATTTGAAGATCCGAAAAAAACTTTTCACCTGTTCTCCAGTGCAGTCAACTGCGTTAGCCACAAGATGGCAGGGCTGTCTCGTACACGAGCGGTTTGCACCTCCTCTCGTTCACTCAGGACTGATTTTGAAGAGGTGCAAACTAAGAATTTTTTTTTTTTTCATTTTCCATCCGAGACAAGTACAGGATGGTATCTATCCCCCATAGCAGATATTCTCACATTTTTGCCCTCATATAATGTACTCCTGAATATTGCTACATCTATTATTCTACAACAAAAATTCGTGGAGCTATAGTGTTTCTCAAACTACCTGTGTCAAAAAAAAACAGTTTTTGTTTCACCCTTTAAGTACTCAAACACCAATATTTGATCACTTCTAGACCTTGTGAGACACTATTTTATAACATTCAAACTCAGCTGAAAAAGGATTCACTAGGTTTTCACACAATACCAGTGTGCTGCAAACATTTCTAAACAGTTTGCATTTCTGTGCTCACTCATCACCAACAATCCTTTGCTCCATGACCGCAGCTAAATTAGTATGCTTTTACATGATTTCTTTACTGGTCTCAGGAGGCAGTTTTATTTTATTTTTCAGAAGGAATTTTAAAAGAGCTCTGTTCTGTGTACTATTGTGCACCATTCTCTTGCTTGAATTTTTAGAGAAATCTTTTGCTTTCTCCAATACTTAGCTTCTATGTAAGAAAAAAATTCTTCTATACATTTTCTGTTGCTTTACATAAGAAAAGCTAGTGTTAATTTTGTAGGATCATAGTCATCTTCACCCACAACAACCAGATCTCGATTAATCATATAGCATGTAAGATTTTATTGTGGTGAAAGTAAATAAGATGAAAATTTAATTATTTGATGCCAACATTAGGTGAAAACTATCTTTTCTTTAAAAATCATGCTATTATCAACTGAATCTTTTAGAGTTTTTCTTTTCCTCATCTTCACTCTGGATCTATGGGAAAAGAAAGAAAAAGGGCAAGGAAGAAAATGAAAAGATTATCATTGATCACTTAACAGAAGGATGGCCAGTTTGGGGAAGCACATATGTATATGTTTTAATATTAATTTTTAAATCAAAAGGAGTTAGAAGCATTATTTTAAAAAGTAATATTTTAATTTACATCTAAGAAATCTAAAACTTGGTTAATGTTGGTAGAACTACATGTGGGTCTATAAGAGTTTCTTTTTTTTTTTTTATTAATAGTTTATTTTTAATTAGTGAGTCAACGTGAGGGTATAGTTACAGATTTATACATTTTTGTGCTCATGTTTCTCCCTTACAAAGTTTGATAACCCATCCCTTCACCAGTGCCCATTCTCCACCACCAGTAAACCCAACATCCCACCCCCCCTTCCCAGTCCCGTCTCCCCCCACCCCACCCTTCCACTATGGCAGGGAATTCCCTTTTGTTCTCTCTCTCTGGTTAGGTGTTGTGGTTTGCAATAAAGGTGTTGAGTGGCCATTGCGTTCAGTCTCTAGTCTATATTTGGCCCGCATCATCTTTCCCCCACATGACCAACAACCACATTTTACTTGCTGTTCCCTTCTCTGAGTTGCCCAGAATGAGAGAACAGCCTCCAAGCCATGGTGACAACCTCCTGGTACTTATTTCTACTATTCTTGGGTGTTCGTCTTATAGTCTATTATTCTATATTCCACAGATGAGTGCAATCTTTCTATGTCTGTCTCTCTCTTTCTGACTCATTTCACTTAGCATGATACTTTCCATGTAGATCCACTTATATGCAAACGTCATGACCTCATTTTTTCTGACAGCTGCATAGTATTCCATTGTATATATGTACCAGAGTTTCTTCAACCAGTCATCTGTTCTAGGGCACTCGGGTTTTTTCCAGATTCTGCCTATTGTAAACAGTGCTGCGGTGAACATATAAGTGCATATGTCACTTCGACTATACTTTTTGGCTTTTCTGGGATATATTCCCAGCAGTGGTATTGCTGGGTCAAATGGGAGCTCAACCTCAAGTTTTTTGAGAGTCGTCCATACTGTTTTCCAAAAGGGCTGAACTAGCCGGCATTCCCACCAGCAGTGTAGAAGGGTCCCTTTCTCCCCACATCCTCTCCAACAGCGGTTGCTTTTGTTCTTTTGGATGTGTGCTAGCCTTATAAGAGTTTCTTTTTATTTTTCATTTAGTGTACTGTCTCCTCACAAACCAGGTAGAGGGAAGAGCTAGAGGATGGGAAGGAGGAAGGAAAGAAAGAAATCTAAAAAGAAGAAGGAGGAAGGAGTTTGGGAAGGATAAAGAAAGAGGTGGGAAAGGGAAGGGAGAAGGCGGCAAAGTGAAAAGATAAGATGGAATAGGGAAGAAGAATCAGTATTTTATCACAACAGATAGCTGAAGCAGCAGGGATCTGGAGCTTGAAAAAAGAAACCAGGAAATTCTGAGTGGAAGATAATAATTCACTCTAAGAACTTTCCATCCACATTTTGCTTGAATATTCACAACCAGCCAATGTGAGAGGAATTGTTCTTGTTCTGTGTTCTGTGAAAGATGAGTCCTGTGCTTAAAGAGGACACTTCTCAGACATAGCCTCTTCCTTGTGGGGGTTTAGAAAAAGAAAATGGCATTCATACAAATCTTGGGGCCCTTCTTAATCTGCTGAAAGAGCTTGCTTTTGTGGGTTTCCCCTAACTGTTTGTGTGTGACTACTAAATCATTGACTTTGTTCTGCCTACAATTTGGTTCACCCTGCCAGGATGAGGCAAGAAACACTAGCACATTTTCTGTCAGCTTAGTCTGAAGGGGAGCAAGGAAGGAAAGTAATACTATTACCTGATACATATAGGTGTATCAGGAGCACCTGGAAGGGTTTTTTTCCCCAACTGACTGGGAAGTTTAGGAGATTTAAACAACAAGTTGCAGGTCTGTAGATATTCATGTGTGGCCCCAAAACAAAACAACAACAACAATAAAAACCCAAAGTAGGTGGTACTCAGTTAAAACTTGCATATTTTATGTGATGCCAGTATCTCTTGTTATCCTTGTATCCATGTAAACCCAAGTATATACACTGTTAAATGTCCTCATGCATCTACATGGCCTGAAATCCACTGAATTGGGTGAATGGTTCATTGCTTCAAGGCACCAAAATCCCAGAGAGAGACTCATAAATAAATCTCGCAAGAGATCAACAAGTTGCAGAGATGCCTCCAGACCCCATGCCAGTCTGAGTCTCATTCAGTGCACCCTGGAGGCAGGGCGGGTAAGTCTACTACCCTCCCCAACAGAGCCATGGCAGCCAAAAACATCCATAAGCCCATAAACCCATTGCCACCATTCTTGAGGCTGGCTCCGTAGTCTCGAATGAGCCTCAGTTGGGAACAGGTCTGTTGAAAAACTCAATATGCAGGTTTTTGTGACCGAAATCTCCAGGCTCTCACAGAGTTGGAGATGGTCAACCTCCCCCCGTCCCTCTTTTCTTCTGGGAGCCCGGCAGTCACACACATGAACTGCCTTTGGCACCATATAAGCTAACTAGCTGGCCATGATTCAGAGGTTCATAAATAAATTTTGAAAGAGAACAACAAGCTGCAGAGATGCTTTGGGACACCAAAGTCATCACCCAGTAAAAAATTTAACTCCAGCTGTATCACCCCATTCAAAATTAGAATTCCTGGAGTGGTCATGCTCGCTCGAAGCTTCTCATACTCTAAACCACTGATATACCAGGAGTGCACACACATTGGAAGGGATATAAAGTAAAAGGCAACCAATCCCAATTAAGAAAATATTAACACACAAGGCTTAACTTGTAAAACATATTAGTAATCTCTTACACAAGGGCTTAATTGCTCCAGGGGGAGGTACAAGAATCTTCACACACTTTTTTCTAAGGAAATATTTTTTTTTCATTTTTAGCAAATTATTCATAACAAGCAATACAAAATAAATTATTTAGGGTATGCTGTTGGGGCAGGCGTGGGTGGCAGTTGGGAAAACTGGAAATAGTGGTGGCGGGAAGGTGCAATGGTGGTGTTGGAATATTGAATGTAATAAGACACTGTGAACAACTTTATAAAAATAAAATAAAATTTTTAAAAAAGGGTGAAAGGACAGGAAAAAAGAAATCAAAGGGGGAGGAATAGAACAGGAAGTAATGGGTGAGCAGGCACCAGGACTTCAATTATACTGGTGATATAGGTTAGTGGTATAAGCATATAAACAAAACACAGACTCAACAGAACTGAAAACATGAGATCTTAGCTGCAACCTCTGAACTTTTGTAATGTGCCTGTTAAGTTGACAGGAAGGGATAGGGTGGGGATTGGAGTGGGGAAAGAATAGGGGAATACTGGTGGAGGGAAATTGATACTGGTGATAGGATTGGTGTTAAAGCATTCTATGCCTAAAATTCAACTATCAATAACTTTGTAAATCACAGTTATTTAATAATAAAAAAATTTAAAGAAAGAAAGAAAGAAGCAATGATAGTGATAAAACAGAAAAAAAAAAGCCAAACAGCCAGTCAGAACTCCTCTTGTTCCAAATGATAGGTATTATTCTGTGCAAATGGAGAAAAAAGAAACTCTTTACTCACCACATAATTGGCTAGTTTGTAAGGTGAAACCCCTGCCCAATCTCTCAAAGCATAGTAGAGAATTTAGTAATCAAATCTATAACTTAGAAGTCCATAGGGCATAAGTAGTCCAAGGTTCCTCTTTAAATAATTCTCCCTCACCATTTTTTCCTTGCCTCAGAATTAAGATACTAATATCATGAAAATGTGTTTATGTTCGGAGCTGCCTACAATCTTAGAATTTTTAAAGTGCAATTAAAATGAAAGTGAAACATTTTTATTTGTAGGCTTCTACCAAAAGTTAGAAAATGAAAGACAGATGGAGAAGACTTGTATGTTATAAAAATTATCATGAGAGCTCGGTTCATTGTAAAAATAAAGAGTAGCCCTACCTCCTTAAGATGCAAAGTGTGACTATGATCAAAAAAGCCCCCACAACTTAAGAAGCAATTATGAAAAAAAGCAAAAGCAGAACTTGATTGGTAAATGGAAAAGATGCTTGATGTTAAACTTGATGAATGGAATGAAGAGGACTGAAAATCTTAAAGGTTTGATCCTGTGAAATAAGCACAAGTAGTTTGCAAGTACTATTGTTTGCTAGGGTCCATAGGTATTCCTAAATATATCAATATATCATATACAAAATCTTTTTTTTAAGGGAATTGATTTATATGGTTGTAGGGACTGACAAGCTTCAAGATCAGCAGTTGGCAAACTAGATAACCAGGAAGGTTGACGGTGGAGTTTTAGTTCAAAATCAGATAGGTTCAAGATCCATGGTGATGGGAGATTTCAGTTTTGTCCAATGACAGGAAGAAGCTCAAAAGCAGTCAGGCAATAGGAATCCTGCCTTATTTGAAGGAGGGTCAGCACTCTTGTACTATTTATGCCTTCAATTGATTGGATGAGGCCCACCCACACTACTGAGGTTAATCTGCTTTACTTAATCTACTGATTCAAATGCTAATCTCATTCAGAGAAAACCTCATACACATACCCAGCATAATGCTTGACCAAATATCTGGGTGCCCCATGGCATGGTCTGATTGACAGATAAAATTCACCATCCCCATCACAGTGCTCCTACCTTGAAATTGTGGCAATTAAATGGGGGAAAATTGCTTAGAACAACAAAAACATCCAAAAACATTTACAATGAATGTTTATTGACAGCCAAATGAAAACAGGACCTAAAAAGAAATTAGCATTCGCAAATATAATGACTATAAACTCTATTGCTCAGTATGAAGGAAAAATAGCTTAGACCTTGCAGAATAAGTTTTGTGTGTGTGGGGGGGGGGAACCCAGTCTTGGTTATTTCTTATATTTTCTATTGTAATTGATAAGCAAATATATGTATATCTGTGTATATATACATACATAGGTTATTTATAATGTTCAAAATTTTGACATTCCTGACTTTTGGTAATGGTGCTCATTACAAATCCACTTATTTTTGTGTATGGAGAAGAGTTTTAAAGTAGATTTGTCAGAATTGTAACCATGACTACAGTTGGGACTCTGGAAGGGTCAGCGTTAACATAAGACTTACAAAACATACACACAATGTGACAAGTTTTTGTCAAAGCACAGAATTTTAGTCAATTTATTGTACTACTGACCAGAAAATATTTTGAGTGCCTAACTCAAAAACCCTGCTCTGAATAGTTGTAATTGATAATGAGAAAATTTTTAAGTGCTTGTAGTATATACTTGAACAAATCTTGAACTTCACAGGTCCATTTATATGTCAATTTTTTTTGGTAAACAGACAAAATAAATCTATGCTATTAACAAATAGAGTATTATCTTTTCTCTAATTTTCTTACTGATTAAATTTTGTCTGGCTTACTTTATTGTAAGAATCCGTGATAGCAAATATAATGTGTTTAATATGTGTCAGTTGACTGTGTCATTGTTAAGACTTCCATCCAACCACAGTGAATTAATATAAACATTTTTAGTGAGGCAAAAGTTATTATCATATTTCCAATTGTGCTCGGGTCAGCACCCTGGTTCCCACATTGTTCAAAGGTTATATAGAAAAATTGTAGAATCATTTGTTTATTTGGCTAGGAATAATCTTACTCATTTTCTGCTCAGAAATTTCTTTTTAGATATGAAAAATATGCCCTCACATCATATTGTAGAAAACAAATTGTAGCACTGAAGACTCTAGTTCCATACAACATCATTCTTATTTAATTTGACAAACATGATGAAACCGCTTACTTTGTCTTTCCTGAGTACCGCTGCTAGTGTATTTGGAAACTAAGAAAGACAGTTTTTTTCAGCTGCAGCACATAACATTGAGAGCTAAATATGGCATTACTGAAACACTAGAATTTTGAAAATATCTTTCAGGTATTTTACCCCCAAAAATATATTTTACAAATATCTTCAATTAAAAGATAGGAAAATGAGATCCACAGAACAACTCCACTTGCCAACTGTTTTTGTATGTTGAAAGAACCATTTCTACAACATGTTTGAAAATGTTAAAACATTTATTGAAGAAATAGTATCTGCCAATGATGAACTCTATTTGTTCTGTTTGGAATTTCTGTTGGAAGCAGAAACTTTGTATGCTGCCTTGACTTACCATCTAACAGTTTCAATGTCTTAGCAGAAGTGAGGTTTTAAATTGTGACTGAAATATCTCTAAGACTGAGGAACATCATTAGTTACAATGATTAAATACTGACTTTAGAAATAAACACTGTTGCAAATTTGAGTAAATAAACTCAATATATAATTAGAAAACAGGGCAAACATATTAAAATCACTGTAATAGAATAATTTCAATGACAACTAAGTTTGAATCTCAAGTGGTGTCGATATACATTTGAACTACTAGAGGATCAATAAATTCTAAACAGGAAAATTTAAGGAGAATTCACTGAAATATGTTACAATCAAGCTCTCAAAAGCTCAAGCAGAAATCAAAATCTTGATAGTAGCAAAAGAAGTAACTTATGTATGAGGGGCAGTCATTGATAAGATTCATCTCTGATTTTTCATAAGAAGCTACAGAATACCTACATGGAGAAAATATTTGAAAGCTTGTTAGAATTTACCAGTGAAGCCACTAAGCCCTGGAATTTTTGTTGTTGGCAGTTCTGATTATTAATGTGATTTTCCCAGTAGTTATAGATTTCCTCAGACTTTCTATTCCTTTATGATGTAGTCTTGACCTGTTTCTTGGAATTTATTCTTTTTTTAGGTTATAAAATGTATTGGTATATAATTATTCATAATAGTATTTTATGATTTACATTAATTCTAGATCATTAGTTATAATATCTTTTCTTTCATTTCTGATTTGAATAATCATTGTTTTAATTTAGCTAAAGGTTTTATTATATTTTTAAAAACTCACTTCATTGATTTTTAATATTGTCTTTTAAATTTATTCCTCATCTAATTTTTATTTCTGCTAAGTTGATTGAGCAGAATTTAATTTTTCTTTTAATTAACCATTCCTATTTGGGCCTCGGAAGGTGACAATGATTAATTTGTTTCTTGAAAAAAATCTTTCCTTGGAAAGTTTCATGTAAAATATTGAGGCACAGACTCCCCAGTAGGGGGTGCACAAGTACTATTTATATGAATGAGTAGGCAAATAAAAGTAATAAAAAGTGTTCTTGAGTCTATCTGTTCTTTGACTTTCTCTTAATTTTTTTTTGTTTTGCTGAAAATTAAATGCTGCATTTATTTTGTAGAGAATGAAGGATTTTAAGATAGAAAAAAAAGTAAGTACCTTTTTTTGTAGTCATCAATGGAAAGTATCATAGTTAAAAGACACAACTGAATTAAAACAAAACTTTCAGTTTACTTTTAAGCCAATTGACTATTTAAAATCATATAGTCATTGGTTATAGTCATTATATACATTGAATTTATTCAACAAACATTCATTGAAGACCTTAGTAGATGGCAGAAATAAGGAAAACAATCTGGACTTAGGAGAAACTCTGAATTGGGGAAACAGTGCATGAAAGCACCGTTCAAGGGAATAATTTCTGTAATAAATATATGTAAAAACTGCTTTAAAAGTCTATAAAGGGAACCAGAGAGTAAGTACAGAGGTTAAAGCACTAGCCTTGCATGTGGCTAATCTGGGTTCAATCCCAGGTACCACATACGTTCTCCTGCACACCAGGAATATACACAGCACCAGAACTAACCCTGAACATAATTGATGTGGCACACCTTCTTTCCCCCAACAGTCTCAAAAAAAGAAAGAAAGAGAGAAAGAAAGAAGGAAAGGAAGAAAGAAAGAAAAAAAGATGCTTAGAAAAGTTTAGATTAGCTATGGCAAGAGAGGTTGTCATGGAGAAGAGGTCAGACATATATTTCTTTCAGAATAACTGCTTTTATCCTAACCAAGTCTTCCAAATGTCTGCATTTGGTCCTCTCACCTTCATGTATTTACTTTGTGTTACTGTGTTACTATCTCTTCTGGAAACCACAGGAGAGCTGTCTATCAATAGTCAATAATTTTAACACTACATCCCTTTGGTGTATTCTGATTTTCCTAGTCTTTTCTCAGTCTATTTTCTGGATGAAGAGACACCTAGGAAATTAGTTTAACTGAGTGAAGCAAAGGGGTTTAAAAGTGAACAGCCAGAAAAAAAAATAATTTCAGAGGCAGAAAAAAGTAAAAATCAAAAGAAAAAAAGAAAATATTCAGAAGTGAGAGTCACCCTGTAAGAAGTCAGTTACTGGAATCCCATCTAACATGGTCTCAGTCTGCTGAACTGACTAGTGAGCTACCATGAGTTCTGTGTCACAGAGAGCTTTATTTCAGTTATGTTTCTTAAAGTGAATCCAGATTGTGAGAGAGTATCTTGTTTATGGGAAAACAATCCAACCCTGCTCTTAGGTGCTCTGAATGGGTGTGTAAGAGTGATCATAGATATGATTAAGTGTATGCATTTAGTTGAGTTAGAGTCAGGTATCTAGAAAGGAAAAGAGTTCATAAAAAGATAACTCCAGTTGTAGGACTCCAGGCTGTTCCATACTCCTGAGCAGTATTGAGAGTTTGGTGATAACATATTGCTAGTTGGAGGCATCAGAAATCTGTACAACTTCATTCACGGAGTCTCGACAAGGAGTGATCCTTTAGAATGTAGTCAATTTATTTTATAAAGCAAAGAATAAAAGGGAATAAAATGAAGGACACGATTTGATGTAGATATCAACACTTCTTTTTATTATTTTCAGTGTAATAGTCAGTCACCAGCGGGAAGGCAGGGAGCTTGAAGGAAAGAAACACCTTGATGTGGATTTTGAAATACCAGGGAACTTAGGGAAAAGCAATTTAGATGAGTAAGTACTTTGTGAATATTTTGTGTAACTGTTTTTTTAATTTTTTGTGAGAAATTTTCCGAAAGTACATAGGGAGGTTTTCACAGTTTTAAATGGAGATGTGGTGATTATTTGTTCATTAAGGGAGGAGAACTGAAAGAATTCCTGATTGTTCTGTCGTGATTTTGGAATAATAGAATGATAAATGGAATTTAAACTCAACATAAGAAAGGCAACGCTGCAGGAGCAGAGATTTTCAATAACTATGTTTATGCATTATGACAGCTTATAAATTAAAGACCCAGCAACTCTTAGGAAAAGCAGTCATCACTAGGGAAATATAACAGAGGTGTCTGCACTATAGAAGGGGGAGTTTGGACATGATGCTATATTGAAAATGGAAGAGCAGGTAATTTTATGTGGTGTGTTTTTATGTTCTTTAAAAAGCAAGACCAACCTCCATTTGAAGGCATGATGACACAAAAGTGATCACATACGAGATGATGAAAGCACAGGTGGCAAATTACATTGGCGATAAGATTCAAATATAAGTAAAACCATTGTCTTTCAAATTCCTGCTGCAGTTATGGTGAACTATTATTTAAAAGAGAATATGTAGGCTTAACTGATTATAGAATACTGGCGAAATAAAAAGCAACACATAAAAATGAACTTCAAAGTTAAAATGAGAAAAGTCAAACATATCTCATGGAACTGATAACCTTAGGAAAATTTTAAGAGACCTCAAGACCATTCTATACCCAGAAACCTCAAATGGAGATATTTAAAAGCCGTTCAGCTCCCCACCATCACCCTCTATTTTCTCCTCTTTGTTGAAGGGCAAACAAATGCCTTCTAGCTACAAACTAGTTCGATTTTGTTTGAAATTAGGTTTCATGCGAACATGAATAAGCTTGAAGAAATGTCCGCAAAGATAATAATCGCTCGCCCTCTTCTGCCGCAGTGGTTTGTTTTGCTTTTCTGCTTGGAGGAAAAGCCCCTGACGTGTTCCTCACAGTGGCAGCTGTGAACACTGGCCCACCATTAAGGAATTTCTTTCTATTTAAAACATTTTTCTTTTTTGAATTGTGAGGGAAAATGAAGATAGTAATCTCATGGACCAGGATTAGAAACCTAATTTACCAGCAGATTGAGATAGTAACCCTCGCTTATCTGGAAAAAGAAAAAAATAGGACTAATTCCCACCATGATGAAGCAGAATATTATTATTCAGCACTCAGATCAATATATTTTGAGGTTTCCGTTCCTTTTCTTTTTATTTTAATCCACTAGGGCCTAACTAGAAAGGGAAACATATTTGATTATTTTTAGTCTTAAACTAAAGAAAGCACGACTGGCTTTTAATAAAAGCTTTAAATAAAATGGAGTGAAGTCAGTCTCACAAATAATAAAAACCAGCCACTCTGACAAGGTTTGAATACCAAAGGGATTTTAGGCGATAGGCGTTAAATCAACATACACGGCCAGGTTTTTTTCCGCAGAACATCATAACTGGTCATTTCTTTGCTTATTGTAAGATTTCCAGAATACCTCGGAAAAATTAACCATCATTTCACAACAAATTAGGCTTTTAAGTCTGAAAATACACGCAGTCGGTCTATTTTCTGAGCCCAGAGGCCTGTTTTTAGATGGCCGCAGGGTTAGGCAGAAGGGGGTTAAGCCCCCGAGGTCCTTCCCCAAAGCCTCCGGCAAGTCCCTTCCCCACAGCCCCCTGCTCCACCTTGGTACCCGGACCTGTAGACTCCCTCCTTCTCCTTTTTCCTTTCTTCTCCTGGGCTCCCACCCCGACCCCACCCCACCCCCATCCGCGGCTTCTCCTTTTTCCAGCTTCGTTTTCTCCCATAAGTGGTCAAATCGGAGGTGGAAGTATCTATTTGTTGCTTGGTGCAGTTTTCCAAATTAATTAATGAAGGGGGGGTGGAGAAATTCTTCTCCAGGTCTCTGGTTTTGCAAGGGAGCCTGAACATCCGCAGTTTCCCCACTTCTCCCTCCCCTCCAACAGTCGTTTGCTACAGTGGAGAGAGTAGGGGTCTTCTCGGAGGGGGGTCTGAGACGCTTTAATGCAAAAGAACAGCCTCAAGCAAAGCGGCTTGGGGGGGGGGGGGGGTCCCGGGAGGCGCGAGGCGCCCGCCCCCGCCCAGTGGGGAGGCGCGGGAGAGGCAGACTTGGTCCGTCCGGTGGGGGAAAACTGGGTGTTGGGAGCTCGAGGGGCTTGGGCAGCGTCCGCAGGAGGCGGGGGCGGCGGGGACGTGGCGCGACTGCCGCAGGGGAGCGTCGGCGGCGGCGGGCGCGAGGGGCGGGGCGCACTCCGCAACTTCTGCCACTGCCTCCCCTGCGCTCTCGTCCGAGTCGCGCACTGCTGCGGAGTGCGGGCGGCGGGCGGTGGTGTCGCCCGAGAGCCCGCGCGCTCCAGCCATCCGTCGGGCGCTGGAGGCACTTCCTTCGGGGAGTCCTCGCGCTGCCCCGCTCCCGCCTCGGAGCCCCGGACTTGGCGGAGCCTCGAGGCTCTGCCGCGGCTCCCCGCAGCGCTCTGCGGGGGATCGGGTGGGTTGAATCGGAAGACAGAGAAGGGAAGCCCCCCTCGGCGGCCAGAACTGTGGGTAGGGGCGCGGGAGTGATGGGCAAGTAGCTCAGAGACAGACAGAGAAAGAGCGAACGGTAGCGGTCCCCCGGACCTCTCCAGCCCTGTCCGTTCCTGGCTAGTGCCAGGCAAGGGACAAGCAAAATGCCCCATCTGCGCCTCGACGGCGCTGAGGAGGTGGCGAGCTCCACCTTGTTGCCGCAACTGCTAAACGAGGTGGCTAATGCCACCGAAACCCCAGCTCCGACCTGGGACCCACCCACAGACAATGCCTCGGGCTGCGGGGAGCAGATCAACTACGGTAGAGTAGAGAAAGTTGTGATCGGCTCCATCCTGGCGCTGATCACGCTGCTGACGATCGCGGGCAACTGCCTGGTGGTGATCTCGGTCTGCTTCGTAAAGAAGCTCCGCCAGCCCTCCAACTACCTGATCGTGTCCCTGGCGATGGCCGACCTCTCGGTGGCCGTGGCGGTCATGCCCTTCGTCAGTGTCACCGACCTCATTGGGGGCAAGTGGATCTTCGGTCACTTCTTCTGCAACGTTTTCATCGCCATGGATGTCATGTGCTGCACGGCCTCGATTATGACCCTGTGTGTGATCAGCATCGACAGGTAAGGGCCGCTTCTCTTGGTCCCCGGGTCTTGGGAGGGCAGGTGTGCGAGCTGAGCCCTGTGCGCTCGCTTCGGCTGGGAGGATAAGCTAGACTTGAAGGCGGGATGGAGGGCTGCGCTTAAAAGAGCAATTCCCACACATCGGCCCCTAAAGCAGCCCCAAAACTTCAGTTACAGCATAATCTGTATGCCCCTTTCAAAGAAGAGCCCCAAATGTGCTGATTTCCTGTAAATGGGGGTTTTGAGATCAAAGTTAGAGTCTTTTAAGCGTTAGTATTGCCAACAGGCGGTTCCCAGACTTGGTTTTTCCGAAGGAAGGGGTTCGAACCTCTCGAGTTTGAACAATCCTTGCTACGAGAAATTTCTTTAAGAAATTAGTTGAATAAAAGACAGGGGCTCCCCCTAATTGTGGGACCCCAAAACCGATGAAAAGAGTTAAAATGGTCTCAGAATTGGGTTCTGATTGTCTTAATAATGTATTGAGGTTGATGGTGAATCAATCATGGCTTTGGGTTTGGGTGGTGACTTAATTATTTATTTATTTGTTTATTTATTTATTTATTTATTTGACGTCTGGTTTTAGTATTTGGCAATGGTGACTGTATACTGCAGGTTTTCTGACTGGAGACTTACGACGCCCTGTCTGATGGTTGGTTCTAGTCTTATATGGTAGCTTTTGGGAATCTTCTCTTGAAACCTCCCCCACTGGAGTACTTGTAGCAAAAATTGACCATCTGTCAGGGATTCTGGGGGAAAAAATTCCTGGCTTAGCTGTCATATTGGACAGGGAGACCCCAGGATTTCGTCAGACTATAAGATTACTGAATTTTGGAATGCAGCAAGTCTTTGGCTCTAGAAAAATGGTGCAGTTGGTAACTTAAAACACAGCTCCATTGCTCTTTGGCCATAGAACACCTCTTTACCTCTCTTAAAATGGGAGTATTAATTATGATTTTCACACTCAGAATTCTGCTGGTTTTAAAAAACTGTCCAGGAAAATTTCCTGTTGTGTTTAATGACACAGAAAAAATGGCTCCTTTTTTTCCTAGTGGAGTACTGCACCTGTAGATGTGTAGATCTTTTAGCATAGGAGAAATAATTGATGACCCCACCCTGAAAATGACTGTGCCTCAAAGGATGATCCAGCATGAAACTGAGTTTCCTCCTTTTTTCTTCTCATAAACACTGATATTTGTGGCTTATTGATATTTAACATGCTTTGCTATGTCACTTACCATATTTAATTGTTTTAGAATAAAGACAATGATACGAAAGGTGTGTTTTCAATGAAAATAAGCAATATAGCAGCATTTAAAGATCTAGATTATTTTAAAAAAATTATGCTGCCATTTTATTATGGTAGGAGCTTCTAATAGCAAACAAGCAATTATTTTTAAGAGTGGTGTATGCATTACATATGAGAATATCAGCTCCAAATTTGACAACTGAGGCTCTGAATGATGGTAATTAAAAATGACAGAAATGCATATATTTTATCTGACAGTGGTAAAAGAACTAGGAGAATGCGTCAAATATATACATAGTAAGTATATACATGAATTGTAAGTTCAAAAATCCACCTGTTCAGCCAACTGAAGTGCTTTTTACATGAATGAAGATCTTTTACATGGAACTTATTGTAATAAAACACATTAAAATTTATGTTGCAAATAATGCGTCTGTATTCTTTTGTTTCATAATTGATCCGTGATAAATGAACAGTACAATGTGCTAATTTATTTCCTAAGATATCCAGTGTTTCTATTCTTCTAGACACCTCAAGTTTCCTGTACGTGACCTAAAGGATTTTTTCCACTGGTGTGCATATGAGACTTAGCTGAAGCAGGAATTCTCTGCATTCAGAGAAAATGTTAATCCTTTTTGGTAGGAGCTTCTAATTTCCTCATTAATATATTCTTTTGGGTGTCACAAATTGTGGTAATACAAAAATAGAAAATTTCTCCATTTCCTATAAGAATTACTCCGTTGGTGAATTTTTCTTGACATTTACTTTAGAATATTATCATGTAATTTCTTTTAAAGGAATGAAATATTGATAACATGGGGTGATACAATTTTCCTTTCTTCCAAGAACACATAGAAATAAAAATGAGTAAAAGGAAAATTTATATATGGTCAATTTGATAACAAAGGTGAATTATTTCTGAAAAGATTGCTTTCTTCATTTCCATAGGATCATATGGCCAATAACTAAAAATGTGCTAAGAAAATAAGGAAAAACTCATCTTCATTCATTTATTCATTCCACTTGAGTACTCAGTATAGGTTATGCTGTGCTCTATGCAGCATAATCAATGAATGAAACTATTCCTGCTTTTAAGCTCATATTGTAAAGTGAGAATTTGGTTATCTGTTGGACATTTAACTTGTGTAAATTGGAACCTATAAATTTTTTTTCCTTTTGTTTTTTCTTTCCAATACCCATTTTACTGGTCTGCGTTTCCAGCTTTTTCCAATGCAGTGTTATATGCCATTTGTCTTCTCAGACTTCAACACCCTGTCTCCACCCTTTTCAGATGATGACTCATGTTCATTGAAAATGAAGAGACCTTTGGATGGGAGCTCCCTTCATTTTCCACCACCAATATTTGTTGCATCTGTAACCCTCTAAATATAAAAATACTTTAAATTTTAATTCTTTTAATTTTATTTTAAAAGCAAGAAAGCACCTGCCCCAGCAAAAGCAGAACCCTACACTTCAAATTCTATCTCCCTCCCCCCTTTTTTTCCTCCATGGATCCCTCATCTTCTGTCTTCAGAATTTAATTTTTATTAGATCAAATTTTATATTTTATCATTGTGGATCCCTAAACTCAGCAGAGCTGAGAATTACCAAACCTGTTTACCTGGCAGTGCTGGCAGAGGGGTGGGGCAGTTGGGGCTGCTGAGGTTTTAGCCCAGAACTCTCAACAGGCAGATCATGTACTCTGCTATTTGAGCTGCTTCTCTGGCCCTTGATTTTTCAACCTTTAAAAGCCCCCCTACCATGTTTGAGTCTTTCAAGGGGTGTTTAGGTGGCTCAGAAAGGCCTTTGCAGCAACCGGTGATTCATAGCTAGGGGCTGAGAATGTGGTGCATCAGGTTCCGCACTGCAGTGCTTGGGGGGCCTCCAGAGCCACACCCACTTTTCTAGGGAGGCCATTTTGTGCAGGGGAAGAAAACTGGAAAAGCCCTTCTTTAACCATGTAATTTCTTTAAAAGTACAATTATTAGTACAATGTGCTAATTTATTCCCTAAGATTTTTATTAGTATCATTTCTTTTCTAGTTACTGATCTCCTTCACAGTCAAACTGTTCAAAGAACTGCCCCAAACCTCTTTTTATTTCTTAACCCCTCAGACAGATGATTTTGGCATTCACTAGATCTAACTACACAATTTTAACCAGACTTCTTTCTTCCACTTCTATCCATTCCTCATCATTGCCTATGAAGAGGCTATTATTATCTTCATCTATTTGTTAAAAAGTCATTTTAAGGGTGGGGGGGCTGGCAGAAAGATAATACAGGGGAGGGATTAAATGATTTAACCCTTTGCCTTGCAGGCATCTGATCCTGAGTCCATCTCTAAAGTCACCAGGTGTGACTTATGAGTGCAGAGCCAGAAGTAAGCTTTGAACACCACTGGGTGTGGCCCAGCCCTTTACACTCCAGAAAAATTAAGGCAGATTACATTTATCTATACTGAAATACACAGGTATTAACTCAATAATTTGATGATTTTTGAAGAATATATATATCTATATGACCATCACTCCTTTGTGGCCCTGAGGTCACTCCTGGAGATTTGTGGCTAACCAGGAAAGACAATTTAAGATTAGGGCCAAAGGATATGAGGCTGTTTTGCCCTGTGGTTTCAGGGAACATCAGGGAAGCCCCGGTAGTGTTGAGGGGCTTCTAAGACTTCACCCAGTGATGCTGGGGGTGCCATGAGGTGCCAGGGATCCAGCCAGGACTGGGCTCATGAAAAGGCATGTGCCAGAGCATTATGTCATCTCTTCAGCCTTCTAGAAGGATCTCTTAAAGGTAGTGCCTAAACCCCAGCACTGCTGGAGTGGCCCTGGTGGTGGCTGACACACAGGGCCTGAGCAGACCTGCATCCTGTGCCCCTGCATTGAATTCTCAGATTCAGTGGATGAGGATCTCCTTGAATAGCCCCCCAGCTCCCTGAGCATAGCTTGGGAGGCTGCTTCTTCAGAAACCAAAATAAAAATTACAAAAAAGAAATTAAATCACCTTCTTTTTTGTATGTATTTTTTTTAGGGGGGAGGGCACAACAGGTGGTGCACAGGGATTAGTCCTGGCTCTGTGCTTAGGATCACAGGATCCTGGGGTGCCTTAGGGACCATATGCAGTGCCAAGGATGGAACCAGGGTTCACTGTATGCAAGACAAGTGATCTATCAGGTTCATCATTGTTCTGGCCCCAAATTACCTCATATGTAGTTAAAATATTTTTTAAAAATTACACATAATAGGAAAACTTCTATACTAAGAAAAATAATAAAGTAGTATAGAACAATGTCTCGACCAAGAGGCTACATGGTGCCCCTCTGGGCCCCCACCCTATTCCAAGGAGGAAACAGGTAAGTCAGGTAAGTGGAAGCCACTGCAAGGGACTTGGAGCCAACTGGAATGTTGGTGGTGGGGGACATAGGGCAGAACACAGGAAAGAAAAAGGATTGGAGGGGGCCATGGTCAGAAGAAGGTTGAAAAACTCTGATATAGAAGAATAATGAACACTTCATTTCAAAAGGTGTCTGTCTCTGGTGAGGGGGTGTAATTAGGGAATAATACACATATCAACTATATAGGTAGTGTTTATTTTCTTAATATTGATTGTGGATACCATCTTGTTATATTTATATAACTTTTTATATGACCAAATATTTTAAAATTTTGTTTCTAATATAGAAACATATAGAATCTACATATAGAATAGTAGATAACCTAATAGAGAACTTGAATTTCTATGGATGTTTGTGGAACATCCAAGTAAACATATTCTTGTAATCTGAAATTATATCAGGAAATATAATCACCCCCTAGGCATTCCTTTGCCCCCTTCACATAATTTTCAATGCTTCCCAAACTAACCTTTGCCCTGACTCTTACCATCTCAGGTTAGTTGGTTTGATCAGTTTGATAGAACCTCATGTAAATATAACATCATATTCTTTCTAAAATCCCCGTAACATCTAAGTGATTTATTCATAGATTTTAGCCAACCTAAATATCACTTTTTAAAGTGACATTCAATTAATTATATTACTATACCATCATCAGTCAGTTCACCTATAGACTAATCATTGAATTGTTTGAAATTTTGGATTATTTCTACTAGAGCTTTTATGAAAGTTTATTTTTGAGGCCAGGTAAATAGACCAAAGGGCTAGAACATATGTGAGTTTGATCCTGGCACTGCATGGCACCCCAGCACCTCCAAGATCACCCTGGCAGACCCCTAGAATGCCTGACTGGGCATTTTTTCTTTGTTTTTAACACTGAATGCTCAGACCCACACTGTTGGGCCAGTTATCACCAGAATAGCCCTTGGCCCTGTAGAGTTGCTGTGGAGCTTCCCATAAAAATATACTTCTGGGGCTGGGGTGATAGCCAGCGGGTAGGGCATTTGCCTTGCATGCAGCGGGCCCGGGTTCGATTCCCCAAATCTCATATGGTCCCCTGAGCACTGCCAGGAGTAATTCCTGAGTGTAAAGCCAGGAGGAATCCCTGTACATTGCTAGGTGTGACCCAAAAAGCAAAATGTGTATATATGTATATATTATATATATATACAAATATATATACTTCCGCAAAAGTCATTTTGTGGGAGTGTTTTAATTTCTCTTGAGTAAATACAATACTGGATAGCAAGGTACTTAATCGCATTATTTATTATTTAAATAATATTTGGGTCCTTAAGTGGTGCTCAGGAGAATTAGGAGGCCCTTTGGTAGCTCATGGCCAAACAGACCTGTGGTTCAATACAAGGGCTCGTGAATGTATGCTGCTCAGCCTTAAGGTGCTGGGGTTTACTTGGGCCATCCTTGGAGTGCTTGGGGCCCCTGGCCACCCTGAGGATGCTCAGGGTTTTCTAGGTCTTCATCTGATGATGCTTGGAGGACCATGTGATGTTGGGGATCAAATCAGGATCAGCTGCAGGTAAGACATGGGCATGACCCCTAGATCATCTCTCTAGTCCCTACATTTAAATTTTATTCATACCTTCACACTTTTTATGTTATCATCATGCCTTTTGGGTTACTTCTTGAAAACTCCATTAGATATTATTTATATTTTTAACATTAATTAAAATATAATTAATTAAAATACATTTTAAATTAATTAATTAAAATACATTTAACATAAGAGTAACATTAATTACTCTTTTCATTGCCCTTTAATATATCCTGCTTTAACATGCTTTCATCTGGGATAAATTTTTTAAGCCCAGTTAGACATTTGTTAACTGGGGCCACTCTTTCCTGGTGATAATTTGCCATGTAGTGTGGGCCTGATAGTTCAGAGCTTGGACCAGTGACTCTGGGGACAGTGGGACCACTTCTGGCAGTGCTTGAAAGTCACCAGGGCTATTCCTGGCAGTGTTTGGATAACCATCATAGTGCCATGGATTGAACTCAGCCTTTACACATGCAAGGCATGTGACATCTCCAGGCCTTTGGCTATCTCCTCCAATCTGGCATTTCTTTTTAAATTTTATTTAAGTGAGGGTTTGCTGGGCTGGAGCGATAGCACAGATTTTGGGTGTTTGCCTTTCACGTGGCCGACCCATGGTCAATTCCTCTGCCCCTCTCGGAGAGTCCGGCAAGCTACCGAGAGTATGGAGCCCGCATGGCAGAGCCTGGCAAGTTTCCCGTGTGTATTGGATATGCCAAAAACAGTAACAATAAGTCTCTCAATGAGAGACGTTACTGGTGCCCACTCGAACAAATCGATGAGCAACGGGATGACAGTGAGGGTTTGCTAGTAATCAATCCCATTGGTTTATACTTTTACTAAAATCTATTTAATTTTTATCATAATTTTTGTAACAGGGTTGCAATAGTGTTAATGTTTATGATTTTGATGTAAAAAGTTACTATGCATCATCAACACCAAAAGTGCCCAAGACCCAATACCACTCTCCTTATGTTAATTATAGTCTGCCTCTTCCATCCTCCCCTCCATTTCCCCAACTACACGATAATTTCCGTTTTATAATTGAAGAAAAATGCTTCATCATTAGTAATTTCTATACCTTTTTTATTTTTATGCATATCAAAAATGATTGAGATCATTCAGTGTTTGTCCTCTGATTTGTTTCACTTAGAATGAGCAAAATGCAATATCTTTTCTCATAGCTGCATAGTATTCCATTCTGTTAGTATACCACAACTTCTTTTTTCATTCATCTATCATTTGACATTTGGGTAGTTTCCACATCCAGCCTATTATTCTTAATGGTTCATATGACCACAGGTGTCCATATGCATTTTTAATCAATTTTTTTATTTTGTTTTGTTTTGGGGGGATATGCTAAGAAATGGGATCTCTGGTTCATATGGAAACTCTAGTCCTTTTTGGAGAACTCTCCATGCTGTTTTCCATACAAGTAGAACCTGATGATACTCCCACCAATATGAGTGAGGGTTTCCTTTTAATCCTATTTCTATTCCATACTGGTAGTTTCTAGTCTTTATGATCTGTGTCATCATAATTGGTGTAAGATGACATGTCATTGTCAGTTTGAGTTTCATTTTCATATAATAGGTATTAATGAACACTTTTTCATATGCCTACAGATCATCCCTATATTCCTCTCCCCATTTTTGATGAGGTTACTTTATTTTTTCTTGAAGTTTGTGGGTTCATTATGTACCTTGGGTATTAGCCTCTTATCTGATGCATGGTCTGCAAATATTTTCTCCTATTCAGTAGGGTTTTATTTGACTATTTTTAGGGTTTTTTTTTTCTTTTGGGGTCATACCTGGTGATGCACAGGGGTCACTCCTGGCTTTGCACTAGGGAATTACCCCTGGCGGTGCTCGGGGGACCTTATGGAATGCTGAGAATCAAACCCAGGTGAGCCGCATGCAAGGCAAACGCCCTACCCGCTGTGCTATCGCTCCAACCCCTATTTTACTATTTTTAAAAATTACTATACAGATATGGACTGGAGCGATAGCACAGCGGGTAGGGCATTTGCCTTGTATATGGCCGACCGGGTTCGAATCCTCCATCCCTCTCAGAGATCCCGGCAAACTACCGAGAGTATCTCGTCTGCACAGCAGAGCCTGGCAAGCTCCCTATGGCATATTTGATATGCCAAAAACAGTAACAACAAGTCACACAATGGAGACGTTACTGGTGCCCACTCGAGCAAATCGATGAGCAAGGGGATGACAGTGCTACAGTGGTACTATGAAGATATACAGTTGCAAAGTTGTTCATAATAAGGAAACCCAGGCCATTTTTTTAAAAGAAGTAGATAAAATATTCCTGAAATTCAGAGAGCAATAAACCTTCCCTAATAGCTAAAGCAGTCCCCAGGAAAAAGAAGATGGGACGCATTACTTTTCCCAACTTCAAACTAAACTACAAAGTGGTAGTAACTAAAACAGAATGGCATTGCAATAAAGGCCAACTGTCAGATCAACTGAATAGGCCTGAATATCCTGACACAGAACCTCAGATATATGATCGGTAGGGTTTCTTTTTAATTTTAACCATAGTTTCTTTCCCAATCCAGAAGCTTTTTTATTTATTTATTTTTTAATTTATTTTTGCTTTTTGGGTCACACCCGGTGATGCACAGGGGTTACTCCTGGCAGTGCTTAGGGGACCATATGGGATGCTGGGATTCGAACCCGGGTCTGCTGCGTGCAAGGCAAATGCTCTACCCACTATGCTATTGCTCCAGCCCCCTCCAGAAGCTTTTTAGTTTGATGCAATCTCATTAATTTACTTTTGCTTTTATGTTTTTTGGAGAATTCCACCATATTTTCCTCAATGTATTTCATGGCTTCAAATCTTACATTGTGGTCTTGAATCCATTTAAAATTAATAGCTAAAAAACACACCTAAAAATTATACACACACGTATACACACCTATATATACATATATGTATGTATACATATATATATTTATATAGTGTGTGTATGTTTGTGTGAGGTAGGTAGTGGTCCAATTTTATTATTTTGCATTTTGCTAAGAAAATTTATCACCATTATATTTGCATGTGGCTAAGTAACTTTTTGGCCATCACTCGCTCCACATCAGGAGCTTAGTTCCTTTGTCCTAGACAAACTATCTACATATTGGGAACTTTATTCTAGGCTCTCAGCTTTATTCCATTGATGAGTCTGTCTTTATTCCAGTACCATACAATTTTGATTACTATAGTTTTATAGTATGTTTCAAAAACCAGGGGATTAAATACCTCTTATCTTCTTTTTCTCATAATTGCCTTGGCTACTCATGGTGTTTTATGATTCCATACATATTTTGGTAGCACTTTTTATTTTTTTGAAGAATGTCACTGGAATTTTGATGATTGCATTGAATCTATATAATTCGTTGGTTAGGATGGCAGTTTTGACAATATTAGTTCTTTTAATCCATGGACATGTGATAGTTTTCCATCTCCTGGTATGCTTTTTCTTTCAGTAGTGAAAGTTCCAATGTCTTTCACATCTTATGTTAACTTGTTTCCTAGGTATTTGATGTTTTGGACACTCTTGTTTTGTTTTTTTTTTTTTTGAGCCACATCTGGTGGTGCTCAGAGCTTACTCCTAGCTCTGTTGTCAGGATCACTCCTGATGGGGTTTGAGGACCATATGGGGTGCCAAGGATCAAATCCAGGCTAAATGCATGCAAGGCAAGTGCCCTACCTGCTGTATGTCACTCTGGCCCCAGGACATTTTCATTTATTTATTTATTTATTTATTTATTTATTTATTTATTTATTTATTTATGTATGTTTTTGGGGAGCCACACCAGGCGGTGCCCAGGTCCTGAGCTCTGTGCTCAAGAATCACTCCTGGAAGTATTCAAGAGACTATATGTTGTGCCAGGGATCAAACCTCGGTTGGCCACATGTAAGGCATTTACCTTATCATCTGTCTCTCTACCTCATTTTTGTTTTTTTTTTTTAATTTTTATTTATTTATTTATTTATTTATTTTAATTTATTTATTGAATCACCATGGGAACAATTACAAAACTTTCGTGATTGAGTCTCAGTCATACAATGATCAAACACCCATTCCTTCACCAGTGCACATTTTCCACCAACAAAACCCCCATTATACTTCCCATCCCACCCCAACCCTTACCTATGTGGCAGATAATTTCCACATTTCTCTCTCTCTACTTTGATCATATTCAATATTTTGACTCCAGTCCCACCATTATTATTTGGAATTTTCCCTGAACACTCAGACCTCCCAAAAAGGCAGAATTAGACAATTTGTTTTCTATCGCTGGTTATAAATAGCATATGATGTCCACAAGAGTGGCCATGTGATTTTCGAAATCTAAAATTTTAATAATTAGGTCTGGAGAGATATCTGCTAAGAGCTGCTCTGCTCGGGTCTGAGATTCATTTGTGTGTCTCTGGGATCATGACCGTTAAGGAGCTTAATCAGTAGCCAGGGGGCATTTGGGCCAGAGAAAGAGAAGGACCAGATCCACCCCTTTCCCCAGGAGGCCCAGGATGTGTCATCACTGCTGGCTCGTACCTGGATTCTCCAATGAGATCTGGAAGATGGTGGCCTCTGGACTTTCCAGGAAATAGGCGGAGGGACAACACCTTTTCCCATCTGGGGTGGCCTGGCAAACGAGGCCTAATGCTCTAGCCCCATTTTTGGACACTTTTAAATATGTAGATTTTTTTACAATTTCTTTCTCTTTTAGTTCATTGTTTTAATTTAGAAATGCAACATAGTTTTGTGTGTTGTATTTGTATTTGTTGTATGTGTAGATTTTTTGCCTTGGTTTATTGTTTTTAAGAGTTTTGAAAGAGATTTATAGTGGAATATTTAGAGTGTTCTATGCATATCATTATTTTATCTCCAAATAATGATACGTGATTGCTATGATAAAGACTTCCAAAACTGTATTTATTAGTGGTGGAGAAAGTATATACCCATGCCTTATACCTGATTTTAGAGGGCTTTCATATTTTCACCATTGACCATAATGTTCACTATGGACTTGCTGTATATGTTATGGATTTGTTGTATATTATATGGATTTATTTAATATCTTGAGATAAATTTTTTCTATCCATATATTGTTGAATGTTTTTGTTTAAATATGAATGGATAGTAAAACTGTCAGAAGCTCTCTGCATGATTAACATGATCATGTAATTTTTTTCTTTCCCTTTGTGAAGTGTACTATGTTAATGGATATATATGAATTTTATCCTTGCTATTCTTGCATTCAAGCTATCCTTGTATTCCTGGAATGAATCTCACTTGATCATGTATATGATCATTCTTTTGATTTATTGTTGGATTCTGTTGACTAAGATTTTGTTGAGGATCTTTCCATCAATATCCATAGGGATATGATCCTATGCTTTTCTTTTTCAGTAATATATATGTCTGCCTTATGGTAGTATTGGTTTTATAGATACTGATATGAAGGATTCCTGTTTCATTGATATTTTGGAAGGCCATCAAAGATTTAGGCTATACGATTTCTTTGGGAGTTTTATTTTATCTTGGGGTTTGGAGTCACCCTTCTGCCTCAGGACTTACTCCTTATTCTGCACTCAGGGATTACCCCTGGCAGTACTTGAGCAACCATGTGGGATGCCGGGGATTGATCATGGGTCTGCTATGTGCAAGGCAAACTCTTTACCCATTCTTCTATCCCTCTTGAGAGTTTAATAGAACTCTAATGAACCCATGTGGACCTCAGTTTTTTGGTGGGTCAGATTTTTTTCTTCAGCTTATATTTAGGAATCATGATTTGCAATTTACTGTTAATAATATAGTTTTAGTCACATTGGAGAGATTTTCTAAATAACTGTCTCAATTTCTTTACATGTCATTGGTCTGTTTAGATCCTTTACCTCTCCCTGATTCAATCTTGGGAGGTTGTATGATTCTAAAATTCATTCATCTTATGTAGGTTCTCCAACATAGTGGCATAACGTTGTTTTCAGTTACCTCTTAAGATCCTTTGCGTTTTTGAACTACCTGGTTAATTTCTTCCCTTTAATCTCTGATCACATTTATTTGTTGTTTCTTTTTGTCCTCATCATTCTAGTTAAGGGCTTGTTGATCTTGTTTATTCTTGAAAAATAATCTTTTTTTCAATATACTATTTGAGTCATTTCTTGATTTCTATATTATTGATTCAATTCTGATTTTTTATTTCCTTCATTATATTTACATAAAGACTTATTATTCTTTATTATTCTTTTTATAGATTTATTATTCTTTTTATAGATTCTCCAGCTCTGATGTTATGTTATTTACTTGAGCTATTTTTTTGTTTCCTGACAGAAGACTATATTGCTATGAATTTGCCTTTCAGTATTGCTTTAGCTGTGTGCCATAAATTCTGATTTTTTTATTATTCTCCTTGTTTTGAGAAATTGTTTTATTCTTCTTTTATATTTGGTTTACCCAATTATTATGTAACAGTATGTTGCTCAGTTTCCAAATGTTAGCACTTTTTCTGCCTTATAAATCTTGCTTTTTCTTTTGGTGCATGTACATCAATAAGAATTAATCCTCTTGATCTAGTAACCTGTTAACCAACACACTCTTATTACTTTCTTTAGTTTAAACACTTTTTAATCAGATAGTAGCATGGTAGCCCCTGCCTTTTTCAGTCTGACATTAACCTATAGGATTCCCCCGCCACAACATTCACTGTGGATTATTTATTGTGTGTTTAAGTGTGTTTCTTGCAAGTAGCAGAAGATTTATTTCCTACATCAGCTGATCCCTTTTGATAACAAAGTTAAGTTCATTCATTTCTATAGAAATTATTAATATAAATGATTTTTTTGCCATTTTTTCTATGAGGATTTTGATGGTTTTGTTACTTGCCACTTGCTTTTTTACAGGAAGTCAAGTTAGTGTTCCTTGCATAGCTGGGTTAGATGCAGAAAATTCTTTCAGCTATTGTTTGAGGATGTTTTCATTTCTCCCTTAAATATGATAATAAATTTGTAGGGTAGAGGATTCTTGTTTAAAGGTTAAAGGTTCTTTTCATTCAGAACTTTGAATATATATGTATGTTTTCTTCCTGCTTTTAGAGTTTCATTTGGGAAATGATGTGAATCTTAACATTATTTCCCTTGCTTGTGAATCTTTTCTTTTTACCACTCTGTCTGTCTCTGTCTTTAGTTCTTTTTGTTATAGTGTGCCTTGATATTGTTCTGTTTGGATTTATTTCGAATGTCGCTTTTTTTTTAATCCCAAGTTTACATTTCTGGATCAGTGCACAAGTCTCCCCCTAAGATTGGAGAAGTTTTCATCAATTATTTCTGCCACTTCTTCACTTTTTTTTCTTTCTTCTCCTGGAATTACTATGATGCAGATGATGTTCTTCTTTATTTTGTCAAATGTATCTCTTAAATTTTCTTCCTTTGAAAATTCTCTTTTCTATTGCCTCTTTTTAGTGCAACTATGTCTTGGAGGTCGCTAATCTTATTTTTGCCCACTATGAGTTCTGTTATTTACCTCTATATTTCTATTTGAATGTTATTTTTTAAAATCAATCTTTCTTCAAATTTCTTGATTACTTATTTCAGAAATTTCCTCAGTTCTTTGAATAACAAGAAAAATGGTGCTTTTAAGTAATTTGGAAATTTAGAAAGTTTTGATTTAGTCAAGGACTACATCCATTTATGTGGCTGAATTCCTACTCCCACCCCCTCCCCACCCAGCTCTCCATTATTCCTTGTGTTTCATAGAAGCTAGGAGTGGCTCCACTTTTCAGATGATCTGAGCAGATGGTGGTCAATGTAAGGGCTTGAGGATTCAGTGATACACAGGTCTTTGGTGCTAGGAATTACTTGGACCACTGAACTGGTGCTATCTGACTTCTAGGAACACACCTCGCAATGCTCAGGGATTCAAGAGGTGGACATCGGACCACTTGGTGCTGGGGATTGAACTACGAGATGTTCACAGTATTTTAAAATATTTTCTTAAATATCTAAAGGGTCAAACTGGTGCTTCTGACCGGAGTTTTGTGCATATGTAGGTCAACAGGGTTTATAGTGACCAGTGGTTTGAATCTCCTGTATTGGTCCATGCCTGGATTTCAGGTCACCGGTGTCCAACAGCTGGTGTATTCTTACAAACCAATTGATTGGTCAGAGACTGAAGATTGTTGTCACAAATACCTGACACCGCAGTTCAGGAAGCTGGTCATCATAGCAATGAGGGAAGTTTTGAATTTGCCGGTACCTGTTTTAAGATGGTTCCTCTGAACCCTGGTCTGATGGGGCTTACAGGGCTTCTGAGCTTAGAGGGCTTCCGTTACCTGCTTTGTCCTCTGGAAGGGTAGCTCCCAGTTGCAGTTTTGGTAATGGTTACTGCCAGCTGTGGAAGACAAAAGCACAGCAGCATATGTACTGCCAACTCTTGGTTTCTTTCTGACACAGCAGTTGTAATCACAGAGCTGAACCTCTGTGGAGCCTATGTGCTCAGTGCCCTCCATTGTAGGATGCAGATTAAGTCTGGTACTCCTACACTGGGGCAGCTTTAGTTAGGAGTTGACAGTGTCTACACACTACTCAGATCGAAACACAATTCTGAACTTCTATGGTCGGCCAAGGATCTGACATTGTTGGGACTGAGTTGAGGTTGTGACCCACACTGGCTGGGGCCATGATCCATTTGGGTAGGGCCATCTTAGAATGGCTCCCAGTCTGGACTAGGCATGACTGCCTTATTTATTTTTAAAAAAACAAGGTATAAGGCTCCATTTGACTAAGTGTATTCAACATAGAAGTGAGTTTTGTAAAAATAAACAAAAAACTTTGTTCTCAGCACCCTGGCGTGAATCTATCAGGTAAGTCAAAAGCCAGGTCATCTCAAGCAGGAAAGCCGAAGCTGTTGGATGGGATAGAGTCAGGTAAGTTCTGTCAAGGCGGACTGAAAACTTGCAGGTTTGTTGGGTGGGGTTCAACTCGGCAATGATTGCTCCTAACTTCAGCTAGGAGCAGCATCCCACAGTGTTGGGCTTAACAAATCCTGAGTCTGTCATTTGGAAAGTGCTGCTATAAAACTGAAGTTCTCTAAAATAATTTTGCTCAGCAACCTCCCACATAAGCTTAGTATGTTTTGTCTGATACTAGCTTGCGGTTGTCTTTTCTCTTTAATTCTCTGCTTGTCCCCTTCCCATACCCAGTGAAGCACCCAGGGGTGCACCCAAGGGAAGCACTACTTAGTTTTTTGTGAACTTGTTTGAAGTTCTGTGTTCCGTAGAGTTGAATTTCACTGAGATGATATTTGTTTTCTTCAGTAGATTTTTCTCAACAAAGCCCCCACATAGGTTGCTGTGCTTTTTTTTCCCCCCTAGTGTTGATGCTGCAGGAGCACTCACAAACGTGAACTGTTCCTTTCTGCCATCTGGTCCTTGCCATCATTTTAAAATTTCACTCTTGGACTGAAATTCTCTAACTGCCTGTTGTTGTTTTTTTCAGCACTACAAAATATTTTCCGTAGTCTTTGTACTTTCAGCATTTCTGTTGAAAAATCAGCTACTAGTTATTATTAATATTTCTCCTTTGAAGATACTGTGTTTTGATGTTCATGCTTTAGGCATGCAGTATTACTGTTTCACTACCTACTTGCTGCTATACTTCCACCATATATCCCTTACCTTCTTCCCCTTTATTCTCAAACCACAGGTCCTGCTTTGGTAAGCTCAATGTGTGTGTATGTGTGTGTGTGTGTGTTTCAGTGTCTGTGTGTGTTTTACTGTCCCATTTCATTCTTTTGCATTCTTAAGCAACTTTCCTACCATCATTTGTCCACATCTAGCCCCTAGCTCCATTGTATTAGATTAAAAGTTTATATATATGAAGGTTTTTCTCTGGGCTCTCAACTCTGTTGCTTCAGTGAAAGTCTACTACTCTAGTACCACACAGTTTTGATTACTATATCTTTGTAGTGTAGTTTAAAACCAGGAAATGTAATGCGTGGCATATTTTTTTCCCTCAGAATTTTTCTCATAATATGGGGAGTTTTAAGGTTTCAAATTTAGGCAATATTTCTTCACATTGTTAACATTTTTATGGGGATTGCATAGTACCAATGTAATGTAGATAGAAGGATAATTTTATTTATTTTTAGTTATTATTATTAGTTTTTGCTTTTTTGGGTCACACCCAGCGATTCACAGGAGTTACTACTGGCTCATACACTCAGGAATTACTCCTGGTGGTTCTTGGGGTCCATATGGGGTGCTGGGAATTGAACCTGGGTCAGCCCAAGGCAAATGCCCTACCCCCTGTGCTATCGCTTCAGCCCCTAGAATGATAACTTTAACAGTGTTAATTCTTTCAGTCCTGGCAGTGCAAGGAAAACTCCATACCTCCAGTCCCAGTTTTATTGTTGTTGAGCCTTCTTTTGTTCTTTATTTTGGATGTTTGACTTTTAGCTGATTTATATTTTCATACACTTCTCCCAGCCCTTGGGGTGTATTTTTATTTTGGGCCCATTTTATTTTGTCATACAAAATATTTTTAATTTTATGTAGTCCTGCTATTCATTATTGCTTTTACTTGATTTTCCAAGGGGGTTGAATCATTTAAACCACATCAGTGGTCCAAACCTAGAGAGCTCTGTCTTTTTTATCTCAATGTAATTTATGAATTCTGGTCTAATCTTATGGTCTTTCATTCACTTTGAATTAACTTTTGTATATGGTGTGACATATGGATCATTTTAACTTAATTATTTTGCATGTGGCTATCCCTCCCACACCTTTTATTGAAGAGGGTTTCCTTGCTCCACTTCATGCACACAGCTCATTTTTACAGATTAGTAACCCATTAATACAGGGGTTTACTTGTGGACTCTCAATTCTGTTTCATTGGCCTGAGAACCTATTTTTATTTCAAAACACACAGTTTTGATTATGATAGCTCTGTAGTATGATTTAAGTCGGGAATAAATACCTCTAACTTTTTTTTTCATAGTAGCTTTGGCCTTCCAGGGTATTTTATGATTTCATACACATTTTAGTAGAGTTATACACTTTTGAAGAATGTTGTCATCAGCATTTTGATGAAATCGCATTAAATTTTTATAATATTTTTAAGTTGGATGGTCATTTTTACAATGTTAATTCTTCCAGTTCATGAACATGGGATAACTTTATATTTCTTGGTGAAACAAACTTCTTTTAACAGTAACTCATAGTTTTCAATGTAAATGTTTTTCACATTTTTGTTGATTATTATTAGTTGATATTTTTGGCCACTATTTTAAATGAGGCTTTATTTTTTATTTTTTCTCTTTCAGTTTTTTTATTTGTATATAGCAGTGCAACTGACTTTTATGTGTTAATTTTGTAGTCTGATACTTCATTCTATTGGTGTATTGTTCTAAGAGCTTTTTAGTATGTAGAGTGTTTTATGTATATGATCATGTCATCTGTAAATAGAAATTGTTTAACTTCTTTACCAATTTGGATTGTTTTGATTTCTTTTTCTTGCCTAATTGTTGCTCTGGTAATGGTGTGATGCCTTCCAGTAAGTGTGTATGTACACTTGTCAAGCTTTTTTACTTTCATCAGAAGTATTGATATGAAGCAACAGCTAGCCAATAATAACTAGAAGTCAGTGTTTACATAAAATATCTTAAGCATGAACATATGGGAATATATTTTCTATTTAAATTCCTTCATGATATTTTGCTTCTCTTGGAATAAAATTTTAACTCTTTAGCACCTCTAAAGAGTCCCTGATTTGGTCTTCCCTTACTCCTCAACACTTTGTATTATATTCCATTTAGTAAACAATAATACAGACTTACAGACATTTTTCACTTTGTCCATCTTGCAGAATACTTCCATGCATTATGCCTATTCCATACAAACCCACCAGCTTAAATATTGCAAAAATAGGTTTCATATGTGAAATTATATTCCTTGCCAATGTAAATTGAAAAAATTTTTTTCTTCTAGAACGCAAACAATTAAAATGTCAAAAATAGCATCTATTGGTAAGAATGTAGACCAAAGAGAATTTTAGTATATTATTCGGGGAACTATAATTAATTAACCATTTGAAAATAGATTTTAGTGTTGAAAATTAAGATAATCTATAACCCTGTTATTTTACTACTAGGTTATTATACTACCAAGGGATGCTTGTCACATGAGTATTGTACAGGGTATTTATAATATCCACTCCTGAACCCCAAATTTGAAGTAAATAGAAATATATATTAATACAAGAATGAATAAAGTATCTTGTATTAAAAAATTAAAAACCTATTTTATTGAAGTACTGCATTTACAATGCTATTAATCATACTTTTCACTCATAAAGCATTTTAACACCACATTTACTACTAGAGAACTCACTTTCCTCCACCAGTGTTTCAAGTACCATCCCAACACCACCTTCATGTAAACTGAAATCTATAGGCAAGACCTTCAATTGTGATGACTTTTTCATTGTAATTGACCATTTTTGTTCCCTTACTATAATTCTTTTTGTTTCCCATATTGGATAGATATTCTTCATTCTATTATTTTTGATGTGGAGGTAGTGAAACCCCACACACATATCAATGAGAAGAGCTCATTTTCTGGAATTCCACAGTTATTAAATGATAAATTGATAAAGTTAAAATTTTTCAAAACCTAAATTTTTAATTATATATATTAAAAATTAATATTATAAAAATCTGTGCTAATACATTCAAACACTTACATTAAATAAATTCTAAAAACATAAAATTTAATAATGTGAGGATAATTAAGAAAAATTTAAGGGGAAAATCTGAATAGGCCTATAATGGTATTAATGTATGTTTTATCCAAGGAATTGGAATACTGGCTTTAGTTAGAAAATACTGTATTATGCATACTGCTTAAGTATCTGCATCAATAAGTAAAAGACTGTAATAAAAATCTCTTCAGGTGTAAAATAAAACTGCCTGATCAGCTATGGAACATTTAATATAATGAAATGCTAATTCATCACTGCAAATGTATAAAATCCCTTAGCAAGTTAAAAGTAAACAAACCTTTCTTAATCTAGTGGAGGGAAATCATTAGTGCCATGTGAGAATGCTATTCTCAATGCCAAGTGCTGAGAAACTTGTTTTGCTGAAAGAATTCTTTTAATTGAGTCACCATGATTGATAAGTGCTGGTAATGATAGGTATTCATGCATACAGTATTTCAGCACCACACCCTCCACCAGTATCTGTTTCTCTTCGCCATTATTTCATATTTTTCCAAGTAAGTATTATTTTAGTTGTGGTTAAACTTGAACACTCAGCAGAACTATTTAGATAACTTATTAAAATCCATATTTCTAGGCCCTTCCACATGAGATTTTCATTCAGTAAATCTGGGGTAGAACTCAATAATTAGGATTTGAAACAAATTTCCAAATGATTCTGATGCACTTGCTTTTGGTACTTTAGAACTATACAGTGATAAAAATGATCAAATAATAGGTGAAATTATTCATACATGCAAAATTTAAAGTTTTACTATAGCACTGTCTGTCACTGTCATCTCGTTGCTCATTGATTTGCTCGAGCGGGCACCAGTAACCTCTCCATTGTGAGACTTATTGTTACTGTTTTTGGCATATCGAATACTGTACAGGTAGCTTGCCAGGCTTTTCAGTGCAGGCGGGATACTCTCGGTAGTTTGCTGGGTTCTCCAAGAGGGACGGAGGAATCGAACCCGGGTTGGCCGCGTGCAAGGCAAACGCCCTACCCGCTGTGCTATTGCACATATACTAAAATTGGAACGATACAGAAAAGATTAACAATTTTGAAATATAATTAAATTTTGAAATTTAAAAGATAAAATTTTGAAATATAATTAAAGTCAAGAATGTAACATTAAGTCTAATGTAATCATCACACAATTTCAATAGTGATTAATATATAGCCATGATCAATTTATTTAGCTGTGGTTTGTAGTCCCTCTCTCAGTGTTTAGCCAAATTTCAGATATTTTGTTATTTCATCCATAAATAATTTGAGGTCACAAACAGAATGATAAACAAAAGATTAAGAATACAAAGGAACACATATATAATTTCATTGATAGAAAAATTGAGCTGGGCAGATGGCTTAATCTGATTTCTTCCTTTGGATGCTATTCTTCTGTCATATGCAGTGAAGAGTGAAAACTGGATTATCTGGGTTGCCTTTCTCTGTGTAGGAAGTCATCTTTGCTTATCTCTAAAATTAATCTTCAGTTGGTAGAGTTGATGGAACCCCCTTCAAGTTTTGTTGTGGGAAGATTAGAGGGAAGAGAAGAAACAGGTGTTTCTCTTTCTTTCCCCTCCTTCCTTCCTTCCTTCCTTCCTTCCTTCCTTCCTTCCTTCCTTCCTTCCTTCCTTCCTTCCTTCCTTCCTTCCTTCCTTCCTTCCTTCCCTCCCTCCCTCCCTCCCTCCCTCTCTTCCTTCCTTCCTTCCTTCCTTCCTTCCTTCCTTCCTTCCTTCCTTCCTTCCTTCCTTCCTTCCTTCCTTCCTTCCTTCCTTCCTTCTTTTCTTTCCTTTCTTTTTGGCGACAGTGCTTGCAATTTATTTTTATTTCTTATTAGGGTAACAATAAGTAAAACTACAAGGGAGAGATATTAGCAAGTAGTAAGTGTTTAGTAATTAATTTTTCAAAGGCTACTTTTCACACACAGAAATTGCCTTTGCTTTTTCATATTGCAAGTTGGGCATCAATTATTTTATTCAATCATTTACTCATTCATTTGTTTTATTAGCCACACCCAACAGAGTCTGGGATCCAGAAGTTTGGATTGAATTTGTCTGTGTATGATAAACAAAGAGTATCTGTTTATAAGTTAGAAAAAAGGAAGGATCCAGCAATTCTGTGGACTCAACAATCCTCTAGGATCTGGGGTCCCTTAGTTTTCATAGTCTACTCCCAGTTCAGTAGTACTAGGGGAGCAGTGTGGTACTGGGGATTGAACACAGACCTCTTTACATGAGAAAGTATCTGTTGTATTTCTCTGAGTTACTTCTCTGATCCCAAGATGTGTGTTATTATCCTTACTGATATAGGAGACACTGGAAGAGGGAAGGACTTGTCTCAAATACATTATCATAGATAGGATCGAACCTTTGTTCAACAGTTTCAAGTGCTATGTATTTACATATACCTGTATATTTATTTAAGGAATAGTAAAATAATAGGCATAAGTCATGATAAAGGATATGAATATTGATATGTGTTAAGTGAAAGGTTAAATTAGACTAGCAGTGACAAGGCAGGAGAGTATGCCAGGCAAGGGCAATAGCAGATATCAAGAGCTTAGTGGCAGTGATTGACTTGTGAAAGGGAGCAGGAAGGCATTCCCAGACAGATGTAGACTAGGAAAAGTCAGTCCATAAGACTTCACCTCTAGTAGCAGCTGCTCCTGATTTCCTATCCTAAGCCACACCCTTCCCTTCTTTATTTATAGTAATTCCCATTTCACCTGGAAATGTGGCTATCCCAAAGAAAGATTATAGTTCCTAGGTAACTAAATCTTGACTCAAGAAATATTAATAAAAGTATTGTTTTAGTATCTTAGTAAATTCCTCCAACAGAATTGTATTTCATCCTCCCTTCTCTTTGTCTTTCCATGACCACATTATCTAGAATCTTGAGTATAGCTGTTAACACTCTGGTCATCTTCTCGGTCATGATAGGCAGCCAGGGTTACATTGGGAATGAGGGATAGCCTGGATCCTAGAGGATTGTGAGTCCACGGGATTCTTGGATCCTACCTTTTTTCCAATTGATGAACAGGTACCTTTTTTTTTTGTTTATCATACACAGTTAAATTCAATCCAAACTTCTAAATCTCAGTGTCAGATACTTTATTTATTTATCCCCCCCTTACTGTCCACATGCACTTCCTAAAGCATCATTGTAAAAGTCTGTTCTATTCTTCTTTGGAAACTCTTTAGGAATATTAACTACTGTATTTGAGAACCTTTCTTCTGTGTAAATTTTTGGAGACTTTACACATAACATTTAATTTTCATAACATCCTTGTAGAGGATGTTTATTGTTTGTAATCGAGTAGCTCTGCTTCTTTCTGTTGAAGAAGACAGTGTATTTTTAAAATCCCATTTTGGATAACAGAAGCTGGTGCTACACACATGCACAAGTTGGTCTGTAGTGGTAACACCATCTGAATAACAAACTTACACGTGTTCCCCTGTATCATTGTAGCTATTGGTTGTTACCTAAGGAGAGAATTCTTTGAGAAGCAACAAGACTCTTGAATTTGACTTAGTCTGTCACAGAAGTCCTCCTTGAAGGCAGCCCCTTTCAATTCACCCTCCAGATTTGTTCCTCTTACAAAGTTCCTATACCAAAAATGATAATTTGCATCCATTTGCTTTGCTAGATATTTGGGGATTATATTTGAGACTTTGCACTCTGACTACCTCTCTCATCAGAGTTCCACTGAACAGTTCTACTCTTTGTCCATTGACTTTTCCTCCTGGTAACTCAACCCAAGTTCCTATAATAACCCTTAGATTATTACTTAGAAATAACCTAAATTAATCTCCCAGGAGTTTTCCCATTCTGCCCTTGTCCCACATTAAACCAGAATGAGTAATCCTAACTGCAAAATAAAATTAACTTGACAACTGAAAAACTTACCAGTGGTTGGAGCTTGGAGTCTACCTCAAGAAATAATGATTTAAATGTAAGGGTAGACCTGGCCATTCATATGTTAAACATATAACGTCCATACATACCCCTGCACCACTTCTCCCTCCAGCTAATTTTAACTAGAGGAAGAACTTCTGAGTTAGGATGATCTTTGAAAAAATGCAGATGTGATTGTATGAATGGTTCTTAAATGTATCTGCATATTTTCAATATTTTTTAGTTTATTATTTGCAGGATTTTTAGGCACCATGATTTACAGCACTGTTAAATCTTTAACTGACCTAAGGATTGTATAATCTGACTTCTTCCTATTTCCTTGAGGAAGAGTTGGTGAACTTCTTTTTCTGTAAAGGGAAGACATACATATTCCCATTTCCTTAGTTCTGGGGTTGACAAAATTCTTTTTCTGTAAAGGGTACATAGTACATATTTTTCACTTGTGTGTCATCCTGTATTCTTAACAACTGCTCAGCAATTCCTAGATTTGGGAGGAGAGTAACTGTCATGCTGCATTTGAGTGAATACTACGGTCTAGGGAAAAGGGCCTTATGTCATTCATCTCATTTAATCTTCATTACCCTTTTAGTATTCTCATCCCCAGAATCCAGTGTGATGAGGACAGGAGCTGCTAGAGAAGTTGCCCAAGAGTACACAAGAAGGAAGCAGTAAACTAGTTTCTCTATGGGAAGATCTGATTTAAGGTTTTCTTATTTTTGAGACTCAGGAGTGTGCTGGCTTTGTGAAAATCATGTGTGAACCATGTTAAACTAAAGGCATTTTCTCCTACCTTTAGTAGGAGAAGGGATTCATATATTTCTAATAATAGCAGTGTATAATTGTTCTGTTGCATAAGTTTCTATCTTAAACAAGTGGGGAAAGATGTGTATTGGAATTGAGATTTTTTTAATCTATATTTTAGGAATGTAACTGATCGTATATTACATAGCACTCCTACTCAGGTTTGGTGTTCCTCCTGTAATCAAATGAATATTCATTCACCATTTCATACTTGGAGAAATAAAGATCATAGTAATCTCAGTTCAGATTAGGTTTGGCTAGCTAAACTCTAAGTTTGCTACCCAGTGTGAACAGCAAACCAAAAAAAGTCTCCCACACACACCACAAAAATCTATATTCTAGTTCTTGGAACCTATAAATATATTACTTTAGATGGGAAAGAGATCCAGTGGGATCAAGGCTGTTAATCATTTGATTTTAAGAGAGGGAGACAATCCATGTAAGTTCAGTATAGCCATAGTGGTCCCTAAATATGAAAGAGGAGGGCAAGAGAGGCCATGACAGAGAAATGAGAGAGATATGACAAAGCAGCAAAAGTTGGACTAATATGATATGAGAGAACCACAGCTGCTCTTGCTGACTCTGAAGATGGGGCCACACGCCAAGGAATGCCAGCAGCTTCAAAATTCTGTGAAAGGTTAAGGAAATAAATTCTTTGAGTCTCCAGAAATAAATGTAGTCTTCAGTCTTCTTTTAGCCCAGAGAGTTCACTTTAGACCTTTGAAGTAAAGAACTGAAGGATAATACTTTATGTTATTAAGTATAATACTTAATGTTGCATTAAGCCACCAAATTTGTGATATATTATTGCAGTAGCAATAGGAAACTAATTAAATTAGTTTAATTCTTGAAACCTAAATCATACGAAACCTAAAGAGCTCTGAAATCAGACCTGAGAAGGATTAAGGAATGGTGGACCTGTAAGATGTGTGACAGTTGGACTACACCAAACACACACACACAGAGAGAGAGAGAGAGAGAGAGAGAGAGAGAGAGAGAGAGAGAGAGAGAGAGAGAGAGAGCACACTCTATCTTAATCCTACACCAGTCCTGTGTGATTGCATTTCATAAGCTTCATTTTACAGATGGGAAAACTGAAATCAGAGAGCTTAAATAACAAAATTAACGTCCTATTATAACAAATATGGTAAATGGCTGGCCTGAAACTTGGAAGTCATAACTGTTTTGCTGGAGAGTGCCTCTCTTAGTCTAAGATTGGTTCTGAGTAATTGTCAGTGTCCAGGTTTGAATTTTCAGTCTTTGACTTACACTGGTTTTGTGCTTAGTACTAGGGATAAGTAAAATTTAAAGACAAGTACTTTCTAGATTATAGAGTTAACATACTGGGCTCAAGCCCTCTACTTATCAGGAGGTTATACCTTAAGTTATTTGAAGTTTATTTTGCTTATCTTTAAAATTAGTTTGAGGATCCCATCTTCATAGATTTTTCAATAAAAGGAAATGTGTTTATGAGGTTTCTATAACATATTCGACAGATTTTATGCTAATATACCACAAGTACTAGTATCATTATTATGCTATTATGCCTCTCTATTTGGTAAGGAATCTATTTCTGTGAATAAAGAAGTCCTATCGCTATAAGAAAAATACTCAACTCAGATATTGAAACTAGTGTTGTTAAAAGGATAAAATAAACTATGTCTTGGATACATAGGGCTCTTTTCTCTTTCTTCTAATGACTGCTACAAGCACCCCTGTATAAACTCCTGTTTATATAGGAGACTTGGATCTGAGGTTTTCTGTATGTGTGAATGTGTGTGTATTTGATGGCAAGAGGGTGGGCTCCCCGCTGCTTACCTGGCTCACTCTTTCCATTGTTGATTCTTTGGGCTTTACCCACAGAATTTTATCCAATTTGTGTTGGGGTTAAGGTGAGGACATTTTGGGTGATCGCTGTTTCACAGCTTTAGGATAGAACTGAACATCTGAACTGGATGTACTGGCATAAGATGCTGGAAGTGAGATTTATTTAGTAAGTAAATAACTATTAGTTAATTTGGAGCTTATAAATGTTAGGCTATTGCTTTGAAATCAGTTCCTTAATGCTCTTGAAAAAATAGAATTAATTAGCATCTGGTTTGAAATTTCTGGGTTGTCTTATCAACAAAACCTAGGTACTCTGTTGTCTTTTTAAAAACAACCTTTCTGTGCCTGAAGAATTATTAAGAACTGCTAGAAAATAATGACTGCTAGGTTAGTACTCATTTTTCTGAAACTGACTGTGAAGGTAAAGATGCCAGTCTTCGGGGGCTGAGCAGCTGTGGGTTTTTGGGTGAACATTTCTAGTGCATCTATTTGGGGAACTTTATTTTTGCCATTTAGTTGGTTTGCATTCTCACTTTCATCCTGGCCTCTGTTCTGATTCAACTCTTAAGCATTCTGTATTTCTGGGAATTCTGATATTTTCAAAGAGAGGCAGCTGGGTAGCTTCTTTCCAAGTGGTTCTTTCATCTGTAATATCAGAAAGAACTTAAAGGGGGATATCAGTATTTTTGGTTAAACACGGGGAAGTTTAAATGGTTGTAGCTATAATCAGCCTTGTAGACCTGACTACATATTTCAGAATTAAATTTTGAAGAGTATGTATTCTGTGTGTTTGATTTGAGGAAGATTTGCTTTGTAGTTCATATGTGATAGTTTTCTGTGCATTGCATCTCTCTCCCATTCTGACTTTCTTTTTGGGTCACAAGGTGATGATGGTCTTTTATTTGGAACTTGTAAATAGAGTTGCTTTTTCTTATCATTGGAATCATGGGGGAATTCATCTAATTTTAAACATTTATTTAATCATTGATTATTCTTTTATTTACTGCTATAGGCAAGTTCTATTGAATCTTGTATTCTGAAACAGGCAAAAAGAAAATTTATAAAAGTAGGAAAAAATAGATCAAAACATACACGCATGTATGTTCATTAGTGGCAAGTTACTCACAGAATTAAAACAGAGGAATGAATTAGAACAGATTCATGGAAGGTTTTTCTGAGAAGGCACACTGAGATGTAAAATAATAAGATCAGAAGGTGGAACATTCCAAGTAGGCACAGCAGCTGGTATATGAGTATGGCCCATACCCTGGGCCAATATGAGGACAGGAGAGTGATTAAAGGAAAATCTGGAAGAAGATGAAAGTAGTGATATGGTCTCAAATCAAATTACCATTTAGAGCACATAAAAGCAGATATAGGGATGGAGATAGAGGCTGTTTAGATCAGAGTTCTCATAAAATTGATGGAGATCGCAGGATTTGGATACTGAGGGATAGAGAGGCCTGTTGAAGCAGAAGCCAAGGGATGAGATATAGATTCTGTCTCTCAGACTCCTAACTATAAGCATATGTTAAATACTTATATATGCTTCCTATATTTGTCTTTTTTAAGTGTAACTTTACAATCCTTTGCAGGCTGAGCCTAGTCTTGGCCTAACTTGCTCAGGCTCAGGGATATTTAGCTATGATACTTGCAAAGACTTGTAAAGGTTATGAGAGACTCATGACTCAGGCCTCCTATTCCCTGGCTCCCTGTTGCCAGTCATGTGAATGAGGTAATCATAAATTATTCAGGTACCACAGATCTATGACCAAGTAAACATCGACATAAAAAAACCCATTTGTGATGAACTAAACCAGCTTAGACCACAAATAGCCTCGGTTACCCGCAGAACAGCAAGATGAATAAGTGACTGGTGTTTACACCACAGTGTTTTGTGGTGGACTTTCTCATGGTAGGAACAGTAAAGACTAGAAGATACTTAGTAATCTGATTGTCCTCTTCCTGAATTTAGATTCTCAGTTTTTCATGTTAAAACACACCATCCATGTTATCTGGATGGTTATTTATGATCTTACCTGTTCATTGGGTCCTGAATACTTCTTAAGCAAGAACAATGTCTGGAGTACTTTTTAGGAGTTGCCACGTAAATAGAGGATACTCAAGTGCCCAGGATCATCAATGTAATCTATCATTGTAGTAGAGACTGAGGAATGGTGTATTAAAATGGAGAAAATTTTGTACTCAAAAGACACCAGAAAAACAACCATTTGATAAGAGTTCAAGTATTCACTTTTCTGAATTATAATAGTAATATTTATAATATAATGGTTAATTTTTCTTATCTAAGGTGAAAACTCTTTAAATTCATTAAATGTGCATCTTTAGTAAAATTTCTGTTCTATTATCAAGATTTTGGGAACCCTAGAACAACATGAGAATCATTTAGAGTCATAATGAAGGACAAATAGGTAACTTAGGTAAAAGCCAGTAAGAACTTCTTTAGAAGTTCTTGTTTAATGTTCAGTGAAGTATTTAATGTAATTTTGCATTTGTAAGACTCTAACATACTGAGTATCTCATAAAATCTTAAAACCTGGCGGTATGTTTTTCTACCTCTATTTTACAAAGTAGGAAGGCTTAGTTTTCAGTTAGGTTACCCAGGGTTAGAACCCGGAATCAATCTTGGATGTTTAAGAGCAGGTATATTGAAGACAAATTTGAGGTCCAAATCTTAGAGCTTTCTGCCTATATTTTCCTCTGTGTACTTTATAGAATTTGGTCTAATCTCAAGGTCTTTCACCCACTTTGAATTGAGTATTGGTAAAGTGTGATTTATAGACCCAGCTTTAATTTTTCACATTTGGTTACCCAGTTTTCCCAGCATCATTTATTGAAGAGACTGTCTTTACTATATTTAATGCTCTCAGCATCTTTGTAAAATATTAGCTTACCATATATGCAGGAATTTGTCTTTGGATACTTTATTCTGACCCATTGGTCAGAGCATTTGTTCTGATTCCAGTACCATACTGTTTTAGCACTATGACTTTATAATATAGTTTCAAGTTAGGTAATGAGATATTTCATAGTTTCTTTTTTTAACATATAGATTTGGTTATATAGGGTCTTTTATGATTCCATAAAACCTTTATTATTGATTGTTCTAAGTCCTTGAAGAATGTTTCTAGATTTGGATAAGGATTGCATTGAATTTATATAGTAGTTTAGGTAGGATGGTCATATTGACAATATTGACTCTTCCAATCAATGAGCTTTGAATATTTTTCCATTTCCTAAGGTCTTCTTTTATTCCTTAAATGTTTTGAAATTTTCATAGTATAAATATCTCACCTCTTTTGTTAGACACTATTTTGAATGGAATAGCATCTTTGATCTCTTTATCTTCTGATTTATTAGTGAATACAGTGTTTTCAAGGGGGATTCTTAGGTGACACTTGGTTTCAGAGACAGAGAATAATAGAAATGGGGAAGGAGGTCATGAAGAGACATATGGGAACAAACAGGGGCAGAGTTCAAGGGCCTCAGGAATGTTGGTGATGTATAGAAATGGTATAAATAAATATCTATACCACAGAATCAACAAAATGAAAACACGAGATGTATGCTTCAACAACCGAACTTAAAAATGTACCTGTCTAGGTGGCAGGCTGGGGTGGGAGGAGGGAATCTAAGAACACTGGTGAAGGGAAGTTGACATTGGTGGTGAGATTGGTGCTGGAACATTGTATGTCTAAAACTCAACTGTGAGTAATGTAAAGTATGGTGCTTTACTAAAATAAAATAAAAATTTAAAAAGTAAAATAAAATCAGGCATACTAACCTTTATCACAGACAAAAGAATGGAAAATATAGTCTATTTTTGGTTATTCTTATATCTTTTTTAGAAATGAAAATCAAACAACATATCTAGGCCCTGATGGTCCACCTAAGGACATGACATAATCACCTTGGCTAATATTCTGCAGAGAGATAGGATAGGGGCTGACCTTAGTGTGCCTTTTGTTCCATACTCATTTTTAATTGTCCACAAGTTCCTGACACGGCATGCCAAGGATCAAGTGAGGTCATGGTGTGCCTCACTACTACCAGACATCCAGAATCAGAAAGTGTTAAAACTGAAGAGGACCTCATTGGTTTATATTTCCTGTTCTGCTTTTCTCTACTTTCTCCTGAGTAATGTATGTGTTTCTGTCTTCTGACAAATTTTATCCAATGGCAATTCCAGGGACCAAAATCAATACTCTACTCATATTTAGGATCCCCTAGTACTGTATCTGTCCTTTATTTAGAAATCACTATTTATCTGTAGATGTTCCTTGGTACTTGACTCCTTTCCTCAGACCTAGAGTGCTATTACCTCACTGTCCTGTGGGATTTCCCTACCCATATCTTTGGAAGGAGTCTCCTAGAATCAGTCTAATGTAATAATGCAATCTATTTCTCTCTGGGTCTGTAATTGAGATTATATTGCTTGATCTCCACATAATGTCAAGAGAAACCAAGCACAAGGAAATTTTGTGCCTGCTTAAAGCAACTTACTGCAAAGTCTCAGGACCAGAACTTGGTAGGCACACTGGACTCACTCCATGAGTCTCTTGAATGCTCCAGTGAGGAAGTACCAGAGAATAGCATGTGAATTGAAGCAATTGTTAATTTCCTTCACTTGTGAAGACATTTAATTGGGTCATTTTTTCCCACTGTGGTGATTTAGTTACAGGGCATTGCTCAACTGTACTTGGAAAGCTCCTCAACTTTGATTTTCTGTCTTATCTTGGGTGTTCCAGAATAAAGAATGCCATCAATAGGTTTCTGTGTTTATTTGGCTACAAATTTAAAATAAGTGTAGGCAGGTGTTTGTGTGTCAGTGTAATGAATGTTTTTCAGGGTAAACTTTTTTTTAAAGGAAATTCAGGGTTTTTACCTGAGCATAATAACTTCCATCAACCAAAAAGGCAGGAAGTTGGTTCTTGCTGTCAAGGGAAGACTATCACAGTTTATTGATAAGTCTTGAATGGTATTCACATTGGAATTACTGAAACTTGGCTTTTTAAAAAATTTTCTTTTAATTTTTATTTTTTGTATTAGTGAATCACCATGAGTTAAGGTTACAAACTTATGAGCTTTCATGTTTGCATTTTGTTTACATCCCTCCACCAGTGCCCAGTCCCCTCCACCATTGTTCCCAGTATCCCTCCCACCCTCCCACCCCACCCCTCCCTACCCCACCTCACCTCTTGATCTCTCTCTCCTTTTGGATGCTGTGGTTTGCAACAGAGGCACTGCGTGGCCATCGTGTTTGGTCTATATTCTATTTTCAGTGTGCATCTCCCATCCTGTGCAGGTCTTCAAACCACACTTTACCTGGTGTTCCCTTCTCTATGTGAGCTGCCCCTTCCTCCAGCGTGTGAGGCCAACCTCCTGGTACTTATCTTGAAACTTGGCTTTTAATAATGTGTTGGCACAAGATAAAGAGTCAATAAATAGTTGTTGAATGATTAAATGAATGAATATTTATATTTTCAGTGAATGGAAAATAGCAGTTTAAAATTAGCCATAGCACCTAATCTGTCCAGAGCAGTGTTTGATTCTTTGGTTTCTGAGGCATACTCTGTTGGCTGTTGAAGCCAGATGAAACTAAATATGATTTCATTGATGCCGTGACTTCCTCCCTCTATTTTCCCAAAACGTGATGAAGTAGAAAGATCACTGTTTTTAGTTCTGATACTGACTCCCTTTAGGGCTATAAGATATCCTTTTATTCTCTTTGAACCTCAATTTCCACATAGCAAAGTGGGGTTGAGAATACCTTTCTAAGTGAATATTTTGATGGTTTAATGATAATAATATGCAAGAATATAAATGTGATCCTCTCTACCTACATTATCTTATACTCATTTCAAATAGTCACACACTCTCTCCTTCCTCAGTGAAGGAACTAGAGGAACTCTGTGGGTCAGATTGGCTCCCAGATTGAGAGTTGTTCCCCAGGACCATTTGAATCCAGTCCAAGTATTTGCAAATACTTGTGTAGAGTTTGAGATGCATTTTTATCTAACCCTTAGCAGACACTGAAGGACTTTTACTCCAGGAGCTGTGGATGGACTATAGATGATATATAGTCCCTCTGCTGCCTCTTGTACACACGGTGTTCATGATTCTCCTGGCACATGACATTGGAGACTATGGAGAGGTTAAGGCACTGGAGTCAGTCTGGGGAGGTTCTGAGGTGCAGTTAGCGGCTATGAGTACCCGCCTGGGGTTAATGAGGATACTGCTACAGCCTCAGGTTGATGCTCTCGAAGCACCCTGTCTCTCAAGGCTGTGAATGAGGGGCGCTGTCTATGCTTATAAATATCTCTGTGTCCTTCTGGTTGATCCCTGGGAACAGGAACACAGGCCAGGGAGATGGAGTTAGAGACCCAGAGATTTTAGACATGACAGAAATGAGAAAAATGAGAGAGAGAGAGAGAGACTGTGCTTTGAAGAAACCAACTTGGTGAGTTCAGCTGTGCAGCCTGTGTTGCTGTTTTAATGCATCTTTTTCTTTTCTTTTGGTGTGTGCCACACCTGGCAGTGCCTCAGTTATCTCTCCTGGGAGGACTTAGTGAACCATATGGGATATCAGAGGTTGACCTGTGGTCAGCCACGTGTAAGGCAAGTGTCCCACCCACAGTACTATCTACTTTCCCTCTCCCACCATAGTCCATCTTTTGTGAGAGTTTAGTTGGTTGAGTTACTCTCCTAGAATCTCTAAAACTCATTTGCAGTTCTTATGATGCCAAAACAATGATCAGAAGCTTCATTTACTTTTATGAATATCCTCATTTTGTGGGCTAGGGAGTTTTGACAGACCCTAGGATCTTGCTCCAAGAAATAATGTAGTCAGATTTTCTTTCAACTCCTCATGCCTTCAAAACCGTCTTCTTTCAGTCAGTAAATTTGGAACGTCTTCCCTTCTTTGTCTAGCTCTATAAACCAATTAAAAACTCTCAGACCTAAAAGTCATTTCTCTTAAGCTAGTAGAAAATAACTTAAAAGATCTCGTTATCTTATTTACTATGTAGAACAATATATTTTCTTTTATCTTCTATCTCTTTCACCAGATTAACTTAGAACTTTCAGAGCTAAGGAATGTGTTTTCTAAGCAAGAGAATTACTTTTCCCTCTGAGGGGGAATTCTGGCTTTCCCCAGAATATAGAAACAGCTGGAGTAGTTTTCTCTCTGGTGAAATAGCAGATTTTCCTTCCTGGAAAATGTAGGTGTCATTATGATTAGTAAAATGAAAATTACTCAAGGGCATTTGAGCTATCTTGACTTTTTATCCTTCTGTGTTTTTTTAAGGAACACTGCCACTGCCATCCCATTGCTCATTGATTTGCCCAAGCGGGCACCAGTAACGTCTCCATTGTGAGACTTGTTACTGTTTTTGGCATATCAAATATGCGACGGGTAGCTTGCCAGGCTCTGCCATGCGGGCTAGATACTCTCGGTAGCTTGCTGGGCTCCCTGAGAGGAGCGGAGGAATCGAACCCAGGTTGGCTGCAAGGCAAGCGCCCTACCTGCTATGCTATTACTCCAGCCCTTTTTAAGGAAGAAATAGTACAATTACTACTAAGGGGATTTAAAAAATTGTTTAAACATTTAAGAGTGTCTTTATTTTATTTAATGTTTAGGTTTTAGGGTACACTTGTTTTTTTTACCTTGGTTGCTACCAAGACTTAACTCTGGCTCAGGAAAAACACTATGTAGGGACACATAGGTTGTTCTGGGTTGGCCTTATGCAAGGCAAGTGCTCTACCAAGTTTACTATCTCTACAGCCACAAGGGGGTTTCATTTTTAAAAGATTGGAATTGGGCTAACCCTTTTATGTATGTATGAGATGGAGTCTGAACTCCATCTATCCCAAGAATTAGTGAGAAGTTAACTGTTGTCTATCTGAATGAGGTTTTTGGCTCTAGGTCTAAGATGATATTTAGAGCTTTTGGTCCAGGTTTGTACATTGAGGAGGACAGTTGAATTAAAGCTGGCAAAATCTGGAGTACTTGCAAACCCAGAAGATAGATTGGAGTAGCAGAACTTGAAATAGAAATTCGGTATCAGATTCAATCTTCATGGGGGAAACTTGGGGTTATAAATCTAAATTGTCCAACTCTTAACTGATATTAGGGAGAAGTCAAGGAGGTATCAGCTTTTTGTTCAAATACAAGTCCAGATACAAGGTCCAAACACAAGGTCCAAAGCCAGCAGACTTCAGGTCCCTAGCTTTGCCATCTCTGCCGTGGAGGATAAAGAAGCAGTATGAGTGGTAAGGGAATAGAATAGTTTAACCGGGAATAAAGGAAAGGAACTCATCTCTACAATATTTTTATCATTTTGTTTTACAATTTTAGTGAGGTATAATTTGCAATTAATAAAATTCACCAACCATAAGTGTTTAAGATCAGAGATTTTGGTGAATTCATAAAATTGTAAATCAATTGCTACAGTCCAGTTTCACAATATATTCTGTTCCTCCCAAATTTCTATATCTATAGTCTTTTAGTTTATACCTAGTGAGCAGCATATATCTGTACCCCTTTCTCAGGCAACCACTCAATTGCTTTTTTTTTTCCTTTTTGGGTCACACCAAGCGATGCACAGGGGTTACTCCTGGCTCTGCACTCAGGAATTACTCCTGGCGGTGCTCAGGGGACCATATGGAATGCTGGGAATCGAAGCCGGTTGGCCACATGCAAGGGAAACGCCCTACCCGCTGTGCTATTGTTCCAGCCCCTCAATTGCTTTTTTTGTCTCTATAGATTTGCTTTCTTTAAAAATTTTATGTAAATCACAGTAGATAGTTTTTGATTTGACATAATATTTTTGTTTACCCATATGTGGTATATCTGTAGTTTTATTTATTTATTTAATTTTTTGAGTTGTACTATACCACATAGCTATAACATATTCTCTCTTCATTCATTTGGTAGTTTGAAGGACTTATGGGATGTCTCCACTTTTTGGCTATTGTGAATAAGTCTGTTGTGAATGTTTATAAAAAGTCTCCGTGGACATATAGATAACTACAGTGGAATAGATAACTACAGTGGGTAGATACTTACTAGCAAGTAAGTATTATGCTTATCTTTAAAAGACAAGTTTCAAACTGACAGGTTTCCAAAGTGGTAGTACATTCCTATAAGCATTAATGGGGGTTCCATTTTCTTCATTTTCTCACCAGCCCTTGAGATTTCCAGTAATTTTTTTTTTTTGCAGTTACTCTGGTGTGTGTGTGTGTGTGTGTGTGTGTGTGTGTTGGAATTTTATTATCATTTTGTTTTGTGTTTTTTTTTTTGTTGACTAATAATTTTTATCATGTTCTTAGTCATCTCTCTTCTTTGGTGAAATGTTTGTGCAGAATTTCTCTTTTTAATTGGATTTTTAGTTTCTGTTATTGAATTGTAGGTTTTTTAAAAATATATTTTGGCTGCAAGTTATTTATCAGGTATATGATTTACAGGTATTTTCTCCCTCCATTGCCTATTTTAGTAGTATGAAAATTATTTTATACTTTTATGGTTGGCCAGTATTTATTAGTGCTTGCCGTGAAATAGATATCATTGAGTGTATTAGGAGTAGAGAGTGAAGGAACTAGACCAAATCTTGCTCTCATAGAGCCTCTGATCTAGAGGAGGGAGACAAAAAATATATAATTTTAAAAAGTGTATTAAAAAGTTTAGGGTTTTTTTGGTATGCAATAAAATGAAGCATGGTAAGGTGAGACAGAGAATTCCTGGGGCATAGAAGGTGGTGCAGTGGCTGAAAGCATCTGCTTTGCAAGTGTGAGGCTGTGAATTCAATCCCCAGTGTTGCTGCATAGGCAAAACGTAGTCCTGACAGTTCTGCTCCCTGGCTTCCTTAGTGCAGCGCAGCAAGTCTCCGCTTTTTAGCCCATTATAGCCAGGTGGGTAAGCACTGCATCTAAAGCGGTGCAAGAAACACTACAGATAAAAGTTGTGTGAGTCCAGTGGCCAGGAGTTCCACTCTTGTGAATGTGTGTATGTGAGCTCCACAAGTGACTCCCAGCAAGCATGGCAATGATAATGCATGTAAATAATACAACTGAATACACATGACCCCTGGTGACCACCATAATCAAAATGTGTGCTCCAGGTATGTGCAGATGACTTTTGGTCATTGTAACAACAATGAAGGGAAGGGGGAAAATGAAATAATATCATTCTCTTTAGTAGGATAGCATATGAGGAAAAAGCCAAATAAAGATAGGCAAGGTGTATGACTTTCTAAGAAAAGAACTATTGTCTTTAAAAACAATTAAAATTTTTTTTAAACCCTCTCCATTTCACTATTAAAGCTATGAACTTTAGGGAGGGTGTTCATAATATGCTACTGACCAAACACATTGGATGTTGACTGGACGATAGAATGGAGACCATTTGAAGAATTTGGAGTAGCAGTTACTGCCAGGTAATCTGAAAGTATTATAAATTGAACCTCTTGTACAGTTATACCGAGGTGTGTACAAATATGACATTATAATTGTATATACCATCTGAGTACCATCAAAGATGAACCCTGAGCGCAGAAACAAGGAAAAATGCTTCATGTCACCCTAGAAATGGTGATGTAGTAACTGTGCTAACTTTTGCAAAATTCAGGCAAGTAATTTGAGAGAAATAGGAGTTAAGTTCAGGAGAATCCCACAGGTATCAGCACCAGGAAAAGGGGCATAGCACAATGGGGAAAAAACACACCAAGAGTCTCATAAGTGGACAGTAGAGTCATTTGTTGATTCCTCCCTGAAGTGAAGCAGGCAGGTACGGAGACTCAGCAAGGGCCAAAAAGTTATCCTTTGGAGCTTTAGTTTGCATCCCAAGTTATTACAGGAATCACCTGGGGAATCTCTTAGAAAGTACCTACAGTTGAGTTTCAAGACAAGCCAGTTAAGTCAGCTATCTGAAGGTGAGGTTTAGGAAGATACATTTGTAATGATTCTACTTTTGAAATCATTGTGGTGAATACATGATTACATTAAGTAGGGTTTAATGTAATGGTACTCAGTATATATACCAGTTCTAAAGGTGTTACATGCAATGAAGATGAGTTCAATATCCCCCACATCTGGTCCTCTGACTACCATTATGGATTATCCCTGAGTACAGAGACAGGGAAAAATGCCCCCATGTCACTCTAGAAATGAAGATGTAGTAGCTGTGCTAACTTTCACAAGATTGCCTTCTTCTATTTCTTAAGAAGTGTAGAGAAACACATATTAAGTCCTGATTTTTTAAAAGTGAGTACTTTTTAAACCAGATAACCTCATTTAATCTCTCATTAATTGTTCCAGGGATTTATTCCCTTTTTATATGGGAACAAACCGAGGCTCCAAGTGAATGATTATAGTTTATTCAATATTAAACTGTGAGGAAGAGTTCCTCCTTCTCAGACAATTAGTATTCTTTGTCTGACAGTCCTGGGAACCTCTATTATTATAATGTGCACACATTTCCCCAAACCTGAAGGATAAAAAAGAGGCTCCCATGTTCCTGCAATGTATGGTGCAAAGAAAATAACAAACCTGTACTTCATATTTTTAGAATAGTTTTTCTTTTAGATTGTAGTTATTTTAGATCTAATTCTAACAGTGGCTCATCTGATTTACCAGTTGTCAGATTAAAAGTCGAAAATTAGGAAAGGAAGAAGGGTTGCTTATGGTAGGCACATTAAAATGGCAAAAATTTGGAACCAGGGCCTCACAGTTGAAAGAAGAAAATAGTTTCCTCCTCTGTAAAATGAGTGGGTTGGATGGCTAAATCTCTGAGATCCCTTCCAGCTCTAAAATCCAAAGTGTTTAAGATAAAAGCCATAAAAAGCTGCAGAAAAATACACAAGAACGAAAAACCTAGAAATCAGGACTCAGCATGTTGGGGGGAAATAATCTTAGAAAATTTAGCTCCTGAGGGCATAACTGTATCATAGACAGTGCAACGATTGATGCATTTGATGATGATGTTGAGTCATCAGGAAAACATTAGGTTTTGTTCTGTAGATACTGTTTCAGAATGCAAAAAGCAAACAAATTACTTTTGAAATATTTTATGCAAAAATACACATCTAAGTTTTTGCTGATTAAGCATTCACAGTTTGGAAAATTTACTTAGTGGAACATCTTCCATAACACATTTTTCATTGCTGTATGGTTTGTTGCTATTGTTCCTTGATAGAAAAATTCAGTGGATGGTGACTATATCTTGCATCTCTTTATTGACTTACACTCTTTGAAAGCATTTTTCCATCCTATATTTCAGTTAGCTCTGTGGCAAATTTTCGAATTCTTATTATATACCCTCAATACACACCCTCTTATGGTACTTCTCACATGGTTTTATGGTTAGTTAATAATAGACTGTAGACTGATTGCACTTAGAGAGCAGAGACTGAGATGCCTTCACTTGGATATTTTTTAAGTCTTTATAGATGTATGTTGGATCAATGGAATAGAATTCATTGTGTCAGTAATCACTGAGTGAATTGTCAAAGAATAAAGTGGCCCTATTTCTAAATACTGCCGATTTGTCTTTCATAGGACAGTACCCCTTGCTTTTTCTTTCAGCTCATTCCTATCACCCAGGTTTTCACTCTACTCCAACACCTTCAGTGAAATATCAATCCCCTGGTGGAAAATTCATAAAAATATTTGTGAATACACATCAGAATGGGAAAATAGGTAATCAGGTGGCCCACTATCAAAAAAAACCATAATTGATATTTCAAGCAACATCTTTATCACTTAGCTGCTAGCTGCCATTGAACGATTTTCTCTGATCTTCAGAATGCTTTCACTTTAATAACAATATTTTTAAGCCATTTTAATGTCGTTGTGGGTTCAGATTTAGATTCATAATATAGATATTATGAATATAGAGATAATATAGATAATATGGATATTTCATTATCTTAACCATTTTTTATTTTGAATCAAATATGTTTATTGCACCATCATGACTTATTATAGTGTTGCTACTCATTGGGTTAAGCTTCCAGTGCTACTGCACCACACCTACAAACATCATGCTAATATTACTCCACCAGTGTCTTTAGGTCTCTTTTTGTTTTGGACCTGCAACTGACTTCTACAGCTCTATTAGAAGCCGTTGTGTGTGTTTTCATTGGCCATCATCTATCCTACAGCCTTGTTATTTTGTGCTCCAGATATAGTGGGATTGACCAGTATTTATCTGTCTCCTGATTCAAGTCACTTAGCATTATGCTTCTAGTTTCATAAAATTTATAGCAAATGGGCTGGAGCGATAGCACAGTGGGAAGGGCATTTGCCTTGCACTCGGCCAACCTGGGTTTGATTCCTAGCATCCCATATGGTCCCCTGAGCACTGCCAGGAGTAATTCCTGAATGCAGAGTCAGGAGTAACCCCTGTGCATCGCCAGATGTGACCCACCCCCCAAAAAGCAACAACAACAATAAAATTGTAGTAAAATGCAAGATTAGTTTTTCTTATACCTAATAGTCTTCCATTGCATATATATGTATAGATAGATATCACAATTTCTTTATCCACCCATTTGTTGTTGGGTGCTCAGGTTGTTTCTTGACTTTGGCTTAGCTCTATGAAGATAGGTATCTCTAAATTTGTGTTTTTGTATACTTGAGATAGATGTCAAGTAGTGGACTTGCTGAGTAATATGGAAGTTCTATTTTTTTAATTTATTGAATCACCATGAATTACAAAGTTACAAAGTTATTCATGATTGAGTTCCAGATGTGAAATGTTTGAACACCAGTCCCTTCACCAGAGTCTTGTTTCCTCCCGCTTTTCAGCTTGCCTCTGTGGTAGGCACTTTATCCTTTTTCTCTTTTCCCTTTAGACACTGTGGTTTGCAGTACTGTTACTGAAAGGTACCTTGAATATCACTTACCTTCTTTCAGGACCCAGTTCTCTTCCAGAATGACCACTTCTCCCTATCATTCTTGTGGTTTCTTCCCTGGTCAAGCCTGCAAACTCCCTACTAAGAATGGGTTTTTCTGCCCGTCCTTTCTACTGTCTTTGGACTTTATTCTCATGCTATGTTTTTTTATGCATGCAAATGAGTGCGATCATTCTGTGTCTGTCCCTTTCCCCCATGACTCATTTCGTGCATTATGATACTCTCCAGATCCATCCATGTATCAGCAAATTTCACAACTTCATCTTTTCTAATGGCTGTTTGTATATATGTACCAAACTTCTATATTCAGTCATCTGTTCTTGAACACTTAAATTGTTTTCAGATTTTTGGCTATTGTTAATATTGCTGCAATGAATATATGAGTGAGGATGTTTTTCTTTATTGTGCTTTTTGGACCTTGAGGGTATATCCCCAGGAGTGGAATTGTTGGATTCTATGGAAGCTCAATTCTTAATTTTCTGAGAAATGTTCACATTGTTTTCCAAAGAGACTGGACCAATCAACATTCCTACCAGCAGTAAATGAGGGTCCTTTTTTTCTCCGTACTTATGCCAACACTGGTTGTTGTTCTTTAGTGCCAGTCTCATTGGTGGGAGGTAATACTTCGTTGTTGTTTTTAATTTGCATTTCCCTGAAATAGTGATATTGTCCCTCTTGGAGAGCCCGGCAAGCTACCGAGAGTATCCCACCTGCATGGCAAAGCCTGGCAAGCTACCCGTGGCATACTCTATATGCCAAAGACAGTAACAACAAGTCTCACAATGGAGACATTACTGGTGCCCGCTCAAGCAAATTGATGAACAATGGGACAGTGCTACAGGGCTACAGTGATATAGAGCAATATTTTTATTATATCTTTGGCCATTTGTATTTCTTCTTTGAGGAAGTTTCTGTTCTCCCCAATTTTTTTGATGGGGCTGGAATTTTTTCCTTCTCTTGTAGAGTTCTACCAGTGCTTTATATATCTTTTATACTAACCCTTTATCAAATGAGTGATAAGCAAATAATTTTTTCACACTGTGGGCTGTCTTTGTATTCTGGTCTTTGTTTCCTCTGAAGTGTAGAAGCTCCTTATTTAATATACTCCCATTTGTTTATCTTTGTTCCAACTTCTTGGTTAGTGGCATTTAATTCTTAAAAATGTCTCTAGCATCAATGTCATGGATTATGACATTGAAGCTATGCCTATGTTTTATTCTATATACCTTATGGATTTAGGTCTGGTATCGAGGTCTTTAATTTGACTTTTGTGGATGGCATTAGAAAAATGTCTGAGTTTATTTTTCTGCATGCGGCCAACCAATATTCCTAGCACCACTTGTTGAAGAGCTTTCCTTGCTCCACTTCATATTTTTGCTCCTCTATTTAATTGAAGATCAACTGATCATATGTCTGAGGGTCTATCTCTGGATTTTCAAGTCTATCACATTGATCAAAGGATCTATCTCTATTCTGGTACTGTGCTGTTTTAATTACTACTGCTGTGTAGTACAGATTGAAGTTGAAAAAGTGATGTCTGCTATCTTCTTTTTCCCAAGGATTACTTTGGCTGTTTGATGGTGGGGGGTGGAGGCGGGGTTTTATTGTTCCATAGGAACTTGGTAAGTGTTTGATCAAAAGTTCTATTTTTAACTTTTGGCAGATCTCCATACTGTTTACATAGAGGTTAAATCAGATGACAATCCCTCTGAGTGTCATTTAGAATCTCTTTTTCACCCAGATCAGCCAGTGCAAGGTGCCTTACCTGCTGTACTATCTCTCCAGGTCCTATTCCTGTTTTATAAAATCTACATTATCTTGTATGATTGCTTTCCACAGCTTGACTTTAAGCCAGTGGTTATTGTGAAAATTCAATTATATCTCCCGTAAGCAGCAGTAGATTGAATTTTGTTTCCTGATCTATCTAGCAACTTTATATCTTTTGATAGGAATGTCTAGTGTATTGAGCAGTTAGTCTATTGAGGTGAAAGAGTTATTACAATTTTTCTGTGAGGATTTGAGTTTTTTTTCACCTGTCGATTTTTAAAAATAGGAGGTCTGTCTATTCATTGCAGAGTTTGTTTTGCTTGATGTCTTTTCATTCCTTCTCAACTCTGAGTGATAACCTTGCAGGACGGATGATTCTTGGTTGCAGGGTCTTTGCAACCAAGAATTGCAAAGATGATTCTTGTTTTCTGTTATTGTTGTGGCTGTTTTGTTTGTTTCTGGTTCACTCCCAGCAGTGGTCAGGGCTTACTCCTGGTTCTGTGCTCAGAAATCATTCCTGGTAGGTTGAGGGGACGGTGTGGAGTGCTAGGGATCAAATCTGAGTCAACCTGTGAAAGGCAAATGTCCTACCTACTGTACTATCATTCAGGCTGGCAACACAGGTTTGCTTCTTTTTTAAATTTATTTTAAATTCAGACTTTGAATAAATCTTTCCATTTTCTTCTTGCTTGTAGAGTTTTATTTGAGAAATCCAATGTTATTTCCCTTGTATTTGAGACTTTGCTTCTCTCTTGCTGTTTTAAGTAGTCTATTTATTTTTAGTGTTCTTCTTTTATTTTGATTACAGTGTGTCTTAGTGTTGTTCTGTTTGAATTTATTTTATTTGATACCATTTGGACCTCTTAGATCGGTGTACAATCTCATTTATCAGAAGGGCATGTTTCAGTTCTTTTTCTTCCACCATTGATTCTTCCACATTTTCTCTCTCCTCTCCTTCTGGATTGCTATAATTGGAAAGGTTTTTTCCCACTAATTTCCAATAAATATCTTAATTTTTTTTAATTTAAAAAGTCTTTGAAAAAGATATCCTTTCTCCTGGGTTATGTGTGTCTTATCTTCAAAGTCGCTTATTTTTTTTTTGGCTTCATCCTGTTGCTGAGTCCTGCTACTGTATTTTTTAACTCCTCCATTTCTGCCTCCACTTTACCTTCTTTGAAGTGAGATTGAATTGAAAGTCAAGAAACTTGAAAATGTAAATCATATTATCATGACCATGCCTAATACTGAGAAATTGTATGGTCTTGTATCAGACTTAAATTTTTTTAGTGGCCTTTGAGTTAAAAAATTACTTTACATTCTGTTTTATGCTATCTTTTTTTTTTTTTTTTTTTTGCTTTTTGGGTCACACCCGGCAATGCACAGGGGTCATTCCTGGCTCATGCACTCAGGAATTACCCCTGGCGGTGCTCAGGGACCATATGGGATGCTGGGATTCGAACCTGGGTCGGCCGCGTGCAAGGCAAATGCCCTACCCGCTGTGCTATCACTCCAGCCCCTTTATGCTATCTTTTGAGCAGAGTCATTTAACTTGTATGGGTGATACATGCCTCTGGAAATTAGGGGTTTGGGTTATATGGTTTTTATTGATTTTCCTTTTCCAAAGTTCATTAATTCCACGATAACTTTTGTAAATTATGTTAAAACTGGTTTTGAAGGTCTCCCAGGTAATGGGATCAGCTATGACCAGATATTTCAGACTTGAAAACTCAAATTCAGGTAAATACCATAATATTTATCACATTTGTGAAAAATTATGAAGATCAAGAACAGAGACTTCCATTTACTGAAAATTATAATTATACCTTGAATGAAAGAAAAAAACGATATTGGAATATCAAGTAGAGTTTACTTCATTTTTAAAAACATTTTTTGGGGCCGGAGTGATAGCACAGCGGTTAAGGCATTTGCCTTTCATGCTGCATACCTGGGTTGGATCACCGGCATACCATATGGTCCCCCAAGTACCACCAGGAGTAATTTCTGAGTGCAGAGCCAGGAGTAACCCCTGAAGATCCCTGGGTGTGAGCCCCCTCCCCCCAAAAGCATAAAACTTTTATTAAGACACTGTAATTTACAAAATTTCTTATAATGGAGTTCAGACATTATCAATGTTCCAACACCAATCACACATACCACCAATGTCTTTTTCCCTCCACCAATGTCCCAGGTTCCTTCTCACCTCCCAGTACTGCCCCTTGGCAGTCATATTACAAATTCATTTTATATAAGTTGGTCCAATAAAACTTAAGGGAATGGCAAGTAGAATTATCATAAAATAAGTCAATAAAAGTCAATTTTTGATGACTGATTGCTCTATGTGTTTAACCTTTCTTAATTAGTAGAGGGAAACCACATGCACCATTTGTGAGTGCCATATTCAGTGTCACATGTTGGGAAGTTTTTCCTGTCCTTTAAAGGAGCTAGACTTGACTTACTGACATAGGATAATTATGAAATATGTTTTATTGTAAGCACAATTTTAAGAACTATTCCACTTTAATTTAGTCTAGTCTTGTATTATGTTGTATTGTCTTCCCATCTTCTGCCTTCAAATACCATACCAAAAATACCTATGTGCATTCTTGAAATGTTAAATTTTTCCCTGAGCATTTTCTGAATCCTTTATTTCTGAATCTTTTCTGATATCCTCTGTTTTTACCTTTCTTTTGTTTTTTATTTATTGTTTTATTATTTGGTAGTTAATGTTTGAGTTAAACTTTCTTATAGCAGGTAATGTGTGAGAATGTGTGTATGTGTTCTGCTTAGTAACCATAAAAATTACTGGCCCAAGGTAGTTGCTCACCAAAAAAAAAATAAAAAAGACGGGATAGATTTTTCTAAATCCTCCTTCTAAATAAAAATAAAATATCATGTAGGACTCAAATATGTAGATGATATTATAGGAATATTTTATTAGTATAAATTTGTTAGTTCAAATTTGTGACATTTGATTATTATAAAGTTGTTTAAAAGAGCAATGAGGCTGATTTAATAAACTTTCAATCAAATTTGTAATTATAAAGACATTCTCAATCACATCAATCTAAACATCCAGTTTATTTTATTTAATTTTCTTTTTCTTCAGCATATTTTTTCTATCTTTGTGTCTCTCTTCCTCTAAGGTACCTAGGAAATCTGTATCTATCCAAATAAATAGTTTCAAATGGCAGTCTATTTAAATAATTTACTTTTCAATTCAACAGATTCAGTAGTTCAAAAGAATAATAGTTCAAAAGAATACAGTAGTTCAAAATAACTATTTCAAATTAACATCACTGCAAGTAACAAGTGCATGTACTTATTAATTGTTGAATGTTCAGTGCTTAACATCAATGAATGTGTTCCTCAATCATTTTAATTTTTTATCATTTGGTAGAAAATACCATATACATGTATCTTGTCATTTAATTGAATGGGACATGCATATGCTGTAGTAGTATATTTGTTTATATCATTTTGCATGAGTAGACTTGTATAGGTCTTACTTTAAAATAAAACAGGGGCTGAAGTGGTAGTACAGCAAGGAGGGCAGTTGCCTTGCACATGGCCGACCTGGGTTTGATTCCCAGCATCCCATATGGTCTCTGGAGGACCGCCAGGAGTAATTCCTGAGTGCAGAGCCAGGAATAACTCCTTAGCATTTCCAGGTGTGACCCAAAAAGTCAAATAAATAAATAAATAAAAATAAAACAGAGAAAAAACCTACAATCTTATTAATCAGTGTCACATTATGATGGTGTTCACATATATTCACAAAGAAGCTTTATTGTGAAGATTCCAGAAAAAAAGAAAAAGTTAAACAGACAGTACACACCAAGTTATTTGTGGGTATTGTGGGCATCCTGGTTAGCGAGTGGCCCGAGCGATAGTTATTTCGGGTACGGCATTACCCTTGCATATGGCTGTCCTGTGTTTGATCCCCCACACCCCAATGTTCCCCTGAGCATTGTCTGGAGTAATTACTGAGTGCAGAGCCAGATGTAACCACTAAGCATAGCAAGTGTAGACCTGAAATTGAAACAAAAAAATAAATAAAATTTGGTAGAGGACACAAATGAATGTGGGTCATATAACTATTTAGAAATGCAAGTACAGTGGCTAGGGCATTTGACTTAGATACGGCTGACCCGAGTTCAATCCCCAGCATACCATATGGTCTCCCAAGCACCACCAGGAGTAATTCCTGAGTGCAGAGCCAGAAGTAACCCCGTAACCCCTGAGTATAGCTGGCTGTGACGCAAAAGGCAAAAGTAAAAAACAAAAAGAAATGTTTTATATCACTATTCTATATGTATTTTTATTACTATTTAACATGATTAATATATTTTACTAACCAGATTTGAATAAAATGTTTGCTAAGCTCTGGGATAAAAGAATGTTGGTATAGCAAAGATTTACTGTATCTTATATGAATGAAAATCTCCAGCATACCTTTTCACAGGTGTACTTAATATTTATTGAAGTAATATGTATATAATTGATTAAGAGAAAAAAGATAACTTTTTATATTTATTGAGTATATTTTATATGGCATGTTATCTGCCAAGTGTTCATAACAAATGTAGTAGAGTTTATTATTATTGCTATTTTATAGGTGAGAAAACTGAACCATAAAAAGATTAAGTAACATATTCAAGGTGACACAATTTAATGCCCATGGATCTGAATTCTGACTTCACGATCTCCCTAAATCCAAATGTTTAACAATTACCAGCAAGATACATTAAGAAAATACAGTGCTTTTCCTAGTGATTTATTTTTAATTGTAGCTGATTTTATGCAACCATGCGAGACTGATGTTTCTGTTTTATTTGTTATTTTTATGGGCTGCAATGGTTCTTAATTCTCTATTAACCTTGGCAGTATATTTGCCAACGATATTTAAAGAAACAGCACACATTTGTGTGCAGGCTATTCTTTCTGACCATTTGTCCTTACAAGCAGAACACAAAACAGCATTGAAAACTAAAATCCCTTGGTATTTTTTCAATGGATACTGGTTTTGTAGTTTGGGAGCACTAAATTGGAAGACCATGGTGAGGGGGGAAAAGTGTTAAAAGAAGAGTCAAAGCAAAGACCTTGAAAATTACTGGCCATTTATACAATTTTCAGAGCTTTTTGTTGTGTAATAATACAAAGTACAGCTTAGAAAGAAGGAAATCATATTCATTTAAATGATCACTATTTACATCTGGTTTCAGTAGTCATTTAGCAGACAGATGTACTAAGAAAGAATGGCCTCATAGTCTTTGAGGGAAGACAAGTCATTGCATAATTATACTATGATATTATGGCGTATCACAGGGTTATGAATTGAGTACTGTTGGATTTTGGTGATAATGGTAAGTGAGTTGTAGAAGTAGAGTGCGGATAGAAAAAATTCTTCAGAGGGAAAGTAATCCTTTAACAAGATCTTAAAGGATGAATAGATGTTTGTCTATTCATGAGGACTGCAAGTCAGACTCTCCCACTTGTCCTTTTACTTACATTCATTGTTCAACATTTCCTCTCCTATTCTTTAATTGAACTAATATTGGTTTATAACATTATTTACATTTTAATGTACAACCAATTATATCAGAATTTATATACGCTTACTAAGGTGCAGATCTTATCCTTGCTAGTGGTGGTGATGGTAATGGTGGGAGTGATGGTGGCACTGTATTGCATCCGAATATCAAGTGAAAGAGGCCATAATAAGGGAGACTGGCTAAAGAAGTTACATGTTCAATTCTGGAGGCAGAGGATTTTGCCTCTCTTTCCAGTTCATTGACTTGTTAGTTTGCTTATTAAATTACTTGACCCCTAAAACCTTAGTTTCCTTATCTGTAAATCTGAATGATATGAATATCATTTTCAAAGAACTACTACTATATGAGCCAGGTATGTAAAGCACTTACTATTGCAGCTGATATAAATTGGCCAGTTTTTCCACCCTTAACTGCCATCATAAGAGCCCAGTGAAGGCAGTGAGCATTATTTAAGGATGTATATTCTAAGTATGCTAAGTTGTAGAAGGTGCTCTTACATATACATGTTAAGTAATCTGACTAGTATAAGAGGATGGGCTTCATAGCTTTTTAGCAAGTAAAGATGGAACTGTTCTGTTCTGAGATTTAATAGACACATAAGCTTTCCAGTTTACCCACTTTCTTCTAGATTTCTGTCATGCTTATGGTAAAGTGGTATCTTTATCATTAAACAATGCCATTTTTTTAATTGAAAGTTCTTGAGAAACTGCAAGGATGGTTTGTCCTTGAGGGGAAGGTGGATGGAAAGACTGCTCTATGGCTAACTGCTCACTCTACAGGGACTTTTTAGTGGGGTTGACCTCCGGGGGGTTGTGGTGGCCACTCCTCATGTCTCTCTATTGCTCTTTCTACTTTGAATAAACATCTTAAAGGCAAATGTCAAGACTAGTAATAAGAACAGCTTAATTTGTCACATTGAGTACAGCTGTGTGTAGAACTGCAATTTGCATTTTAATATCCTGCTTATTTCAGAAAAGTGGCATTTTACATATTTTTTTATTATTCATGAATTTGAAGCTTTTGTCATTGAAAAATAAAAGTTCAGGTAATAACCAAAAATAAGGAAAGTGAAACTGTCAAATTTTTGTATTTTTCCTTGTCTCATCATTTTTCAATGTGTTTAAGCATTTCTTGGTCAGGAACAAACAGATATGGAAATATTAACCCAGCCACCACATCTGGCTGCCTCTTTTGCTTCAAAGTTTCTAATAGAAAAAGTATGGTTGAAAAAAATATACTGACCTGCATAGAGAATCATGCACAAATATCTTATGGCAGCCAAGTCCTACACTTACCTGCTAATGAAGTCAATGCTCCACTCTGAGCTAAAGCCTGTCCTTGGCTGCTTGGCTTTTACTGTCTTACCTCCTGATGGTTATACAGTTCATTGGATGTGTGGACAAATGCTGAGGAAAGATCAGGTATTAATCTTCCTTTTTAAAAATTTTGTCTTTTCAATGAAAACAGGTTGGCTTAGGTCAGAGATAAACCTGGGCATGATATACTCCTCAAAAATGCCTGAAATGAATAGTATTTATGATAGAAGCCAGGTGGTGTGAAAACAGCTTATGGAAAGGCCACATGCCTGTGCTTACATGAATTTAGGTGAGAAAACACAAGGCAGAGGTTGAGCCATTTGATGTTAGGTTCCTTAGCAGGTACACAGTGACTACTTTCTGTTACTCCCAGGAAATGGTGCCAAGAGCCTTAGGATATCTTGGATGGCTCCATTCTGGGCTCAGGCACCATAATTCAACCTAATACTTACTGAGGAGTAGTAAGAAATATTGGGAACAAAATCAACAAAATTAAAAAGATTAAGAAAGGGAAATAACCCTTAGTGTTATTTGAAATATGTCATAGAATAAATGATAGCTGTCCAGTGCTGAAGTGGCTCTTGTACTGGGAGAAGTTTTAGGATTAATGGGAAGGAAAATGCAGGAAAACTATAAACAGATATATCTGTATCTTGTTTATTTGCCTGGATACCTGTCATGTATTATATGCAGAAGTATATGTGTTTGTGATGTGTGTGTGTGTCTGTCTGTGTGTTTATCAGAGGAAAGAATTAGACAGCCCTGGAAACGTTATGTTGATAGCAAAATGATATGCATCTAGGATTAAAAAATCCCCTGGACTCTACCTTGCTTTCACTGAGGAGATAGAAATGGAAATATTGATCTACTTCAAAGTTTTTTGTCTCTGTCATTTAATCAGTTAGATGGTAACAACTGATATTTTATTTGCTCGAGTGATTAGACAGCTTTGATTAGAAGATATTTATAATCTAAGAAATTAGAAAATACTGTTATTGTCTCTTGGACAAATACATGTTTTTCCACAGTTGTCTTCAGGTTTGCTTGCAGGTTTGCTCAACAAGTAGTAATTTAATACCTCTTATGTTGACCATTGTTCAGGATTTGGAATAATGAGAATCATGGCTTTTGCCCTAATGCATCTTTGTGTTCTTGGTAATACAAATAACTAAGTGAGTAACAATATTCAAGAAAAATATGACAAGATTCCCTAGAAAGTCAAAGCACTGAACTCAGTGAGGTTGAAGAGTATGTGGAATCAGCAGGATCCACACTGATATCTGAAGAATCAATATGACTGAGCCTGAAAACTGGAATATTCCAGTCAGAGCAGCAACCTGTGAAAAGCTGATAGATTGGTTCCTAGAATGTTGAGGGTGAGAAAGGCTGATGAATGAATGGTAGGGTGGTGTTGGTAATAGAACCATGTTTACTGGTGCTAATGATGCTGAGTCATATACTTGAAAGATATTATACCTCAGGTTGAGAGCCATCACTTTATCCTGACCATCTTGAAGAACTGGTTTGCTCAATAGAAGACCACGTAGATATAATCATGCTAGTACACACTTATCCCTGTATTTTAAATAAACTTCTGGACTTCTGTAGAGGGTATAGATACTGACCCAATTGTGACTACTAGTCCATTGATAGTATTAGGTAAATGGATACCTTTTAAAAAGCTAGATTCAAATAGAGTTTATTTCTATAGCTGCCAGTTCTTAGGATATTCATTTGTGCTTCAGAGACTATAGCAAGGATCTTACAAATCTTCTTATTTAATCTCTGATATTGTTTTCTAAAGGCAGAGTGAGCTGTCATTCCCATAAGACAAATGATGACCACTAGCTCCCAGAGATGAGGTGAACTGTTTTTGGTCTCTCCTGTAGTAAGGATTAGAGCAGGAATAAAACTCAGAATGTTTGTCTTGAAGGCTTTGAACAGAACCCCAGTGATTGAGCTTCAGAGAAGGAATAGCATGGAGATATTTAGCATATGGTGCAGGGTTATTCATGGAATTTTTGAAAGCTCTTAGTGGTTAATTTTAAAATAATTAAAGGATTATAGAGGGTAGCTGGTTATATCCCCTGAGGAGGTTGTCAATATGATTAGAGAGTTTTTAATGTGGTCTGTTTTATGACAAATAATATATAAAATGTTATACTATTTCACTTGTCTGTTTAATTGAACTTGTCTTAGCAAGAATGTAATTAATCTCCATCTTTCTTTGTATAATTGCATTATACCTGTCATAAACTAGATTACTAGAAATCTTGCTTGAAGTTACAGAATAAAAATAATAATTATATAGTAACCTTTCTCCTGTGGGTATATCTAGTTTAAAAAATTTGTGATAAGAGGCAGAGCTTAATTGAAAATAAGAGGAGAAAATAAAAGAAAATAGACAGAGGTGAATTAGTGGGGACTCCAAAGTATGGCAGGAACATCATAATTACTGAAGCATATGACAAGCAGAGAAAAGCACAAGCTATTCAAATCATGGTGTAAAGAAAACGGTGAGTAAATTTTAGTATTGAATTAAATTCCAGGCGATTTCTACTGATTTTATGGATGGACTAGGTATTTTTAAAACCCTTTCTAGTGCAAAAACACTAAAAATGTTTAATACAACTTTAAAATGCATGTAATTTTTATTGCATGACTGAGCAAGCTGGCAAGAAGCTAAGAAAAATTGAGAAGCCTAAAATAGAGATAAAGCAAGCAATCAGAGAAAAAACTGGTGTAGAAGCTGGTGACCTCCCATGGAGATAGCTGCTGATTTCTGAAGTCCTAAAACCTTGAATATAAAGGCTTCATGTTGTAGTCAAACAGTAATTCTAGGGTTTTATAAAATAGAGAGAGGGTTGAAGCTACCACTGAACTACAGGATCCTTGAAAATGTGTCCTGGGCCTGGGAGGAAAGGATTTACAGGGGACTTATCAGGGAAATATATCCTTCCTACAGTTGGCATAGAAGAGTACAAAATCTCTTTTGAGAATCTGTCGCCATAATAGACACTCTTAGGGTTTAGAGTTGATATGTTCTAAGCTGAGATCAAGGAAAAACAAAAAAAAAACCCTACCCACTTCCAAAGAATGATAGGTTTAAGTAATCTTGGATTGACAATATCATCTAGTTTGATATAAATAGGGTTAAGGGTTCTCTGGAGAAACACATACTTGATACAGTCCTTAGATTTTTTTTTTTTTTGCAGTTTTTATATCCCAGTTAGCATGGCTTCACAATTAGTGGTCAAATCATACAGCTCCTAAGGAAACAAAGCATTAGTAGCACAAACTGTACATAGCACAGGATATTCAGACTTTATGTCTAATTATAAAACTCCCGGCGTAAGTTATCCATGCTTACTGTGCTTAAATAAAAGATGACATGAGAAGCAGTAGCAGGGAACAAGTACACTGAAAATATGACCAGGCTGACCATTGGAAAAGAGATCAAATGGCTTCAGGATAGATGTCAGAACATTTTATTTGCCTCAGATGAATTCATGGAGAGCCTCAAAACTATGGCATGTGGTGAAAAGCTTGCCTTGCTTCGGAGATAATGGGGAAATTTATTTGGTCACTGTCATAGCTTTTTCAGAATGCCTTCCCTTTGGATGGAAGAATCGAGACAATCTCATTACTTTATACATAGGAAAGATGACAGGGCATTATCTCAGGATATTTGTTCAAGGAAGAAAGAAATTCCAAAGACCTTTCTGTAAAGGTTTATCATAGCTGCCATCATCATCACCATCACTATCATCATCATCAATCATTTCCATAAACATTTATTATGAAAATACTGTGTTTCATCCTTTGCTCTGAGGGTTACTTAACTGTGTTAAATAAGCTGTTTAAGGAGGGTTAACTGTGTTAAATAAGGTGTTTCTTTTTTTGCTTTTTCCTTTTTTGAGCCACACCCTTCAGTGCTCAGGATTTATTACTTTGCACTCAGGAATCACTCCTGAGTGGGGCTCAGGGAACTTTTCTGTTACCATGGATCAAACCCAGGTCAGCCACATGCAAAGCAAATACTTTGCCCACTGTAGTATTCCTTCAGTCCAATAAGGTATTTCTTGATTTAATCTTACTGTTTATTATTATTAACCATCAATACTTAGAGGGGTTTCAGATGGATCAAATGGTTCACTTAGATTTATGAGCTAGAAGTTGGGAATTAACCCAGCCTGACATTTGAGCTCACATTTCTGAATTTTTCTGCCTCTGGAAGTTGCCCAGTACTGGTAATAGTTTGTGTTACATTTACTATTTCTTGCCTGTGATTGTTGCTACTGTGGGTCATACCCTTCACTATAGTGTCCACTTCTCCTGTCTGTCCCTTTTATCTTCTGTTCCTCTGCCATGGTAAGCTCAAATCTCTAGACCAGTTATCAGGTTGTGCTGCCTTTGGCCTTTTGCTATTTCCTTACTGTTCCCTTACTATGTTTCTTCATACCTTACATATGAAAGAGATCATTCTGTAATTATCCCTCTTTTTCTTTTTTTTGCATTTTATTTTTTATTTTTTTAATTTTAATTTTTTTAATTAATGAGTCACCGTGACAGTGCAGTTACAGAGTTTCGTGCCTGTGTTACAGTCATACAAAACTCGAGTACCCATTCCTCAACCAGTGCCCATTCTCCTCCATCAATGGCCACAGGGTCCCTCCCTCCCCCCCCGTGCTATTTGTTCCTCCCCCGCCCTCGTGACAGGGAATTCCTTAGTGTTCTCTCTCTCCTTTGGAGTGTTATGGTTTGAATGGAGATACTGGGTAGCTCTCCTGTTCAATCTATAGTCTGCTTTGAACCCGACTCTCCTATCCTGAGTGGATCCTCCACTGCACTTTTGTTGGTGTTCCCTTCTCTGTCTGAGCTGCCCTCTCTCCCAGCATATGAAGTCAGCTTCCAAGTCGTGGAGCAGGCCTCCTGGTACTTATTGCTACTATTCTGTTTTATATTCTGCAAATGAGTGCGATTTTTCTATGTCTCTCTCTTTCTTTCTGACTTATTTCACTCAGCATAATACTTTCCATGTTGATCCACTTATATGCAAAGTTCATGACTTCATCCTTTCTGACAGCTGTATAGTATTCCATTGTGTAGATGTACCAAAGTTTCTTTAACCAGTCATCTGTTCTCGGGCATTCGGGTTTTTTCCAGATTCTGGCTATTGTAAACAGTGCTGCGATGAACATACAGGTGCAGATGTCATTTTGACTATACTTTTTTGCTTCTCCGGGATATATTCCCAAAAGTGGTATTGCTGAGTCAAATGGGAGCTCGATTTCTAAATTTTTTGAGAAGCGACCATATTGTTTTCCAAAAGGGCTGAACCAGTCGGCATTCCCACCAGCAGTGTAGGAGGGTTCCTTCGTATCCCTCTTTTTCTTACCAACTTCACTCAGACTGATACGTTCCAGATCCATCACATATATTAACTCAGAAATTGCATGATTTCTTCTTTTCTTATAGCAAGTATTGTTCTATAGACATCTGTTCTTGGATACTTTGGTATTTTCATGATTTGGGATAGTGAACAGTGGCTACAGTGAACATAGAGCACAAATGTCTTTTTTGAATAGTTTTTGGACCCTTGGGTAGATGGCAAAAAGTGGAACTGCTGGGTCATACAGAAGCTCAATTTTTTGAGAAGTGCCCACATTGTTTTCCAAAGAGGTTGAAGCAGTTGCCATTCTCATCAACAATGGAAGAGGGTTCCATTTCCCCCTACATACAGACCAGCACTGGTTGTTTAAGTGCTTTTTTATGTATGCCAATTTCATTGGTATGAGGTAATAATCTCCTTGTTGACTTTATTTGCATTTCTCTGATAAGTTATGCAAATAGGTTTTTTAAATACAGATTTTAGACATTTGTATGTCTTCATTGACTCATCCCTTGTCTGCATTTTGTAAAAAGGGGTTATTTTGAGCTGGAGCAATAGTACAGTGGGAGGTCATTTGCCTTGCATGTGGCCAACCTGAGTTCAAATCCCATATGGTCCACCAAACACTGCCAGGGGTAATTCCTGAGTACAGAGCCAGGAATAACTCCTGAGCATTGCTGAGTGAGACCCAAAAAACAAAAAGTAAATAAATGAAATGGGGTTTTTTGTGATAAATTTTACAAGTTCTTTATATATTTTGCATATTAACTCTTTGTCAGAGAAATGGTGGGAAAATATTTTCTCCCAGTATGTGGGTTATTTTTTTATTCTGGTTCTTATTTCTTTTCTGATGTAGTTCCATTTGTTTATCTTTGCTTCAATTTGCTTGACCAATATCATTGAGTCATTGACTATGCCTCTAGATTCAGTGTCATAAAGGGGTCTATGTTTTCCTAAATATAATTTGATATAGGTCTGTTGTCTAGGTATTTAATCCATTTTGGATTGACTTTTATGTATGGTGTAAGGTTGGGGTCTGGGTTCTTTTTTTTTTTTCTTTTTTGTGACTGACCAGTTTCCCCAACACCATTTGTTCAAGAGACTTTCCTGGTTCTACTTCATACTATTTGCTCTTTTGTCAATGTACCCGAATATTTGCCTCTAGGCTCTTAATTCTATCCCATTGCTCTGAGAATCTGTCTTTATATCATTATCATACTATCTGATTACTATAGTTTTATAATATAATTTAAAGTTAGGGAATGAAAAGCTTCTCATCCCCCTCACCCCCCAGGATTTCTTTAGCTAATTTTTTATTGCTACATATACGCTTCAACAGCATTTGATCTATGCCTCTCAAAAATGTCAGTTATTTATGACAGGAATAAACATCCCAAAGGGGAACCAGAGTAGAGCCAGAGACTTGCTTCTGCTGTTCAACCTCTTCCAGTCTGATTTCTGGTCTGGCAGAAAAGTGAACAAGCCAGATCTTGAGTGAAAGAGAACATGTGCAGGGCAGAAAGCATGACCTGGAGAGCAAGTGCAGATTTCCACTGGTCTATCGCCTGGACTCCAGTGACCACAGACAGGAGTATACCAGAAACACTATTTTCAAATAATAGTAGAGACCAAACTTTTTGCACCTAAGTATGATACAGAAATTCTGATGCAAGAGAAAATCTTAAGTTTATAGGGAGAGGACCTTTATAATTCAGTTTCTCAGCTTATGAGAAAGTAAGTCTTGCTATATAACAAGACAAAGCATTAAGAACATTTGAAATTAGATTGTTTTTCTTGGTAGAATTACATGCAGTATTTTCTAGGAAAACCAGAGTATTTACTTTCCCAAATTGTTATCATTAGCTAAAAGATGAGTTGCTGCATTGTGTTGCTGGTATGTTACCCGTCTGTCTTCTGGATTTTATGTGGAACCTAAACTCAGATTTCTCATTGCTTCAAGAGGAGAATGTCTTTCTCACTGTTTCATTTTAAAACAAATGAGGTGTTTTGTACACAAAAAAGACAGAGGTGCAATATAAACAGTGAAAAGAAAGGCATATTTTAGAATATTAGCATATGATCTCACTGATATGAAAAGATTATTTATAAATATTTGTGCATGCAATATGCTTAGATAAGAAAACCATATGTTTTGATATATATGTTTTACAAACTCTTTTAAAATCTCTTTTTACAAAAGCCATTTCTGTGCCATGGACAGAAATATTCAGGATTCACTTCTGATAGTGCTCTGTCAGGGGGGATTGGTTATATGCAAGACAAGCACCTTGACCCTTGATCTCTGGTCCCTGATTAGGCAATTTTAAAAAAATACATTGCTAATCGTTATTATGCACTGTAGCACTGTTGTCCTGTTGTTCATCGATTTGCTCAAGTGAACACCAGTAATGTCTTCATTGTGAGACTTGTTTTTATTGTTTTTTGCATATAGAATACACCATGGGTAGCTTGCCATGCTCTGCTGTGCAGTTGGGATACTCTCGGTAGCTTGCCAGGCTCTCTGAGAGGGATGGAGGAATCGAACCCGGGTCAGCCGTGTGCAAGGCAGGCACCCTACCCACTATACTATAGCTCTAGTGCAATAGTTATTATAACTCTAATTAATAGTTAGGGCTATTGTGAATCCAGGGTAGGAACCAGGAAAGAGACTTTATCTTTTTAAGTCATATCATGTTGAATGACTATTTTTGCTATGGGTCATATATTGCTTTCTGTTACAAAAATTAAAATTTCCAAGTTTAAATATTTAGCCACATATATTTATTAAAAAATCTACTTGCAAGGGATTTTTATTCCCTTGGTTTTCTTACTCAGACCAACAGTCCTCTTAAAAGGGATGTGAAATTAAGTCACATGGAATCTGTAGGCACTCAATTAAACAGCTTCTGGGACAAAGCAAAATGAGATAAAATTAAAAGAAACCAAATCATGCAGATCACTTGCTAAACATATTGACAAAAGTAGAGTTTGCCATTGAGTTTGCCATTCTACTTAAAAAACATAATGTACATGCTTCATCTTAAAATTTTATTTATGCATTCATTTTTAAATTTGATTTTATTTTTCAGTTTTCTCTCTTTTGTTTCGGTGAACAGGGGCATCGCACACATACGCAGTGTGGCACTCATTCAATTGGTTGTGGTACCGCCAAGGGTTATACTTCTGATTTAGGTGCTCACACACTTTTCTATGGTTCTTGTTAGGATCAGTTGTAGTTACTGGCACGTGTGCTTTGGTGGGGAGGATGTCATACTCTATTGTGATGCACTCCCACATTTTGGTTTGTATTGCTCACTGGAAGTTGCACACTTTAGTTGTGAAGCTCACACATGTGCTTGACTCAAGTCACACACATGTCTTTGGTGCCTGCACATTTTTGTCATGCTTACTCAGTGTCACACAGAAGCAAGACAAGTGCTTCTACCAGTGAGCCATTTTTGGGGTCGCTATTTTGCCTATTCTTGATGACAGTTGACCTTTGTACTCTATGTAGGTCTGTTCCTTTTCCCTTGATGTATTGCATCTTTCACTATTTGACATTCCCTGGCAGCCTGTTTGTCCGTTACCATTTATCACCTGTTTATGAATCCCTCATCATATGATACATCCTGCACTCCATGCTTTAAATTATCAAAAGACAGACTATGCTTATATAAATGTAAAAATTTGTGCTAGGCAAGGCAAATATAACATGATTTACAAATTGCGTTGTTGGTGCCCACTTTATAACCTAGTTGGACATAGGACTAAAGTCTGAGGAATAAAAGAACCAATATTAATGAAAAAATGGGTTCGTGTGGGTGGGGTATCCTAAGAAGAAGGGACGCCCTGAGGAGCTGAATATTTAAGTATGGAGTTGTCCAATAACATTGGAAAAGTGGGTAGATGTTAATTTAAAATATTTCCCTCAGTCTTTCATTTGGACATATGGCAAATTGACTTCCCAGCCTCACTTTATAGTGAGCCAACACGCTAATATACTACAGCCAATGGAATTAATGGCAGTAATAATTATTCTTTCTGATAGGAACATTTATTTATCTGTGGGTGTGGGGCTGCCAAAACACCTTTTCCTGCTATGGGATTTTATGGATGTATGTCTGACATAGAATTATATTTTTGTCATTGTGAAGAAGAACTTAGAGTTGCTCGAATGCAAAGATGAGAAAAGTGAAAAAAATACTTGTGATTTTGGATTTATTTTCTCATTAGAATATTACTCAGCTTCTTTCTTTCTTTTTTTTAAATGTAGTAGTACTGCTATTTATTCAGCCATTGATTAAGCTTATTGAATTGGGCATGAATTAAAAAAATTTTTTAATTTTTTTAATTAATTAAAAAAATTTTTTTAATTGGATATCCATGGGATAGACAACTACAAAGCTGTTCATAATTGGGTTTCAGTCATACAATGATCCAGCACCCATCCCTCCACCAGTGTATATTTACCACCAGCAATGTACCCTGTTTCCCTACAACAATCCTCCAATTCCCCCAGCCCCCACCCCAGCCCCCTTCTACTGGAGGCACTTTCCTTCTTGCTCTCTCTCTCTCTCTCCTTTTCCTTTTGTTTCTTAATTTCTTTCAACCAACACATATGTGAGACTAAGACACAAAAAGCAGGAAGAGAAAAGGAATGGCATGCAATGATGTTGGAGCAAAAGGCCAAGGTCAGATTAAGGCGGTACCTTGTCACTTCACTTTCCTGAGATACAAAACTACTTCCCATACTTACATCTGAATTTATTTCATGAGCACTTTGCGAAAAGTAGAGTTTGATGTTTTCTTTTTTGATGATGTTGGCCCCTTCTCTGCTATCCTACCTTCTTTGATAGCATTCTCTGCTCTTATGTGGGCAAAGGAGGAAAGGAACCTAACCTTTGTTAGGATTGTTTGTAAAAAGTCTTCAAGAGGCCCATATATCTCCATAGACCTGTTTTTAGTGGGTGGGAGTAATGGGAGATGTGGAAGTAAGCATATTTAAGATCTTTCCCTTCACAGGTGCCTCTTCTCTGTTCCCAACCAGAATCAGGGCAGCAACTCTCTTGCTTCCCAGATTCTGCCGGTCATCAGGAATGTTAGGGAGTTCCTTCTCCTCTTTGAGCAGGAGGAATACAAATTTGGTCACTTGAGACCAAGACGAAAATCAGATGTCTGTACCTGGAGGGAAATTTTTTTTTAATCTAGAGGGATTTTGGAGTAAAAGATAAAAAATTAAGCTCAGAAGTAAGTTTAGAGGAGCAGATAGAAAAGGACCCTGTGAAGATTGGGTATCAATGGAGTTAGCCATGTTTGGGTGGTGGATGACCCAGTGTAAGAGGCAATGGGAAGTGTACTGGGTGAGTAGCCAGTGTGTGCTTCTGTCCAGGAATCTATTCATTTAAAGATGCCTTTTCAGCAGCCAGGGCTGTGAGCAATTACTTTTAGTTTACTACAGTCTTTGTTTACAGATTATCTAGAAGGTCTTAGGATGCTCAGTAGTCTACCCCCATTAGCTGAAAAGGTTGGCAATGTCATTTTCTCTCTTTGGGGATTCATGGTTAACCTAGTTAGCTTAGGGAAAACAGAGGAGGGAAGAACAGTACAAAAATACTCCCTTGAAGATGTTCATGGAGAAATGTTTAACACTGCAAAGAAAGAGATGAAATGGCATGTGTGATACAGGTAGTGCATAGGGAGGTGCTCTACATGCTGGTCCTTTATTCTCTCTTCCAAGCCAGCTGCCCTTAGACTCAGGAGACAACCCCTAGTTTCCTATAATTGTGTTATATCTTTTGTGTGCAACTGCTATTTGCTTTATTCAAAGCCAGTCTCATTTTTCCTTGTTGACAAGCCTCTGGTTTTGCTTAGGCTGACACTGCTTCTAGTTGAACTATTCCACTTCCCCTCCCCTCAAGGCTTTCTTGGAGCTATGATGGTCATGTTACATAGTCCAAACAAATGATACTGAGATGGAAGTTTCTAGGGTTCTTTTTTGTTTTCTTTTTGGGTCACACCGGAGATGCAGAGGGGTCACTCCTGGCTCTTCACTCAGGAATTACTCCTGGCGGTCCTCAGGGGACCATATGGGTTACTGGGATTCGAACTTGGGTCGGCCGAGTGCAAGGCAAACGCCCTACCCGCTGTGCTATCGCTCCAGCCCCTCTAGGGTTCTTTTCTGAGAAAAGTCCTCAGAAGTGGCAGACTTTGTTGGCTTTATCTTTTGCCCTTTGTTTTTTTCCCCCTGTCTTTCTGTGTATAACATAGGTGGTATGCCTTTTAGAGGATAACTTTTAGAAGAAAATAAAAGACTACCCGGTAGCTGTGAAAAAACATTTACAAGTAATCCTGGAGAGTTCCCTGATGGCATTGTAAAATCACAATAACTGTGCCAGTCAGTTAGGAAAACGTGCTAGTTGGGAACTCCTCAGAGCTAAACAAACCTCTATTTGAGTCAGCTACTTCAGTGAAGCTTTTATATTAAACCCAAAGCATTCCTAAGAGATATGCCCTCATTTATTTTATAAAATAATAATTTTTCTAATTTGCTGTGACATAGGGAATTATGACTAGCCCTCAGCTAAACCTTAAGTAATTGAATTTTTTCCCCTTTTTATCACTGTACATGGATGATTGTTATTTAGAATAATAACACTAAGATTGTAAAACTTCTGGAGTTATTGAAGATAATCATATTATGGTCAGTACACTATTTGTACTTATATGAGCGAAAATCTTCCTACTACAGTTTTGAGATTTTTTTCATAGTAAGGAATGGACATTAGCTTTATAATTCAAGTAAAGAACCATCTTATTCTCTAAGTAGTTTGGTTAATCACTATTTTTTTTTTAATAAGGTATTTTATTTATTTATTTATTTATTTTTTTGCTTTTTGGGTCACACCCAGCGATGCTCAGGGGTTACTCCTGGCTTTGCACTCAGGAATTACTCCTGGCAGTGCTTGGGGGACCATATGGGATGCCGGGGATCGAACCCGGGTCGGCCGCGTGCAAGGCAAACGCCCTTCCCGCTGTGCTATCGCTCCGGCCCCGGTTAATCACTATTTTTATATCTGATAATTTTACTTTGCTTACATGTTAATTAATTTGTTTTTAAGTTGTGATTTTTCAGGCTGGAGAGATAGGTTAGCTTGCTGAGTGTATTCTCTTTCTGCAGGAGGTCTGCATTTGTCCCAGAACTGCTTGCCTTTCACATGACCATCCTGATTTCAGTCCCTGGCATCCCATATGGTCCTGCCCACTTTGCAAATTGATCCAATATATCTCCCTTTTGATATTTTGATAAATCTAGGTAGATAAGTTGGGGGCCCTGATAATGTCCATCCTTGAAATAATAAAACTTGAGATTGCCTAGCCCTGAAGTAGCCCAAAGGCACAAAGAACACATCCCTTTGACATGCAAAACCTGAACTCTTTGAAGAGGAGAAGCTGAGGCCCCCCTCCTGAGGCCCCAGCTGAGGACTCTGAGATGCAGAGATTCAAAGCTCTGCCCAGAGAAGGGTGTACCCTTCAGAAACAAAGCTACCAACAATCTATGAGATTATGAAAAGACCATCAACAGTGCAAGGGATGAGCTTATAAAGAAGACCATCAACAGTTCAAGGCTTTGATGGTCAATGCAACAATGTTGGATTAATTTTTATGCATGCACAACATCAAGGAAAAAGAAAAAAATTTGGAGGAATTCAAAGAAAACTCCTGAAAGTCCTTCAGGGCTTGCCCTCTCAAACCCTTGTTCTCACTTGAACAATATTTCTTTGCTTATCTCTATGTATCTTCCCCACTCTGGAAAAGTCCATGTTCTGTCCTGAATACATACTTCTCTCTTTTCCTTCCCTCATGTCTTTCTAAGAAAATTTTGTTCAATAAAAACTATCTTGCTTCACTATTTTTCTTCCTCCTGAAATTCTTCTCTGTGAGGGACAGACAATACCATCCAGAATACCTGACTTACCCGCAAAGAGCAATTCCTCACTTCAGCCAAAGTCCATGACTCACAAGAAATTGGGTGGCAGGCATCATCTCCCACACCATGCAGAACAAGTGACTCCAGTTGAAACTTAACAATTACCTCATGGGGCCAAGAGAGACAACTATATCTGTGCCTTGTAGGTGCTCATAGCAGACTTTAGTGCTCCTGACCCAAGCCACGTATTTCCCTAATTAACCAGAGTGGGTAAATCAGAGATGTAAGAACTCTTCTTGCATCTACCTCTACTGCTTCTCACTTTACCCAGCCATTGGCAACAACTTTTTGCTCATTTCAAGCAAGTCACGCTGTCCCTGCTGATTGTATGGTGCATTTGGTTGTGTTCCTGAGGCCTCTGTTTGCAGGATTTTCTGGTTTAGGATCCTCCTGTAACTCACTCAGTCTTTCTTCTTTCATTTCTGGGCTCAGATAAGCTATGTTACAACATCTCTTTCATCTTGTCCCATATCCTCCTTCTTGACCAATTCTTGTACTCCTTTAAATTAATTTACAATCCCTAACTTTGCTTTAAAAGAACATGGGAAATTTATTTCCTTGCTGTTCTCATAATTCTGTCTCTATTGCCTGGTAGATTATAGTAGGTCTTCAGTAAGTCTCATAAAACATAGGAATGAGTGAAATAACTTTTAAGTGATGCAACAACAAAAAAATAGTTTAGAAGGAAAAACACCGATGTGTTAATGAAATCTATTTCGGGTGATAAAGACTATGATTACTGATTATTTTCTATTCACTACCCAATATAACACATCCCTAATTATTTCTTGTTAGAAGTACCTTAATTTGTTCAGGTACTCCTTCTGCATGTGGTCAAGTTTCACTAAACCGCTCATGGTTGTTTCATGGTTGTTTCATGGTCTGTGATTGTTCTAGAAATGAGTATGTGGTGAACTTCGTGTGGGTGAATGAGGAGCAGAGTCTGCTGAAAAGGCCATCTTGGGAAGGTTTCATTGTCTTAAAAGAGATTCTTATGAAGAAACAATCTCCCCTCCCCCCAATTTTACTGGCCTTGGTTTGTATATAATGCTGATCATGGCAATACTCAGGCCTGTACATCTAGGCTGAGTCCCTTTGGGAGTGGCTCCCATCCTCCCTTACTCACTACCTCCCCCAGCAACAGTAGGAGAGGCATATATATATATATATATATATATATATATATATATATATAAAGATGAAAAAGAACCAGGCCCCTAATGATGTTATTAGCTTGACAAATGAACGATCTTTGAACTGTCCTATATAGTAGCTTCCTATTTGGAGAGATAGTAAATCATCCTCATTGTTTAGACCATTTTCAGCTGGATTTTCTAAAATATTTTCTCCCCCGAGCCAGATGTATTTAACTGATACCAAGTTATAACAAATTTAAGTGAAGCAGCCTTCAGAAAGTAGCCTTCTGTATCTGTCAAAGTACAGAAATCAGAACTAGAGATCTTATGCTAGAATAGTGTCGTAAGGAATGAGTTACATACACATCAGCACAAACTATATGCTCAGTATTTAATGGAAGAATAATTCCCCCAAAAGAAAGAATATCTTGAATCATTAATGTAATGACACAAACTTTGAATTACAAATATGACAAAGTCTACTGAAAATAAGGAAGATGCTCAGAATATATATATATATATATATATATATATATATATTTAGTTTTTTTTTTCCCCTCTCATATATTGGGATGGAGCGGGTGCTCCTCCAGTCTCCTCTGTTGGCTGGGAAGGGTGTTGTGTTTCCCCGGCA